>NC_088322.1:9978230-10281260 GCF_910592395.1 Lineus longissimus
AAGTTGGAAGATTTGGACAGGGTTTCAAATCAATCTTTCACATGACAGGTAACCTATTTCTTTGAAGGCATTTCTCTCTGATTCCTGGATTCGTAGCTCTCTACCCTGAGTGGGAATTTGGCTCTTCTTGATCTGCAGGGTATGAGGTAACGTGGGGAAAGGCAACCCAACTGTTTTTCGCTATCATCACCTCATTTTTACAATATATTGGGAGATGCACTAAAACATACCTCAATCTTGTTGTGGCATGTCTTCTGATAATAATGCCTGCAATTCACTGCAAGCCACTGAATCTAAAACAATGCCTGCTAGGGACAGTGCAATACTGATGAACAGGGGTTGCCTTTACCCCAATTGGCTTTGCGGTAAAGTCCTGACCTAATTTTACATTCATACATATTTTTTATGGATAAGAACATATTTTTTCCAAAAGTTTATGATCTATATTGGTGATAAAATTATTTTATGTCACGACCAAATTTGTCTAGTCTAGTTTCATTAAACAAAAACAATTAGCAAATTTAAAATATTTTGTAATCTCTTAATTCAAAAACCCGGCCCTAGAAAATTTTATTTATTTTGGGCAAAAAATAAATAAATTAATCAGTAATAAGCATAAAATTAATTTTTTTGTAAGAAAAAAAGCAAAATGTCAAAATGCCGTATATGACATTTTTGAAACGAGAATTTTAGAAAGCGATAGTTTCATGATATTTACTTCGCATGGTCAGTTGTTGTAATAATTCTAATCCATTGATATTTTCAGAGTTACCAACCCTGCTTAGTGGAAAGTACATTGCCAAAATAAGCCCCTACAAGGAGAAACTACCATGTGGCGAACACTCTAGAGTCTACTCTGAATTTCCTGCAGAGCTTCAGAGTTTCCAAGGAGAGTTCCAAGGATACAATGAAGGAGTTGACGAAAATGGACTCTATAAGGGTACCATGTTTAGATTTCCCCTTCGGAAACATGAATCGGAAATATCCAAGACTCTCTATGGGGAAGAGAAGATTGTGGACTTGTTTAACTCGCTGAAGGACCGGGCATACATGAACCTACTGTTCCTGAAGTCCCTTGAGTCAATAGAGGTATATGTACGAGAGTTACATGAGCCAACGCCAAGGTTGCAGTTTCGCATTTGCCTGATCAATAGGGATGAGGACGTTTTGAATCGCAGAGCTAAGTTTTTTCAAGAACTTGGCATGGCGGAGAACAAGCTAGTTGAAGACCAGCGTCATTTGACCTATCAGATAGATCTCCAAACCTATATTCCTTGGCCAGCTGGTGATGCAGGATGTGCTGATGATACCCGGAGCTTCCTTGTTTGCCACTACTACGATGCAAAGGGTGTGTCTTCACGCATGAAGGAACTCCTAGTAGATGAAAGGCTGAGTTATCTGCCGCTGGTTGGCGTTGCCATGCCTCTAGGTGTGAAACATGCCCAGGGCATCTCCGAACCCGATGGACACATCTTCTGCTTCCTACCACTCCCAATCCATGATAACAAAAGTCCAACGGGCCTACCTGTTCATATCAACAGTTTTTTCGTGGTTGGTTCTGACAGGAGTGAAGTAAAGTGGCCAACAGCCGGACAGAGCCATGAAAAGATGTCGAATAATCTGAAGTGGAACCAGTGTCTCTTGGAAGAGCTCATTCCCTGTGCGTACACCCAACTACTTCTTGATGCAACGCAACACCCACATATCCAACCTGACGACATTTGTCATGCCTTCCCTAACACTGAGTGTGTGGATGAAAAATTAAAAGGTTCTCTCGTGCCACCTTTTCTGAAGCAAGTATTGACTTCGCCCATACTCCCTACTGCTGGAGGCGTAAACAGATACGTCGGTGTGAAAGATGCTGTGCTGTGCTCCCCTCAAATCGATGAAAAGACAAGACTCGTCTTGGTGCGGCTCTTGACCGAATGTCAGATGAATGCTGTGTGCATTCCAGCCCATATGATGGACGCTATCAAGTCTACCTGCATCGAGCTGGTTAAAGAAGCAACACCAACTCTTGTTTGCCAAGTGATGAAACAATTTGACGGGTGAGAACATTTTATATTTTCTTGAAGTAAGGCAAAACTGTAAATCGTGTCTCTCCATGACTTCGACATGACACATGTGGTGTATTAAGTTTATGATGAATACACTCATTCCTCTCAGCTAGACTATAGTATTCATTGAACAGGTGGCGACGTGATATCTTTCCACATACCTGCATTTCTATGAAGTTTCTCTCTCCAACAACTACAGCTCGTATTATCAAAAGGTAACCAGCTTAATTGATCCTCCCCACTCCCAATGGCTCTTGTGAGATACACCTGTATTCAGATTTCGAAAATTTAAGCCTTCTCCATCTAAAGACCTGTTTTGATCTGACTATAGCTACATGTCATATTCCCGACAAGGAAAGCTCGAGCTTCTCCAATATCTTCTTGGGAAAGGAGCAGTCCGACCTCAAGATCTTCATGGGTTGCAACTACTCCCTTGCTCTGATGGCACGTTTACAGTCATCGGGTCGTTTGCCGTGACAGAAAAGATTTACATCGCAACTGACAAGAATCAGAAGATCTTGCCCTCTTTGGAAAGCAAGTTTTTGAGCAACGACATTGACCAGTCCTTGAAGGTGATGCTTTGCCAACAAGACGTGATAGGTAAGCTAATGCCTGGTTAGTTGTTAAGTGTTTGTCGAAAAGACCTTCAATGTTCCCTTTTGTGTGCAATATCTGGGTCGTGATATTTTAAACTCGATTTAGATCTAAACGACCTCAAGAACTCGGTATGTCTTTAAGGTTTCATACAGTATACAACACACCGATTCCGATAGCCTGGTGGTTAAGACACCTGCCTTGTAAATAAAAGGTCGAAGGTTCTAGCGCCATTGCCATAAGCTCTGTCCGATGCAGCCGGGTTTTTAGCAGCCAGCAAGTTAAATAGAGAGTAAAATTGTCTTCTCCTCTGGCATTAGATATAGGATGTTCGAAATATAGAGTGCCTCATCAGCCAAAATTGGCTGGCTCTTTTATTGGAGTTGACACCATAGTAAACAATCCTTACTTTGGTGGTAGAGCCTCCATCGAGAACAAGTAAGCGACTCAATACAAGACAAAGTTCGTGTGTATGTTTGATGGACGATTGTGTTTTGCATGAAAGGCTCTTCTCAAGCTCTAATAACCCAAGTATTTTAAGCCTTCCTTGCATTATCATTTGGCTCTGTCTTCAATGTTTCTTTTACAGGCAATACACAGCTTGTCCAGTGCACAGAAGATGACATCCTCACACTTCTTCCACAGATATTCCCTCAAGGATGCAAAGACAAAGATGTTCTTGTGTGCGACAACGATGCGAAGCACCTGACCAATACATGGCTTGATGATCTGTGGCATTTTCTTGTCTCAGTGTCTGAGAGCCACCCCAACCACTTGAACAAAGTCAAACACTTGCATATACTACCAATTCCGAATACAGCAGGACAGTTGCACTTGTCTAAACTGTCAGGCGGTGCTACTTGTGTTGTGAAGCAGCTACACGATGAATGTTTACCTTATCATCTAGCAGCGGCTTTAGAGCACTTTAAAATCACTCTTCTGGATCGTCTACCAGAGGTCATCATGCGGCACCCTCACGTCTTCGATCAGCATTGTGTCTACCAGCCGAATCCAGAGTCGGTCATGTTGGCGCTGTTGGCAGCGTGCAGCAGAGACAGAAGCTCAAATGTTGGGAACTTCAACAATCATGCATCCAGGGAGGAACGGTTGGCATTCCTTCAGTTCTTCGAACCTCTGAGATCAGAGCTAAAGGGTGGAAGCGAATGGAAGTCGTTCATGAAACAGCTGGCGTTGTTCGAAACTGTAGATGGAAGTGGGAACCAACCAAGACACTACACAAGTGTAAATGAGGTACAGAATGGTATGAGAAGCTACTCCATCCCCGTTCATTGCCCGTGCCAACTCCTTGATATCAGTTCTCTTGATGTGCAGCTGATGTCAGAATACATTGGTATCAAAACACTGACCGAGACGATGGTTCTCGAAGAGCACTTATTCGATGAAATCACACAGAGGCGGATTGGTGGTTCTGATGTTGAGAAGGTAATGGTTTACGTTCTCCAGGACCTCGACCAGCATGTGAAGTACAGTTCTACCTTTAAGGACCGTTTAATCCAGCTGGCGTTCCTAACAGATAAGCAGGGAACATACCACAGGGCTTTAGATTGCTTTGATCCAAGCGACAGCGTCCTCCAAAACTTCTTCCAAGGGGAAGATAGGTTTCCGACCGAAATCTACTGCGCCTATATCGATCAGTTAAGACGCCTAGGTCTTAAAGGAAGGAGTATGGTAGTAGACCAAGATGTCCTAATCTCAGCCCAAATAGTAGACAGGGATAGTAGAGGCCTCGGTGGTGGGATGCCATTGGCTCAACTTGAGACTAAGAGTCGAGGAATAGCTGATGTCATTGAAAGTGGGATCATACTGAGGGATGCAGTTCGCCAGCAGCTTCGAAACCTTTCGTGGGTACCAGTGCAGCAGGAAAGACCTGCTTATCTATCCCTTTTGCCATGGGGTGCCGGGAGTGGCGTGTTCCAGTCACCGAATTCGCTGTGTCTCTCGTCACAGATTCCTGTAGTTGGTTCCACCATGCCGTCCACGAGGATATCGGTGGTGCCAGATAAAATTTTGGAAACAATCTGTGGTCATGATCAATGCAGTCTTCCTGTCGCTAAGATCGTACAGCACCTGAAGAACATTGTAACCCTATACAAACCAGAAGAAAAACTAGCCCTGATGGGATTCGTGAAGCAGATTTATGACACCCTCCGAAACTACGGTGCTCCTGCTGTAAGAACCGCTTTCAGCGCTGAAGGTCTCACAGAATGGGTCTGGCACGGCAATGGTTTTACTTCAGTAGAATGTGTTTCGAAGGACCTACCAGAGAACATGGAACCCTATGCATATAGAATACCCGACGAAATGTCCAACATCCATCCCTGGTTGCTGACAATGGGTGCGAGAGTAGAGTGTAACTGGCCCCAGATACTGCTCAGGATTAAGAAATGGTACGATGCACAAGATTCCGTCTCCAAGGAAAGGGTTTCACACGATCTCGAGATGGTTAAGCAGGCATTGAAGAGAATAACAGACCTCTACCCGAGTGGGGTACCTGCTAATGTCATGGAGACCGTCGTCCTCCCGGTAGGGAACTCTGACGGAAAGTTACAGCTGTTGCCTGCATCAGAGTGTACCTATTGTGGAGACGATTGGGCTTTTGGAGATATCATAGACGTGCAAGATGATGGCATTGGAAGTGGAAAAGCTGTCTACTACATCGATGACTCCATTTCAAAAGAGCTCGCTGAGGCATTTGGGGTGAAAACGTCCTTGAATAGACTGTTGGAGGACGACTCTGAGGGAATCCCTGTCGTAGAAGGTCATGGGCAAGAGGAAAGTCTCACTCAGCGCCTGAGGTTGCTCCTTCAAGATTATCCTGATGGTTTGGCAATTCCAAAGGAACTTATACAGAACGCTGATGATGCCGGGGCCTGTGAAGTCAAGTTCTTGTATGATGAGCGGGAAAACCTTGACGCAATGGATGGCTTACTTGGTGAAGGAATGAAAGAATGCCAGGGGCCAGCGTTGTGGGTTTACAACGACAAAATGTTCTCAGCGACAGACTTGAAAAACATCAAGAAACTCAGTGGGGCTACAAAGGAGGCAGAAGGTGACAAAATTGGGAAGTTTGGACTTGGGTTCAATGTTGTGTATAATGTCACTGATGTTCCAAGCTTCATGACAAATGAAACCATCGTTATCTTTGATCCACACAAGTCCCATCTTGGAAGAGCAAAAGCAAAAGATGATGCTGGATTGAAGATCAACATTTTCTCTGGCAGCAGAAAAAGTGCACAGATCAGAAAGAAATTTTACAATCAATTCAAAACATACCATGGTGTTTTTGGTTGCCAGGTTGCAAAGGAAGGTGCACAGTGTCCTTTCAGTGGTACGCTCTTCAGACTTCCACTTCGACAAGCTGGGTCAAGGAGTGAGATCAACAGTATGCCGTACACTAAGGATTCCATCGAGGAGTTGTTTCAGCTTATTATTGACCAGGCGAGCGATCTGCTTCTTTTTACACAGAGTGTAAAATCCATAGAACTGCATCATCTAGCTAAGACGGCAAAGGACCCCTCGCAGTCGGTTCGTATATTTCACGTGAAGTCAACACCTAATGTGCTGAGGCCTCTCCCATGTTTACAACATTTAAAGGAAGAACCAACGATTCTGAAGACTGCTTCATGCCTGGTAAAAGACCTAAGCAAGGCTCTACCTAGTGATATGTGTAGGACATCTATAGTGCACACATGTCAACAGCTCGATGCAAGATGTCAGCTTAAACTCCGTGGACAAACAAATGAGGTGCACTGGCTGGTTCATGATTGTGTCGGGACCAAAGAATCCATGACGCTCGCACGAAGCAGTACTTTGCAGTCTAATGTACCAGTTGCAGGGATTGCTGTCCAGCTAGAGAAGAAAGATCAGAGGTTTAAGCCAGTTACCAGCAGTGGAGCCTCATTGCCAGTCTTCTGTCATTTGCCCCTACCGTCGTCAGTGAGGAGTGGATTGCCAGTTATCGTGAACGGCAGTTTTGCGATTAAGCCAGATCGACGTCAGATCGTAAAGATCACATCCGATGATAAAGTGGACAATAAGATGAGTGCCTGGAATGAAGCTCTCAAAAGGGACGTCATCACTGAAGCATACATCGGTGCCTTGACACAGATTAAAGACATTGTGACCGAGGACTATGAGCCATATAGTCTGTGGCCTGACATCAGCAGCATAGACGAGGGCTTTAAATCTGTGTATACGAGTTTCTTTCAGATGCTCGCCAGCCAAACGTGTCCAACATCTCCAAAGATCTTCACTAATGGGAGTTCTTGGTTTGACTATCAACATGCTGTCTTTTTGGATGAGATTCTTGCATCTTCTGACCTGCAAGAAGTTTTCTTGTGCAGACTTCAGTTCTACCTAGAAAGAACGCCCAGTCAGGACAGAATTACAGCAACAATCCTGCCAAATAACTTGAAGGAAGGTTTCTCTAAGTTCAATATCAATGCCAAGGTTTTCACCTGTGCCGAAGTGTACGTGAAGGCCATACTTCCATACCTGCATCAGCTTGACAACCAAGAGCAGACCAGATTACTATTGTTTGCCTTGCAGCAGGCAAAATCTGACCAAACGCTGAGTAATATACTTAAGGCGTATCCTTGTATTCCTGTCCAGCCGAATGGTAAAACATTCCTAAAACCTGACCAGTTGATAAGTCCCAATGGCAGACGGGCAAACCTGTTTAATGAAACAGATGGTGTGTTCCCGATGCCAGGTTTCTGCGGAGATGAGTCCCTATCAGTTCTAAAGGATCTGGGCATGAATGTCAATGACATATCATGGGACCTGGTCACAGAGCGCGCCGAATCCATGAGGAATCTCTCTGGAAGGCAGAGAGAAGAGAGAATGCAGCATTGGACGTCCTATGTCGAAGAGAAACTGCAGTGTTATGGTGGGGAAAAACCAAGCCAAGTGCACTTAGAGAAACTGAAGACGATTCGATTCCTGCCAGTTCTTCCAAAGCCAGAGCATTATCCCATAAGATGGAAAGGTGATGACATGACTGGTGGTCTAGTGTCTGCTGACGATGCCTTCGCGACTGATTGCAAAAACTTGGTAGGGAGCATCAGGTACATTGTCGATGAGAAGATTTGTGGGTTGCGAGGTGCTCGTCCAAAGGCAAAGCTAATAGAAATCTTGGGGTTACAGGAACGATTCCTCTCCTTAGATGATTTTATCATCCAGTTGAAGATGTTGGCCACTGTTCAGCCCAATGGCTCGAACTCATCCAAAGTGAAGGAAATCTGTAATGATGTGTACAGCAAGTTGGATGAGCGTTGTGGAAACTCTACTGATGCAGCAATGGTACAGAATGAGCTAAAAGAACTTCCATGCCTCTATACTGGAGACAAGTTCATGCATCCAAAATATTGTGCCAAGAGTGGGAAACTTGTATCGAATTTTCTGCACGTTCTGCCCTATCCTCTAACCTACCGGCCAGCACTGCTTCAGGCACTTGGGGTGAAGGAACAGTTCCATGCTACAGACTACATAGATGCCTTACAGCGCATTGCTCCAGACACTGGAGTAAGAACTGTGCGAGAAATAGCTGAGAACCTCTGTGACTGCCTTAGTCAAACAAAAACAACACTACAGGAATTGAACTTAAAACCTGAAAAAGGCGTTCAACTGCCCTCTGAGGTAAATGATAGAGGAGTATGGAAACTACTACCTGTAAAGGAACTGTGTTTAAATGCACTTGGTAATGACCATGAGAAATTGACACATAAGCAATGGTTAGGCCAGTCTGTGGGGAAACAGAAGTTGCATTATGTTCATCCTGATATACCACTCACAGTGGCCAAAGCTCTAGGGGTAAAGTCAGATCGTGAGAACGTCTTGAGCAAACTAGGCTCTGGTATGCCATTTGGACAAAGTGAGCCACTCTCGAGACGTATAAGGAACATCTTAAACAACTACCCATCCGATGAAGGTGTGCTGGAAGAACTTCTGCAAAATGCAGATGATGCTGGTGCAACTGAACTTCGATTTGTTTTAGACAGACGTAATCACCCAGACGAGAAGGTTTTCAATGATAATTGGAAGCAGCTCCAGGGCCCTGCCTTATGCGTCTTCAACAACAAGCCATTCACAAAGAAAGATCTCAAGGGCATTTGTAGTTTGGGTCAAGGGGCGAAGTCGAGTGATCCAGCAAAGACCGGGCAGTATGGTATTGGATTCAACAGTGTCTACCATCTCACTGATGTGCCGAGTTTTCTGACTGACGGTGATGAAATTGGAAAGACCTTTGGTGTCCTTGATCCAAATTTGACATTTGCACCTGGAGTTTGTGTAGAGAGTCCTGGTCAACTCTATCAGAGCGACCACTTCAGGACAGTTCGTGATGATTTTGCTGATGTTTTCTCTGGGTATCTTGAAAACAAGTTTGATCTGAAGGGAGGGACACTATTCCGGCTACCTCTCCGCAGTGAAGAAATGGCAGAGAAATCTGAAATCTCTAAGAAACATGTTGAAGTCGATGATGCAGCACGGTTACTGAGGTCATTTGAAGCAGAAGTGTTTCAGAGTCTCTTATTTGTCAATTCGGTGCGCAGTATTACACTAGAAAGCATTGGTGACGCTCCTTGGAGCTACATGTACTCCGTTACTGTTACTATATCCAACCAAGACCAGGCTGCACTGAGTGACTTCAACCAGTATGTAAAGTCTGTTGGCGAACGCTTGACTGATGGAAGCAAGTCTCTACGAGATGTACAGTACCGAGAGGTCGTCTATACTCTGTCGATGGAAGATTCGAAAGGCAAATCACAAAATTGGGTAGTCTGTCAGTGCATCGGATTTAAGCAATCTGATATACCAGCAGAGGTTCTGCAAGCAGTGGCCTCGAAGGATTTGGCATTACTGCCGCGGGGAGGTGCTGCGATTCTGTTGAGCAGCACAGAAGAGGTAAAAGGACGAAATTTGTTCTGCTTTCTTCCATTGCCTTCACGTGGGGACACCCAACTCCCCGTCCATGTCAATGGTCACTTTGTGCTAGACTCTGCTCGCCGGGCACTCTGGGATGATGACGCAAATTTCAAAGGCCAATGGAACACCCTCATAATGGAGAAGATTGTAGCCCAGGCATATGTATCCCTCATAAGCGATCAGTGTGCAAAGCTCAAAGATGGAGGGGCTACTGTGAACGACCTTAAGAAGCTGTTCAAGATGTTTCCCGATAGATCAAAGGTTAAAAAGCACTATCTTCTTGAGCTTGTCGACAATTTTTACAGAGCTCTGCATGAGCGCAAGATAGAATGTCTGGCGGTACAAGTGGTGTCTGGAGGCTATGTTGAAACAAGGTGGTTCAACATTGCTCACTGCGTGCAAGGAGAAGCATTCTTTGATAATCTCAGTCCTTCATCTGTGATCCGACATTTCACCAAGTGCCAACCGACGACGTACAGGGGTCCTAGATGGACTGGTACACAACAAACCGAAACTGTGACAGTCGGGGAAAGAGATGAGGTACATTCATTGACGAACATCTTGTGTAGACTAGGTTTCAGCCTGCTCTGTTCACCGATGTTCATCTACGATTCGCTTCAGAAGGTGGAGATAGGTGTACGCAAAGTTGAACCAATAACAGTGTTGGACTACCTCTACAACTACAAGGCCTACACTGATTGCACTTTGAAAGGTCTTCCCCAGCCTGTCTGTCAGTCACCTTATGAAGATATCGAATCGGTGGTGACAGTGATCAAATACTGTTATAAAAGTTCAAACGCTTCAAACGAAAATATCAAGTCTTTACAAGGTCTGCCTCTGTGCGTGACTGGTGATGGGCTGCTTAAGGAGTTCTCAGTGACTACGGCACTGTTTTACCCTAGATTTGATACACTTGCACCGGATCATGCTAGTCGATTTGTGAATAGGGATGTTTTTGTTGCCATTCCCTCAGATGTTCGCACCAAGGAACCACTGGCATTAGTTGAACTCACAATCCAAGACCTGACACCACTGCTCTTACCTGGTAAGGAACATCTCAAGGTCGCTAATAGGATAGAATGGAATCCAACCACTGACACGGACAAGACGGTGAAGAAATGGATAGAGGAACTTTGGGAGTTGATCAACAGTGAGATTAATGAGGCATGTAGAAAGAAAAACGGAGACCGGGAGGCCTTACACCGACTGAAACTGGCACCTTTGAAGCCATTCTGCATCGTACCAGCACATGATAGACAAGAACGAAAACATTTCTTGTACCAGCTTGAGTGCGCAAAGTGTGTAATGAGTGAAAGTGTAAGTGTTGCTACCTTGTACAAGGATGATAACGTTCGTGACAAGTTGCTGGAGGCAGGAATCCCTAAGCTAGATAAAGACCATCTCCCTGGCAGAACGTATCCATACAAGTCACTGTTAGCACTGCCAAAGGAATTGACCTCAAACATGGAAGATCCCCGCAGTGTGCTTTATGCACTCTGGTGTCGTCTGCAGAATAAGTCCGATGTTAGCCGCCTAAAGCAAGTCACAGAGAACACAAGGAATGCACACATGCTTAGAGAGTACTTTACTGCTTTCTTCAAGAATCAGTGTACGAACGAAGAGGCTGTCCGTTTGAGAGACCTGCCAATATACGAGTTTGTGAATGTCACTGTGTCTGTCCTTAACAAAAGTGGTCAAGGATGCTACTTAGTTCCAACCGGGATACCAAAAGCTGGTTTAGATAACTGGTATTCCAAGGACACACATGAGAAATTCATCTTTCAAACAGCCACTGATGTTGACAAATTACTCTGCAGACTTGGAGCAGTCAAGAAGTCTGAAGTTGATCTGTATGTGACCTTGATACTTACCGAGTTCAATTTCCAACACTTCCTGAGTGAGGATGAACAACGAAAACATCTCGACTTCATTCGAACGACCGTCATACGAAATTTGAACAGCGATGGAAATGAATACAAGGCTTTGTTAGCTTCACTTCAGAAGCTACCATTCCTGAAGAACTCGAATGGAGACTTGCAGCTTGCAAAAGAGTTCTTCAGCCCAAATGTCCCGCTGTTCAAGGCCATGGAGATAAAATTCCCACCGAAGGAGTTCTGTGACATTGAATGTCTGGCGTTCTTACAGCTGTGTGGTCTCAGGGCCACAGTGACTGCTGAAGACCTAGTAAGGTACGCGGGGGTAGTGGAGCAGGAAGGCAAGACGAATCCAAAGGAGATAACAAAAATGAGATCACGACTTATTTGCGAAGAATTAAGGAACCAGGAGGAAACGACACTCTTCCAACTGAAGGACATTGCCTTCGTACCGATAGAGTCTGTTCCTGTGAAATTTTCAAACTTGCATTGTCAGTTTTGCCAAGAGGATCCAGAGAAAATGGTCTTCACTTGTTTCCAGAATAGTGTGATGTATTCCAGTTTCGAAGTGTGTTGGACCTCTGCTAAGATCCTACCTGCGTGGATGGGGGCTGAATTTGTGAAGGACGGACCTTTGACTGCTCAGAAACTTCAACAATCTCTTGGAATACAAAGTAAAGTCACGATGACAACAGTTCTTGCCCACTGCATCAAACTGACAAGACACATATCAAGACTCAACCTTCGCCATAAACAACCAGACACTATCACTGGTGTGATGAACAAAATCTATGAATACCTCTGCGAAACGATGAAGACAGAAGGATCACGTTGTTTGAAAAACCTGGCCAATGAACCATGCGTGTGGCTAAATGCTTGCGACAGTCTCGTTCATCCTCGACAGGTTGTGGTGTCCCTGTCAGCGTGTGATGAACTCCCACCCTATCTGTACAGCCTGCCATGTGAGCTGAGGAAATACATTGACGTACTGACACATATTGGTGTTGAAATAGAACCGGATCACCGCCACTACATGCTTGTCTTGAAAATGATTAAGGAAGATTTGGGAACAAATGACCTAGAGTCAGATGTGAACAAAATGGCAGCAGCTACCTGTGCAATCAGGAGAAGCCTGTTCTTCCTGAGTGAAAACAACCCAGAAAACTGCGACCATCCGTTGTATCTCCTCAGCCAGAAAAATACACTCGAGATTTCAACTGATCTATACTGCGTGGATAAGCCTGGTTGGGAACGCCGATTGCAGAATGCCAACTTGCCATATCATCTTCTGTTGATACCGGATGATCCATTTGATGGAAGGAATTTCTTTAAGCACCTACGGAAAATTCCGAAGGCGCTGCGACCAAAGGATCTCTCTGAAGTCTTGGTTGAGGTTATCGATGAAAACAGCATGCAACCCATGGACTTATTGGATAATAACACATCCAATTGGTTTCAAGATCGTATCGCGAATGATGAATTCCAGGCTGGGCTCACTCAACTGCTTACGTCCGATGCTTTGGAGCAGGATTATGGTGACCGCTATGAAGAATATTGGCGTCAGCTAGAAAACAATATGCGAAAGATTCAGTTCATAGTTGTCAAAAGGGTGGCAACAATCCTCAAAGAAAGAGAAGGAGGCATAATTCAAGGGACAGACAATGACGCGCAGAGTGTTCTTGTTAAGACCTCTGGTGCTGGATGCATGGTGTATGTTGCTAAGGATAGAATTGGACAAGGACACTCATCGACGCGGGATATTAGGGAATATACTAAACTCTTGAAGAGCATCATCAAAGAATCATTTCCGACACTTCGTCCAGATACCTTGGACATCATCAAAGATTTGTTCAACACTCCATACAACGAAATCCAAGCTTTGCTTGATGACAATGGCATCAGGGCGTCATCACGCATCAGAAGCAAGATGGGGCCGATCTTAGGTGACTACCTCCCCCTAAACAAACACTGCTTATTGGCACCCGACTTCCTACAGTTCTTCAGTGGGGAATACATCGCTTTCGAGCTAGATGACCCCCTCAATGCTGGACTTGAAGGACAAGCTACCTACATCTACGCTAAGGTTGTGAAAGCACTTGGGCCTAAAGAAGGCACTGAAGATCAGGTTATCCGCATGTACGAGATAGACACAGGCAATGGAAAGATTACCACTTCCTCCTCTTCGATGTACAAACTATCATGCCATGCTTTAGTTACTGCAGACGGCGCGCCAAAAGACCAAGAATATGACCTTGAAAAGGTCAAATGTCAAGTGGCTGCAGACGTCGACTATGCCTTCTACAAGCTACCGATAGAGGACAGGAACCGGGTCTTGAAACGACTCATCGTGAAATGGCAGCCTGGAAAGCACCCTGGACATGAAGGCACTGCAAACGAGGTACTGAAATTCCTTGACAACAAAATTGCACAGATAGAAACTGACAGCAATCGTTCAGAAACGAATAGCAGCGGATCCGGGGGTACGATATGGTATGGTGTTGAGCATATATCAAGATATGCTTGCAGCAGAGCCCAAGAACAGAGCCGAGATATCCAGCAACAGAGACAATGGTTGGATTCCAACTCGTCCGCCAGGGCTGGTCTAAGTGACCCAACTGACTACAGTTACTTCAGAGGTTGGGCTAGGAATCCACAGCCAGGTGAAGCGAAGCGATGGTATCGTCAGGCGGAGATGGACCTCAAGGCATCGAAGCATGATCATGATGGTTCCAGCAGGGCGTACGAATGGGCACTCTACAAATGCCACCAGGTAAGGGACCATCTCAAAAATACGTTGAAGCCGATGATTAAAATGGAATTTAGTCTTCACTTCTGTCCTCACATGGCTGGACATGCTTTCCTCAATTTACAACAGAGATATGTAAATTGTATTCTTGAAATCTTGATCAGCTAATTTTTTTTGAAGAAGCGAAGTTTGAGCACTCAAGATGCCCCCCCCCCCCCCTCCCCCGTGAAAAATACTTTCATTTACTTCGAAGTGTTTTGAGACATTACGATCACTTTGCAGATTCATGAACATGTCACATCAGATTTGTTTCGGTTTGATCAATCATTTCCCACAGGCATTAGATTCGTTAACCACGGGGACTTGCTCGCAATGGCAGCGTGTGATCAGGGCAACCGCTTTGTTTCTAAGGAGTACCGATAGCTTTTTCATTTTAGATATTTTATGGTTTTCAGGCAGCCGAGAAGGCTCTAAGATCCGCCTACTTTATGAAGGATGTCCCGCATTTCAAGCACCACAACCTCCCCGACATTGCGGAACTCCATGGTGATGAAACCCTCAAAGGCCTCGCTGACGAGATTGCCCAGGAGCTAGGAGATGGGATGAAGCTACGCTACCCCGACCGCCTGTCCTTTCCACGTATCCCCCATGACCTATACGGTGAGGAGACTTGCTCCAGGATCTACGGACTGACGGAAAGATTGGTACAACGAGTGGGGCACTTCGTCATGGGGGTATAATACACTAGCAAATGACGAGGCTGTGTTTCCTTATGAGTAATCACCGTGGGTAAATGTATCGGTTTGCCAAAGAAAAACACGGGCTTACAGGGAGAGGAATGACGACACAAAAGAAACAGGCAAAAGATTAGTCCATTTTGAGGGGCGTTAAAGCACACATTTAGTATTGTTATCCGATTGCACCCCTCCATCCCTGTAATAGGAGGGTCTTATTTCTATTGTGTTACAAAGGTAAACCAATACCTTTACCCACCGTGGTAATGTATACACGTAGATGTGTATAGTCAAGTTCTTTTGCGTGAACAATTTACTGTTGAATTCTCCTTTCATGTCTGTTACATGTACATTTAGGGTAGATGATGGGGTTATTGTAGCCCCAGTTTATTTGTAGCCCCTGCACTCTGATGCATTGGGATATCAATCAATATCATAGGCAGGGGCTACAATTAAACCGGGGCTACATTTACCCCATTCTACCTTACTTTTTTTATTCGGGTGGATAAAATATATTTAGAAAAACCTAAACAAAAAAATGCATCAAAATACCTTTGCAATATTATATAGAATCAGATGAAAGGTCCATAAAGAATCTGTGAAGATCATTATATAGAAATTCTATGACGATATTGTGCAAAGAAATTTCTGTGTGAAAATAGATTCTGTATGGATTTTTGATGGAAATATTCGGCTGTGTACTTTTTTAGTGTCGCCTTTGCTCGTTGTGATTATTATTATTGTCCCCAGGACTATCTCAGTAACGGACCCGTTTCACATTGCCTAATTTCATTGTCTGTGGATACTTGATTTTCAACTTAAGTTGAAACTCTCAAAAGTCTACCCTATTTGTCTTATTGTATTTACCTGTGCCACAGGTAAAACATGAAATTTGGCATTTATAGTACATATTTGTATATCAGTCTGGACAATGGTATTGTTGAATTTTACACGATTAGAAATTTTCAAATTCAAGTTAAATTTCAAAACTTCGAACAAACGGGGGTGACCTTTAAAATTCAACCACTCCAAACAATTTCTGCCTACATTATTTTCCAGTTATAGGTATGTACCGTATGTATCTGAGGCCAATTGGTCAACAACCACTATATTTGGTGCTTTGTTGTTCGGTCTACACCGAATCATGATATTCAGCAATGTCAGGTTTGAAGGCAAGACATCCTCGAAAGCCAGAGTCGGTCGTATCCTCCTCCCCTCGCACACGTTAGTCGTTCGTGCCGATTGTTCGCCCAAAGTTCAGGATGGAGGCGAGAAAGGGAGAGATCAGATAAATTATGTGCGCATGCGAACATGTATATATCGGCAACAGTCGACATGTTTTCGTCCTCACATTAGAAAATATACTGTACATGTATCAGGCCAACTCATTCCAATTTTCAAGTTGCGAATAAATGGAAAATTTAGTTTTAGTTATTGACTGTACATTTTTCATCGTCAGAAGTTCGGGATTGACATCGGGAAGTTATATGAATTACAGCCATCTCATCCGGGTGTAATTACTACTTTCAAGATGGCAGCACCTGTGTTGAAATTGATAATGGACCGATTCGTGCAACAGTCCGCCTCCCCTGCCCCCCCCCCCCCCGACCTGCTAAATATTTTTCGATTCAGTCAAGTTTATCGAATTGGTTTGAAATCGAATCTAAAAGTGCATGTCTTTTTCAAAATTGTTTTCAGAACGATCCCAGTCAGTTGCCTGAAAACTGAAGTAACACCCGAAAATCGCATCTCAGGTACATCTGGATTCAAAACGCTGCGAAGAACACACTTTTTCAAACTGGAAAGGGAGCCCTTTGAGCGTGGACATATACCTGCGGTTAGCAAAAACACCCCCACCTACAGACCTAAAAAATTATTTCAAGGGTACACCGCCTTTTGATATACTGTTCAAAAAAGCGGTAACATACAGGTCTGGCGGGTAGATCCTCGCATGGACCTAATGTAAACACATTTGTATACATATATATGAATAGCAGGCAAGGAACTCCTGTGATTTCAATTTCTCAATTCATTTATTTATCTTGTTAGTGCATATGATGCTGTTACAGATACAAAGACATATGTATGTTTTGTTGTTGTGCGGGTACGCCTCTGTCAATAGGGAGTTTTCACAGGGCACAAGTAACGCCAGCGTGGTGTTTCGGTGACTTTGCGAAAACTCCCTTGGGTCTGGCAGGCATGTCCACGAGCGTAGAGCTCCCCGGTGGAGAATTTAGCAGCAGACAAGCACCACAGAACTCTGTACCCAATATCCGCAACATAGCAGAGAAAGCAAATCTTGTCCAGTTTGTGGTTGACCTTCGCTCCCCTGGACTGTTTTGGTCCCATTCCGCCATGTAGCTCTATAATTTGCCAACAGTACTTTTAGTAAGGCATCCGGCAATTAGACTCCCAAAACACCAGGATGTACTGTGAATACTCTATCTTAGAATAAAATAATCGACAATAATTTTGATTAATATTCTCTTGGCAAATTTATTTATAATAATTCTGAAAATCTTTTGTTACATTTTGTTCAAAAAAGAATCGCAATTGAACATAAATAACCGTTCAATAAAGAATTGTAATTCAACAAAAAAACAAATTATATGATTTTTACAGCTTTGGCAAAATATCATCCTAAGGTTATCCTCAGGATGGCATAATAATACGTTGAGGCAATTCAGCACGTGCGTATTATGGAACCGGTAATAATCTGTTTACAAGGTGAGACAAGACCACCATTGATTTTTTAAGCCTTTTAGCAGTTAAATTGTCAATGTTTGACCGCGACGCATGAAATACTGCGTGGGGTTATGAATCTGGAATTTTGATATGATATTCCGGACAGTCGGGCAAGTAAATGGTAAAAGGTAAACTGGTAGTTGACCACGGAAATTTTTTGATAATCGACAAATTAGACAGACATCGATATTTTCACTCTTTTCAGCTAACTGGCAGAAAAATCTCAAAACACGCCCCCTATTACCAAATTAGCAAAATTCGAAATTAATTTTTTCATCAAATAATTTCTTTATATCTGTAGACTTGCCACAGCAAATATTTTTTCAATACCTCTCCAAATATGTACTTGAGAGTTAAAAACATGCACTCGTCTAATTGATAGGCCTCGACCCTCCAACCTATGAATATTCAATGGTGGTATTGTCTCAGGTATTCCTTTTGAAGGAGTCCGCCATTCGTAATTACTGGTGGTCAAAAAATAGAAAATAGAAATGCAGTTGTACACAAGGCTGTAGTGCAATTACTATGCATACAAATTCGCTGAAACTTTGTACATGTATCAATATTATTTGTATTTTTTTCTCTTCAATGGCATGGCTGAAATTTATATTTGGTATTTATTTACCCATTAGGAATTTTTTTAATTCAGTTAGAAATTTCAATTTCTTTACGAACGGCGTAAGCCTTTAAAATATAGGAGGTGACTACTTGGCAAGCCCGACTTACCAAACAGCGACTTTTTCTTGTCCTGAATGGAGAGCCGAACTCATTAATATTAAAGTAAAGTCTCCAGCTCGCCAAACAGGGTAGATTTTTTACCTGTTTGGCAAGCCCGGCTGGTCGAACAGGGCGGCTTTTTAGTGCTGTTTGGCAAGCGGCTCTCCAAACAAGACAAAAAAAGATGCCTGTTCGGCGAGCGGCTTGCCAAATAGACCCGGCCTAAAATATATGATACATGCAGGTGATTCTTGACCCATGACATGGCAAAGCATCCCAACATGTACCGAATTGCTCCTATATGTACAGTGTATTTGAAGTCTAGCTTTGGATACTTCCGTTGCATGAATTACGCACGTGTTGAGTTGCACAAATTAGCACCATTGTTTTTGTATTGCAGATGAAAATATGCCATTAAAGGAACACTGCACAACACATTTGTCCTTTTGAAGTTTAAGGAAATGTACAGCTATTACCACTAGTGGCATTTCGTAAAGTGAGGACAGTGTCCCTTTCATAGTGATTTTTTTCCCATTCAACAGAGGCGGAAAAGTTTACTGTGACAAATGATGTCGTGACGTGCTAAATTATAGACGGCAGCACTTGTCTTATAATAATATGATAATGATATGTCAATATGGATCAGTGCTGCCATCTAGTTCCGCTTCACGGCCACAAGAACTATGCCATATGTTTTAGTGTCGGCATGCATTGCAAACTCAGAATAACATCCTTTTTATCACAGACGCTGCTTAGCTATTGTAGAATGTTCTTAAATGTCTGATAATCCATTAACGTGATGAATCAATAAGTTCAGTGTGTCCAGTTGCGGTGTCAAACGGACGCCACAATTGCATATTCTGATTTGTGACTGGACGTTTTATTCCAACATAAAGCCGTTTTAAAAGCCTGAACCCAGGAAAAATAGCACTACACATCCACAATGACATTTTCACATTCAGAGTCAGAGCCGTACGAATCTACTTCCGAGTCAGAGTTTGAGTCAACCATGACGTCATCACAGTCGCCCTCAACGTCTAATTCCTTGTCGTCTTCGGAACATTTCGTTTTACTCCGTTTATTTTCGTGCGTTTTAACGTGTTTGCTGAGATGGTCGCTGCGCATGAATCTCTTGTTGCATTCTTGGCAGACAAACCTCTTCTCACCCGTGTGCGTCCGCAGGTGTCGCTGTAGTTCGTCGGAACGCGTGAAACTCTTCCCGCAAAACAACCAGTTGCAAATGAACGGGCGTTCCCCGGTATGCCAGCGGAGATGCGCTTTCAGGTGCGATGTCTTCCCGTAAACCTTTCCGCATCCTGGGATGTGACAGATATGCTGCTTCTTTTTGTTCGGACTGCCGGAGTTGGTGGCATTTTGACAGTTCGGACAGCGGCACCGTCTGCACCTCCTGGCTGTCACGATGGTCGGTTTCCCGCCGGCAAACATGGCGGCCATTTTTACGTCTGCTTGGCTGTTGGGCAAGACCATATTTGGCGGCATTCCGAGTTTGAAGTTCGGCGAAAGTGGCGACAGAGGTGCAGACATAGGCGCAGAGTTTTGTGGTACTTTTGTCTGCGGCTGCACGCTCCACCATGGAAGCTCGGCTTCTTCGGCTGGAGGTGGTGAAAGCTGCTTCGGGAGACCAGCAGGCATGAATGGATGTTGGGATGGATGTGATGTCATCGGAATATGCTGTGACGTTTTCTGCATAGTCTGCATCTGCTGCTGCATATCACGGATCAATTTTGCTTGGTGAATTCGGAGGTCGTATTCTACGGCTGAGGCGTATGCTGCCTGTTCCAGACTGACTTGGTGATGGCTGAAGGCTAGATTCTGGCGGCACATTGCTTGCAGGAGCGCATAATCTGGTGACGTAGTACACGGTGGCGTGACGTGAGCAGGAGACCAGCCGGGGCTCAACATGGGTGCTCCGTGGGGCATCTTGCTCTGGTCGAATCTGTTGCAAGTGGGTGTGATCACGGTTAGAGACGACCCCCGATTGTGCTCGCTTATCATACGGGCGTGGTCCTAAAAATAGAGAGAAAACAGACAATCAGACTCAATGCTAAAATACTGAAGAATTAACGAAACATTGTACAACAGCAACGTTTTGTTACTGGCATACCAGTACATGTTGTTTCTGAAACACAAAACAAATATAGAATTGACCTGAAACCGAATATGATTTTCAATTGTTTTTGACAGCTGATATTCAACGGATTACAAAGATGCAGAAGTAGTATATGATGTCCATAAGATATGTGGGTGTCAAATCGACATTTCGTGAAAAAAGCAACAATATCTTAGTGTTGAGTGAACAGTCCATCTGAATTGGTCAAATTGGTCGATCGGTCAATTGAACGCGTGGTCACAACAGGCTTTGAACCAAACTTCTGGCAAAACATATACGATAGGCGGAATTTCCCGAGTACTTTACTAGCTGGTAATGATATGTAGTTTGGAAACTTCCCTCCAAATGATCGAACCATACATGGGACACACGAGTCTCATTCATTTCATCTTGCAAACTTCGAAATCAGATGACTACACTAGTAGCCGTCACATCACTTCTGTCATAAAATATATCTATATATGACGTCTAAAACTATTTACACCGGAACGAAATACTGAAAAATCATGAAAGGGATATCAACTTACCGGCATCATTGCATGTTGTGCGAAGTGCTGATGGGGCGAATGGCCCGGTACCAAAGCTGATAACGCCATCGAGAACAGATAAGTCCGAGAGTTTTATTAAGTCCAAAGAGGGAGAGTGAAAATGGTACGTTTAACACCAGGGCAAAAAGACAACTGGTACTTCTCCGAAGTGCTATGCAATATCAACCCTATCGACACTTTATACTAAATAGGTGCGAGTTGTTAGCGTTTAGGCAATGGCCTTTGATGTGCCGCTGACCAATCAGAGGAGAATGCGGTGTCTTTGATGTCCGCCGCGGGCCAATTAGGATCAATGGTGGTTTGGTTGGCGGATATTGAACAGTGGGCCTGGCAGTGGTCGCAGTGTGTGTTTGTTGACGGGAATAATAGCGTCCATTATGCCGCGTTATTCACAGAAACCGGGGGTGGCGAACCAATCTGGGTCTATACAGAAATCTAGCTGGGAATAATGCGATCATTCAGATCAAAGAAATGCCGCGAAAGCGAAACCCATTGGTCAATACCGTCACGTGGTTCAATTAGTGTTATTCTTAATTGACGAAAATTTACGTAAAAATCGTGTACATTTGACAAATAATGCATTATAGTTTTGACTCTAGTAAGCATGTGGCGAAAATCTTATATCTGATAAAAAATGCTTATTTTTGACAATATTTGAAATTCCTTTACAGATAACTTGGCCATGGAATTGTACATTTGTTTGTACGTTGCAGTCAATAATCATGTAGTTAAAATACCTTCAGTTTAGGATGAAAAATAACAGGGATTCGCGTACACCAAGGATTTCAACAAACATGCGGTATTTGATGCAAATAATGTGATTTAACGTTTCATCTTTGGCGGTAATTTCTGGCTTTATACGTAGCTTAAAAAGAGCCATCTCGGTCGGATTGTGTCATGTTTCCTGGCTAACTGTCCTGACACCCGCTGCGCGATTTGGTGTGGTAATAAATTGGGTTTTATATGGATGGATTTTGCCCTGAGTGAAAGTGAGGTGACCCTGGTCGTTTGAAAGACCTATGCATTCACTAAAAAGATGAAATTTGTAGTTGAATCTGAACATTTCCAATTGCGTTATTACGTACGAGATATAAATTTCAGCATTTCCCGTTGTGTAGACAGACATGCAAATACTATGAATACCAAATTTCAACAAAACCTTATGCATTATAACCATACGTTTGTGTGTCCAAGCTTTGACCAAGAATCAAAAAGTCGATTAAAGAGCGCGACCACACAAATAGTTTCCTATAGGCCGATAATATTTGCGATTTTACACCAATTATATGACACTTTGTAGAAGCTGATGTCATTTTAATTGCCATGTAATATAAATTAGATTTGCAGGCTGTATACATAGTGTAATTACAATTCTTCCGATTTCATGACTTTAATAAGCGTGTTTAGCCGCAAAATTCTAAGCTTAGTGTCGTAAAATCGATTTAACGCCTGCAAAACGCTACCGTGTTAGTTTAGTCATAATTTGGTGTTACTCCGCCGAGTGACCCATAATTGCTGTCGAATAAAAGTTATCATTTTGTCGAATTGCCGTATGGTTACCGGGTTAACATTTAAAGCTGAATATACCGCACGCTTTTTCAACATTTAACTGTTTAATTTCTGTTTTGACAGAGTCTGTGGAGAGCACACGCTACAGAGTATACAAAAGAAGTTACCGGTTTAACATTTAAAGCTGAATATACTGCATGCTTTTTCAACATTTAACTGGTTAATTTCTGTTTTGACAGAGTCTGTGGAGAGCACACGCTACGGAGTATACAAAAACAAATAGATCATAAATGTTTAACCTGACCGC
This sequence comes from Lineus longissimus, assembly GCF_910592395.1. Lineage (NCBI taxonomy): Eukaryota > Metazoa > Nemertea > Pilidiophora > Heteronemertea > Lineidae > Lineus > Lineus longissimus. The sequence goes on from NC_088322.1 coordinate 10,001,138, forward strand.
CTGCGATACAGGTTTTTGCTACTCCTAGAGAGGCGGAGTATATTGAAAATCACTGGTTATCTCAGCATGCTCTACCTCTGAAGTTATACTCTAGAAGTAGCACAAGCAGTTACACTTTCCGTCCTGATTCGTTTGCCTACAAGTTGTGCGGCCCGTATTCGTACACGGAAAGTAAAGTTGAAGCTGAAACCTTGAGGGAGAAATTCTTTGATGTTTTGATACCTTAATACACGTTGGAATATCACCTCTAAGTAGAACGGCACTTCGAAAAAGAACTCGCGGGATAAGACAGGGATGCACACTTTTCCCATTGCTGAATAACATTTATGTTTAGCCATTCACGCTTTACTGTATTAGTAAGTAAGTAAATAAGTAAAATTATTAGACTTGTAAGGCGCTGTTTCCACTTGATACATGTAAATGTAAATGAATGTTCAGGAGCGCCCCCCCCCCCCCCCCCCCCCCATTTGTGCGTCTATTTAGTAAAAGTGTCTCCTGAATAGTACTAAGTTTTAAGGGCCTGTGCCTGTGCGGTTTTGTCTAAGGTGAACTTCTAGGAGGGATGTTTCAGGATATTTATTGTGGCAATTCACCCGGGAAAATTGAAGAAAATGATATTAAGGAGGGAACCGGAGCAATAGGGTCTGTCATACGCATGTACTTGATCCGACATCACTTCAAAGATATTACAGTACTTTGAAATATCATTATTGCTCACATAATCTGCGGGGACATGTATCAGACCAGGGTCCACGGGCCTTGCTTTGATCATCAAACATATGCCAAATATTTCCTTTTTCATTTCATGAGCAGACACAAAACCCGCCCGACAACGCTAACAGAAGCGAGAAGAATTCGGGTCAAGCCCCGGGTCAACCACGAGTACAGTATTATTTATTTGCGGCGAATGCTTTGATCTTTTGGTAAACAAATCAACGTCAGATGAAAACATCAAAAGGAATTGGACATGTAGAAATACATACCGTATGTCATTTATTAAGAAAGTTATTTTCAATTGTGAAGTGGATTCATCTGTAGAAATCTTTAATGGAAACTATTCAATTGTGCATTACATGAAATTCATATTTTGAAAACCTTCAAAGGCAGCTTTGTATTGAAATTCGTTGGGATTCGCATGACCGTCGTTCTTGTCTTCTTTGGAGAATGGCGAAAATTTTGTAGAGATGTTGGTAAATGTGCTTGTCATCACTTCAAATGTATAATGGTGAACACTTTCATTATGTTTGATGAATACATGTACATGTACATTCATTGTCACGGTATTCAAATCAGTATTACATCTTTTCCACTCTCACTGTCTCGAACCTCATTGACTGCAACCCCGCTGGAAACCCACCATTAACAAGGCGGTGTGACGGTTTTAAATGTCATTGGATAGAGTGTCCAGGAGAAAAAGTATTCTGTAATGCTATTTATATGGAGTATCATAATGGATTCCATAATGTTATTTTCATCTATTTATATGGAATATAACAGAAGGTCATAAGCCTCGAAGTGTACCCGCTGCATCTGAATTGACATTTCGGCAGTCTCCAAATTTTCCATTTTTATGACTCTGCAACTGTGGATAACGATTTTAGACAGAAGATGAGCCCACGCACTAACAATTATTAATTAATAATTATTTCGCCAATTTGATGATACTTTCGATTCGATATGATATGCAGGCCAAACAACTATTCGGGAGCTTTTGATCACCAAAGTTGCCCTGAATTGCCCAAAAATTCCTTTGAGCTAGATATCGGCGGCTCTTTTGATCTCTTCTAACATTACATGTTTTCCGCTCAATATGTAATATTTGTCAACAAAGTAGGCCAGCGTAGCGATAACGTGTGTTTGGCTGTCCGCCGAATGGTAGGTATAGGCCTATTTACAAATGGCATGCGGCAGACGTATGGGACTGACCTCGATTTGAATTAATGGTTTATTGTGAGATGACTTTTTTCATGTATTTGCGATAGATTAGTCATTGATCGTATCGGTGTAATGATATTTTAATAGCCACGGTCCCATTGATCTCTCATTCAGAAATTTGATTTTGACATCTGAACAACCAAAATAGAATATATTTGATAAAATATCAGATTCAAATTTTGCACAGATATCTCTATGCTATGGTTATGCTATGGCCGGTGAAGAAGTACAAAATGGCTCCTCTCGAAAATTAAGCGCCTGGCCTTGTGTTGTATTCTGACGGAAGATGGTATGGTTCTTCAGAGGCCATTGTCAATAGCTCAGAAACTTAAGCGCAGAATAGAATCCTTTGTTCCCCGGACATTCCATCCTGAGGACATTTCAAACTTCGACACCGTCCGAGTTTGCCATGTTTAAAAATTAAACATGAACACAGCGGAATATTTTGTCAATCTTGTTATTGCAGTATGAGAAGTTGGAGGTACATGTATTAAGGGGTTGTCATTTTACCGACCACTAATATGCAAGACATGAGGAATTTGCATGGCTGGGAAGGACCACGTTATGATGCACAGATGCAGAAGTTCGAACAAAAGCAGACCGAGGGATAGACTGAGGTCGCTTAAAAAACACAGCCAAACGAAGTGCGCGGCACCCCTCAAACGCTGAAACCAGCAGATCTCTGGCTAAACATTGCCGTATTTGCTTGAGATTTTGTGGTATCTCGTCCTCGCGTTCCCACACCGACGCCGCCCTTCGGTTCTCTAGCAATAATAACAGCCTCAGACCATGGCCCGGCCCTCCCCACCCACTTTATTCTCCTCACCAAAGGGCCCAATTTGCTGCACGGAGCAAGGGCTCTAATTTGGACACCTTGGGCAGTCGCGGTGCCTTTGAAGGCGTCGAAAATAGCGCCGACCGTGAGGGGAGGGGAGGGACGTTTACGTAAGGGGCATGGGAACTTGTTGGAGCTTTGTTAACAAGGATCTCAGAAGTGGTTGGTCCCTGGGATAGGCGTTCGGCTGGAATGGGGAGAGGAGAGGAATACTCAAATAGACCATCATGCATTATGTATACTCCTCATGGTCATGCAACCTTCTATAGCCAATGGAAACCATTCCGTAGCAGCTTTGCTTCCGTTATCTAGATTGATACCTGCAATTAGAGGAAAATGCTTCGCTTTCGCTGCTTTAGTTTTGGGCAAAGATAAGTCTTCACTTGTGTTGGCTCATGCAGAGCCTTTCAATATAAGAAGGCTTTGACTCAAGCAAGAACTTTTCTGCATATAGAGTACTAGAACCTCAAGTGGTAACACACGGAAACTTTACACGGGACGTTGGTCTCAACTTCTCCTCTATAGTCTTCCTCCTTCCCACTATTTTGGAAAATTTATGCCTTCATGCATTTTACCTATTTTCGCCGTCATTTTGATAAAAACGCATGATCCTTACGCCCAACCACCGCCAAAACATGCACAAAGGACACCAATATTGTGTCAGTAGGTACGTGCTAAACTTGTCGCGAATTCTAGCGCATGGGAGTTAAAATCGGCTCAATCGCCAATCAAAGAATATTCGGCGTGCTTTGGGCCTTAATTACCCCAGCCGAAAGCCGTCAACATTGCAAGGTCCCCTTTGAGAAGCCGGCACTTTGATCTGGCCTTTCATCTGAGGTTTTGACCCGCCGGCCCTGTGCGGCACTGTCTCACAAAGGACTCTTAAGTGTTAAGTACCCGGGGTAGGGCGGGCTACTTCAAAAGAGTGTTAGCTAAACAAACTGTGAAATCTCCGCCCTGCTCCGCCTTTGGTCACCTCGGGCGGTAAGCAACGGCAGGCGCAGAATTGTGCACACCGGACGGGCGGTGCGGCCAGTGACGTCATGCTGTGACTCCAAAGGACTCGTGGCTTTTTACTTGTCGACGTCCCAATCGAAGACGAGTAGATTTAATTACCTTTATGCGCAATTAATGAGGCAAAAACATAGTTAATTAAGGCTTCATTGAAAGAGTTTTTGTCCATTTTTGCGAAGGCGCGACGTCGTGCTGGCAGATCGTGCTAATTTAGCAGCTTGTCGCAACCAAAAGGAAGCTTCGTGATTATAAACAAACAAATTATGATTATCCACCATTAATTACTTGTAGATCAACATGTGTACCATTTCGTGCAGTCAGAGTTGAGCGCGTCGACGCCCTTCGCAAATCTGCGCAGGTTCGTCATCAACATACGTTAAACCGTACCGCACTCCTTGTTCGAATCCATTCTTATTCCACCTGTTCATTCGAAGAAACGAGAAAGGAGGATTCCGAATGTTTGATATAAAAAAATTGTTTTGGACCTTTCTTTTGCTTCAGATTGGGTTTTCGATCCCTCAGTTTCCATCTTGACCACTGCTCAGCTTCAGAGAACGCGCGTCAGGCGATACCACTGTAAGTTCAGAATGTCAGTTTCGTAGTACGCCAAACCGCAAACCCTGGTTACGTTCTCTATGCCACAAAGTTTCCCAGTGTACTTCTCAACAATCTCCGTCAAAGAGCAAATATTTTGCACGTAAATTCAAAAAATTCCGAGAAAGTCAAGAACAAGCTCGAACCGGAAACGAGCGCAAAAATGAGATCCTCGCGGCGTTTTTTAAGCGGCGAGATCAAAGTGAAACACAATTGAAGCAAATTTGAGTAAAACCGACAGGAATCTTAACAACTACAAAACAGGAGGAAAGTTATCAAAATATCGGATTTCGCTTTATTTGGAACTTGTTGTTAAGTCCCCGGGGGTCGGGGATGTCGGAACAGATGAGACTGCTGGTCGGGGCGTGGGAGGAACCGCCCTTCACATTCTCTCAATGGTTAGGCGAGTCTGTGTGCAGTGTGCTCTCTGAGAAAGAGCTTTATACAATTTCACGCAAAAAAATGGCACTCCGATTTTTGGGGACTTCATACAAAAAATGCGACATGTTGCTTGGTTTTGGCAGAGTCTTTCAAATAACGACTCTGGTCATGTCTAAAATCTGATAAGAGGTCATAATTTGCGGGAATATGGGGACGCCCGCCCGTTTTAAAAGAAGATACATTAAGTTTTTAATCTTTCTTGTGGTTTACATGTTTTTTCTTGAAAACATTTACTTAACAGCATTGTGTATGACCAAGGAGGTTCTAGTTTAACTTGTACACTTGTATGATACTTACTCTATAAAACTTCCTTGTTATGACTGAAGCCCAGCTATTCCCTGCGTTCTTCGCGACCTTTGACAGAGATTGAGCAGAGCACCTGACCAAACCTCGGGGTTACCCAACTCGCACACATCAAACATGTAAAGCCAGCAAGCTCCTTTGAACTCTGTAAATAAAACAGAATTGAGTCAGAAATAAATACAATACACAGTGAAACAAACACAAAACAATATGCATATTGGATTTGAAAATACCTTGGGGTATTTGCGACCAGGACAAACGATTTTTTATGCGATGTCGGCCATGTTTTTGGGTAATCGGTGCGTGCTATACTAATTGTGAATAAATAGGCCCATACTAACTAAATATAATGAAGGGGAAGGCGGTGTCTTTGATATTGGGTCGACCCACCTAATTTGAGCAACTTCAGTCCATTCAAATATTGTCATTAATTTAAATAATATTGCACTGCGTCAATACGGTGACTAGTGACGTCGCCAAGCGGCAGAGTGCGAATTAAATGGCTTAAAGGGCTTTCGTCTATAAAGCGATCTCATAAGATCATAAGATATCTGGATCTTCCTTTTCAGCAGATGAACACATACTTTCGAAGAAAAACCAGAAGTCCTGAACACAGCGTAATAAGCGTTGGGTTATTTAAAAGGAGGCTACGTCTGCAAACCCCATGATATACGGTCAATCTAAACCCAAGTCTGTACTCCTGGAAGTTTTGGGGGTAGTTTGGGGTTCTACCTATAGTTTCAAAAGAACCCAACGCCGATCGACGAAGTCCTGAACACAGCGTAATAAGCGTTGGGTTATTTAAAAGGAGGCTACGTCTGCAAACCCCATGATATACGGTCAATCTAAACCCAAGTCTGTACTCCTGGAAGTTTTGGGGGTAGTTTGAGGTTCTACCTATAGTTTCAAAAGAACCCAACGCCGATCGACGAAATGGTTTGATGACAAGATAGTTTTAAAATTAGGCAAGTGCTTGGTTCCAATTTCTTCGCTCAGATGACAGCACCTCAAGATGTAGATAAAGGAAGTCGTTAAACAGATGCAACGAGTGATACAAATTTAAACAATGTACAGTCTAGCTCGTATCTTATCAACGCCTACATCAGGGCTATCATGATGATTGGATTTCATGAAAGTAGTCAGCCCGATGGTCGGGTTACTCATGTTTTTAAAATCTCTATAGTGCTGTGGTATTGTTCCGCTAAAACTTGACCTTATAAAACAAAACACCTATTGGGAAGTTGGGCAAAAAACACCCCGTAATAAATACGCGTATCTTGCGATTGTTCAATCATAAATGCTGCAATTTTGCTACAATTTGCTTCAAGTATATTGCTTGGGTCAGCGCAATTTCGCTAATACTTTCGATAATTACACACATTTTACGCGATAGCTGTAATCATCGACACTCTTTTTGCCAAGAAAAGAAAGTTCAAAGTGCTAACTATGATAATTAATGTAATCAGGATGCTAATTAATGCGAATAGTTAGCCTAATTGTCTTGCACCTTGTCATGCCTTTCCTATTGCCATTTGTCATCATCAAGTCCGGTTAAATACTGGTGACCGATTTACTGAGAAAATATAACATATATCAAACTCAGCTCAGACTTAGTGTTTGGCCTTGGACACCGTATACACGCTTTATCGAAACAAAGGTTTTGGAGCTTTTGAAAAACCTTGGACCAACACAAATGTGCACCCCGCAGAGGTTTTTAGCAGAGTGAAAAAAACCACTTGGAGGTCTTTCAGAATCTAAAAACCGCTTTTCATTTTCCGAAAAAGTACAGAAGTTGTTTTTCGGGTGGCGCAAGTGAATTTGCGCATAACTTGATGACACGACGGACCTTCGGTCTTCGTAGTTCGTCGTTCCTAAGCCGGGTTGCGGAACCTCCCTATTTTCTCGCACGCGCCGCCAAATGCGCCACAGCAGGGACGCAATCCTACAACCCTTACCTCATCATTACTTCCCAGAAAACGAAATTATCCGGCTTTGATGTCGGTCTCTTTGGTCTTTGCTTTCTTTGTTTCATCAACCGGGACCTTAGGGCCCTCTAATTTGTTCCGACTGGTGAGGCAAGGTGTATGTTAGGGGTGGGAGGGCCAACTATCATGAGAAATACCTTTATTTTTGTCTTTGTACCGATTTGGGATCGATAATATCAACTGTGCTCTAGCCTGCGGGGGATTAATTACTGTCGATCCATTATACATCTACTGCAGGTACAAAATATACCTAAATGTAACATCAAGAATATGTTGCAGGTTATGTTTGCCTCATAGCCGTAGTAAAAAAGTCGCATATTGACTAACATTAAATTATATTCAGGACTGTATGTAACTTTTTTGTCCTTGGGAGTTGGGTTTTTTCGTCGAAAAAGAGCCTAAATCTGCTTGGAAAAAAACTTTTCGGAGACCTTTAGCGGCAGTTGCCCCCTGCCCCTCCCCCCGCCCGCTCTATACGGCCATTGGGAATGAATGTAAAACAATAATGCTAGAGCAGCGTGCAATAAAAACTGTATGAAGCTCACTCGGCTCTATCACGTTGAAAAAAAAGAGAGATAGAAAATGAATCATAAAAATAATAGTAGAATAATGAATAATTTTATGCAAAAGCATTAGGCTGCTAATTAGTTCAAGGAGGAAAATGGTGATCAAAGGAACACTTTTGGAATAGGTAAATTGGATTTCACCCAAAACATGCAACATAAAGAAATCGAAATCACATTACTGATAAAAATAGTTTGAAATGGAGATTTAGTGCGCTTCGGGGAGACGGGAGGGAACTTGTTTCTAATTGAAGCAGGGGAGGCTTGGTCGAAGCGGTTTATCAGGAAAGAAATGCAGTTCCCCGAAACCAAAATGGCCGCCATCCGAGATTGAAACAGTAAAAACCAGTAAATGTCATTATTCCCAACTCGGTACAATGTGTATTTTGTGGTTATTGTGATTAAAACCACCAAAATAAATTAAAAACGTATGCTAGTCGATCACTTTGCAAACACTGTCGCAAATGCAGTCGCACAAATTACCACATTTTCCGAATGAAATTAGTGTCAAAACTTCCAAAACTTCCGAAGCAGCACCTTAATCACAATTCCTATAAAACCTTTATAAAGTTTTCTTCTTTATTTTTTGTGAAAACATAACAAATCAAGTTCGTCGATCACAATATCAACACTGTCGCGAGTAATGGTTGCTAGCGCTTGACTTCTTAGTCAAGACGTTGATGAAAACTAACACAACGATTATTCGAAAGTCGAGGTTCCAAAACTAATCACAATCTGGGTGTGGCCCTGTGATTCTTTTCTACCGAAAAGAACTCATCGGTAAAGATTTGGATGACAACAATTATTCATATGACTACATTTCTTTTTAATTTTTTGTTTGTGTCGTTCGAAAACGGCAATTGCACTAAAATGTTGTCGGGAGTCAACGCTGAAATTACATCCGTCGCTTGCATCCTGACGAATTATTGTGATTCCAATCATCTGACCTTCCAATTCGCAAGATGGTGCTTAATTGCACTCAAATACCAATTAGGCCTTATATGATGAGAGTGTTTTAATTGAGTATGTTTTACAACAAAAAAATTAAGGCTGTCGATTCCCCTAACGACACAGTCTCGAGTCAACCTTAAAATCACAAAAGTTTCATAAGTGCAGGAAAATATTTGGCTACTTTTAAACACAGAATACCGTTCTTAGCGGGGTTGCCTGCAGTCGTCACCGAAAAACGTGTTTTTCATACAGATATGGCCTCTTCTGGGGCAAATATGTTATTCTTCTCTTATATTTGCAGTTAAAACACTAAAACATCCACACAAAAAATGCATTCAAAACTTTTTTGGGAAAATGTGCTAAAATCGCCATTTACTTATTCAACAGATTTCCTCATTTTGTTGTCTTAATAATTTTCAGTTGCGTGAACATTTGTTCTTATTTACAAGTAACAGGTGACTTTCTGCCCCTCTGATTTTTCAATGATTGTCTTCTTTTGTTTCTTAAGGACCTCGTAAAGGGTTCTAATCCTGTTTATTTCTTGTAAGTTGTTACCATGTGGTACTTGAGACACCACGTCTTATATTTTGTGACTTATGAAAGGAAGGGGCGGTGTAAGGCAAGGCGTGTAAGTTCTTTGGAAAACAATAACAGGGGATTTGCTGGTCGTATCCGCATGGTTGATTGGGAATGAAGGTACTGCCTCGGTCGACGCCTTGGCAACATCTTGGGAACAAACGGCAATGTCATTATAGACGAAACGAAATTGCCTTCTCTGATTCAGCAGAAAAGGCTTCATCCTGGTATAACCAGTGATTTTCAAATGTTCCTCTCGATATTTGCGGTGATGAAGAAGTGAAAAATGTAAATCTCCATGCCGATTTAATACCGGCATCCTGAGATCAGGCTTTAGTCATGTACAAAATATGAAATATCGACAGGCGGATATTGAAAACCGCTGGTTAAGCCAGGATGACGTACCGGCAGTAAACATGAATCCTACAGTCTCCTAAAGATGGATAGTACGCACATAGACGGCATGCTGAATCTCAGGATGAAAAGACTTGCTAAGGGCCTTATAGATTGTCGTGATTGCTTCGTTTTTCTCCAGGGAGTTGTAATCAGAAATCAAAGATAATAGTTCACAAGTTCTCATGCGATTTTTGGCGCTCTTGCTATTCGAACGCAGTACAACACTGTCCGTGTGGAAGCTGCTTGACCCCCCCCCCCCCCCCCACCGTTATTTTCCTGTAAAAATGCAGTGTACAGGACGGGTTTGATTTCTTATTTTATATTCATGTATTCCTTGCCCAGAACGGCGTGTCAGAACCGGGCGGCGACCGATTCTTTATTTACTATTATTTACCGAGGCCGGGCAACCTAAGTGTCCAAATCCCACTTCAAAGCAAAAACAGTAAAGGAAACCCCATTACTTTTGCATAATGTTTTGCACCGCGCCGCAAAAAGACCGCCCTCAACCACGAACCATTGGAATTCCTCCGTAAATAAATACACGAAATCCCGATCAAAGGTAGGCGGCTCTTTAGGACGGCGAGTTCAAAGAACAGCTACAAAGGATTAGTTAGTTTTCGATGTAAAAACACCAATCTGTACACCTTCCAGTCGTTCATACAATATTCATGCACTCCTAACATTTTCTTCTCAGCCATTGGATTTTTTTCGTTGCGATTCCGGTCCGTCGTGTCGTGAAGGCGCTGGGTTTGATTGCACACCTTCCCTCCGATGATGCTTCGCAGGTCCGACACTCTTTCTGCCGCAAACTGGCAATTTTTATTGCCGAAACAGTCTGCTAACCGCGGGGAAAACAACGCCCAGCAGAGTCACGTGCCAGCGACGTGCGATAAAATCAAACCTGTTTTTGGGGCGTTTTTGGGGTATACTAGGTATGAACTGAATGAGACCCTTCACGGTTTCGCCAACTGATTCTTTTCGCGTAGTTTTCGGTTTGCGCGTTGCATTGGGGATTCCTACATTAGATGTGTGCACATCATATTCGCATTCCTACATTGTGAGGGACTGGCTTTTCCTTCGGCCGAATGGTGGCGGAGAGAGTGCGTCGACTAAACGTAACAGCATGATGGATCGATGCCATTCTCTCTCCCCCAGTCAATATTTGTGGCCTCTTTCGATCAATGGCGCGGGCGGGGAACCACTTTGATCTCGCCATAATAATGACACTATTGTTTATTATCAATATCTGGAATGAGATGACGGAACCTCTCGCCGCGCCGAGATCCAGCCTCGGGCAGACGGTTATCTCGGCTCCAGGTCACGTTTCATCCGCTTACTGGTATTTTATGTCAGAGGCGCAAGCCGTGCGAATATCCAAAAGGTCATTTTTCTGATTAGGAAATGGTTGCATATAGCTTGGCAAAAAAGCGTACAGTGCGAAATTATACAAGTCATCTTTGGACGTGGACAAGGTGGACTATGTGGCGCCACCAATCGTCTCACGAAATGGCAGCTCAGATGACGGATGAGATGATCGGTCATGTCTGCCAAGTTTTTATATGAATGTCTATATGCTAAATTCTACTTCTCTGAAGGTCAATGTCACATCCATGCATGTCACAGAAGCAATCGCTGATTGGCCAATGGAGTTTGTAATGATCACGTTATGTCAACTTCGCGACAACGTACGTTTGACGTCATCATAAAATGGCAGGCATCACCGATCGTCTCGTCCGTCCTCTCTTCTGAGACGATCACCAACTAGAGGACATTACTTAAACATTTTCTGTAAATCATGCATCATAAAGGTCCCACTAAAAATTGTAATTTTACTCATTATCAAGAAAAAAATTGAAATGTGATCCTCATGATTGATCGGACGCACACGTGACGTCCTGTCCCATGTTCCTACAAGGTTGTAGCGGCCCGGCCCGTCACGGTTAGGGTTGGGCGCTAATAGACTCAAATGCAGAAGGATTTGCCCTGGATTTTTTACTTCTTGTCCTAAACCTAATTTCCTCTAACTAAACTCCCCTACATGGAGCAGCTTCTCATCGCCTGATCTGTCGATTTTATACGATGTTTCCGAGGTTGACCACTCCTCGCTGTGGCCAATCCTCCGTTAGGTCTATTTTTCTCCGTCACTTTCTAGAGTGCGGCGATTTCACACCTCGCCTCACTGACAAATTAATTCGAGGTGAAACTTTTCGCTTTGGTTTCTTTGATCTTTCCGCCCGCGAGCAACTTCTCAAGCGGACCACTCACTCACTTATTGAGTAGATATTGATCATTTCACGTTTATCTTACAAATAACTTTTCCCGTTGTGGAACAATTTCCCACTTGGTCGACTGGCTGGAGTGGCACTGTTGACTTCTCCGTGGAGAATTAGCACCTCATTCTCCGAGGGCATGCCCTCCGTCAATTCGAGTTAGGATTTCCTGGAAATGCCATTCTCCAGACAGTTTTATAGTTAATTGGTTCACCAAATAGAAGTATTTCGAGCCATCCATATATATTTAATTGTGATTTTGGTGCCAAATCGTTGCATTTTTTTGTGTCTTAGCGAGATGACCACGGGAATATAGATGTAGGATACTCCCGATTCGAACCCAGCCTGAGGAAGTCCTCGGGGAAAAGTGGTCATCCTGAATCTACATCCTACATCTTTTCACACCACAAACTGAAGACATGTCTCAAGCTAATGTCCCATCCTATATCTTCTCACACTACGAACTCAAGACACGTCTCAAGCTAACGTCACATCCTACATCTTCTCACACCCCAAACCGAAGACACGTCATCTAAACATTTCCGAACCGTTCAGTAGTGACATCTCGTGTTGAAACTTTACACTGAAGTCAACAATACCTCGCCCCATGCAAAAATAGGAGCTACGGACGAGATTTACAAAATGGCGACAACCAGAAAGCAGAAATTTTGTGACGTTTGATGGTTTCGTTTTCGATTTATATCGTTATCTGAGGGTGATAAAGATGTTTGAGGAAAAAGATAGGTATGTATTGAAATTCTCCGTCCGCTGACACCAAGTTTTCCATAACTGGAGTTTGCATTTTTGCTCACGATCACAAAATGTTTAGCTTTTTCTCGACCAGATTTTTGTTTTCACAGCTGATGCACTATGACTATCCTACACAACACTATACAGTACACTAGCAGATGCACTACACTGTTGTGTATAGGCCTGGCTCTGTATACAAACATCATACATGTTCACTGTGCATCGGGCTGTTTGACAGCTCTACTGTGCAACATGGCATAGGCTGCATAATTGTTGAGAGTCGGTCTTAATCAGTTAATAACCTTGGAGTATCCTGAATCCTGTAAGCTGTAGATGAGCAGGGACACGGTTAGACTAGATTGTTGGTCATCCTTTACCCTTAGACTATTAGATCGCAAATACAAATACAAATACACTGCTCACTTCGTAACTAATACAACTATTGGTTGATATGCACCTGTAACTATGTCAAGAGCCCCACTCCTTGAGGGCCATCTGGAGGATCTGGGGGTATTGACGTATTGATTAAACCACTGTACTCTGTGCTTTAGGCTTTGGCAGGTCTACATACATCCCTACATGTATATGGATATGTAAGGATGTAGGCAGGGTGCACATCTATTTTCGTCCGCACCATGTCTGAAATTTCTTTGGACATCTATCAAGTCTCCTCTCTGCAACCTATGTTGTGTTACCTTTATTCCTTGGAATACACGGATGTTATATAGGCCCCACTTTACCTCTGGTGTTAATTTTCAATCATGCTTTACTTGAAAAGCTATTGACTTCTCAGTCTGGAATCTACACTACAGACAGTTTTGTGGAAGTGTAACCAAAATTCTTATTGCAAAACATTAATTGTTGTTGGAATATTGAGTGAGTTTTGATAAACTTTTTGACTGGATAATTTGTTCTGGATTTTTGTAATGTAATGATGCTTCGAAGATTCGCTCTAAACCGAACAAATTCCGAAGAAGACGACACTCTGTCACACATATTGAAATTCTGCCTCAATCTCGACTTGGAATCAAACAACAACAACAACAGGTGAATATTTGCGCCTGTAGTGTCTTGGTTTTTATTCTGTCCAGCTCAGGTGTGCGGTATTGTTGCGGCCTTTCCAACTAAGTTTGCAGCTTGTTTTGCCCGTCTTTTGTTGAACAAAGCCCTGAGGCCCTTTCTGTGCTGAGGCCCTGGCTGATACTGGTATCAATGACGCCAAAAACGAGCGATAGAAATTTCTGCGACGTGCAATTGAAATCGCGTGCGACAATATTTGCTCATCTGTGGTGGACATTGGAGGTCATGTGTGGCCAGTTTTACTCGCAAACAGGTGATCCTTTTGTCGCATGAAGCAGCGATAGTATTTGTAGGTCGCTGCGATATAAATTGCTCTCATAAGACAAGAGATATCTCAAAAAAAGTCAACACAAGCATAGTCAAGTCTCGATGATAAGCCTGTTGGATACAATTCGATGACAAATTCCTGCATGTAGTATCATTATCAATCGCATGAGATACTCCAGTTACGCCATTCTGTTACAAAATATATTGTCATCGTTCGATTTTAATCATGATCAGCTGACCTGCATTATTTGTGATTGATCGTTATGTGTATAAATTGAGTTCATGAAGCACTGTGATAATATACTTAATTCCAGTCAGATGACAACATCATGAGAACATGATTCATCCTGCTTCATCATTGATGTCATTGTTAGTTTTGGTGGTTGTCATCAGGTGGCAGTACCAGTTGGGCAGCAGTACCAGTTGGGCAATCATTGAAAAAAACAATCTACTGTAACAATCTAATACATGTAATAATACTGTATTAATCTACTTTTCAAGTCGGATGACAACATCATTCATCCCAAACTATTGATGTCATTCTTAGTTTTGGTGGTTGTCATCAGGTGGAAAAGTCTCAGAACAAACTTTCTGGAAACACTAACAAAACCACGGCAAATCAAATGTCAAACTGAACTGTTGACTGATTTTTGTGGGAAAAGCAACAAGGCACCACAGGAAAAGTGGGGAAAAGACCTTTTTAATTGTGTCACATGGAATTTAATTAGGTGCATCTGCTTACTAATCATGCCTAATTATTTTGGTCATGGGAGCAAAACGCCTGAGCCTTTGTCATGTTTGTCCTTGGTCAGTCTGTGAGTGAGCAAAATCTTCATAAAAATCCCAAATTTTTTTGGGCCCCTTGACTGCTTGAGAGGGCATTTGCCCCCATCTCCCCCTGGCCCTTCAGCTACGGCCCTGACCCTTTACAAGTCTTGGATATTCAGTCCCCATTTTTTATTGCAGGATTAATAGTTTTAATACGTTTTTTGCATGACCATCCTTATGTTGACAGATTAAAATTAAAATTACATGGTATCGGATTTTGACTTGGGGACAAAAATCTGAACATTAAATGTTAAATTTTGAACATTATTGTAATCACTCTTGGTGTGGAACAGATGTGAGCTATGGACCTTTATCCTCTGCATGACGCAAGTCTATATGTATACAAGGCACATGCAGCACATGTCATTTCATCGATGTCACAAACTGAGACTTCATAAACCCCTAAAGCTGAACTGCCCTCATGAAACCCTCAGCAGTCAAGGAGTCTACTTACCAACTTCCTTATCCCCTTCCAGTTCCACCCTGGCCGGGTTGTAGGTCAGACACAGCTCCTCTCAACATCCTTCTCGGTTGGAGTCTTCTGTCTAAAGCCCGCAGCACACTAGCCGCCAACTTCGGTGTTCACTGGCGTTTTTTGCCGCAAGAGTCCTGAACGCCTGAAAAATCCCTAGTCTGCTACGAACGGCGTCGGCGAAGGCGACTTGCCGCCACTTGCCGCAACTAAACGCCAAATATCTAACATGTTTGATTTTTGACGCGTGTCGCCGCGTTTGAACGCAAGAAGAGGCCAGGTGTGCTACGGATGGCCGCCTGAATTGGCATCAGCGGCGAGACTATGGCCAATCAGCTTGCATCTTGATGTCACATGATTTCAAAATGGCAGCCTAAAGTGGCGAAAAAGACGCTACTGGACGCCGATTCTGGGCAGGTGTGCTCTGACCGAGATCCACTGGCCGCCAACTTTGGCGTCGAGAGGCGTCAGCTGAACGCTTCTTGTTGCCAAAGTTGGCGGCTAGTGTGCTGCGGGCTTAAGGCTGCGGGCTTGCCTTATGTTTGCTGGGCAACCCACCTTGCTGATGTTGGGTTCAGATCAAGACACATCAGTGATTTATAATAGTTGTAATGAGCTTCAAACTAACTAAGAACATGCCCCAAGCTGTACATTCATGAGATATTCATGAATATTGTCTGCATTTTATTCCCATACCAATTAAGTGGGCCTAGTTTGTCCCAATGCAAAAATAAGCTCATTAAATTTTGAACGAGTGTGACAAGTACCTTTCCTCGATGGACGTCTGAAATTTAAAATTATACCTGTGTATTTATTTTGATATATTTACATGACCCGTGAAGAATAGATTACAGAATTCACGGACTTCAGTTTTACAACAGGGTAACACGCGATAATCGAATCTGTGAAACATTGCAGGCTAGCATCACCTGCGATAAAGATAAGTCTATAGTCTGTGCGGTCATCGCAGACTGTGCCTGCAACAAAAAGTCATTTCTGTAAACATGCGATAAAAAAGGTCATTACTTTGACACAAGAAAATTGATTATACAGGCTGCATGTAAAACGCGGTAATGACCGGTTTTGCTTGCAGACCAGACACATTTTCATCACTCATTGCCCGTCTCTGTGATAAAAACCTGTGTGCAGCTTACCACCCTGCCCGTAGGGCCATCAAAATTTATTTGAAACTGGCCTACTCTGTTAATTTGAAATTTAAATTTGAATTTTGAGATTTTTCTAACAGGTAAATCAATACACTTTATTGCTGTTGTATACACGGCTAGTAATAACCTATAAACTTAATATTCATCAGGTCAACAATTTATCATTCATTATTCATTCCCTATATAATTCACTCCCGATTGAATTGTTGATCACGTTGACATGTCTGTTCAGCGGCAATGTTTATATCTATATATTTGTGCCACTGATAAAATCAATTTACACAAACAGCTTAGGCCTTTAACGTGGCTCAAGTTCAGTGACATGGTGCCTTCATAGCCGTTTTTATGTCAGCTTTTCAAAGTCAGTTCAATATCCTTCACAGGCTGTTCATACACATCAATTATCATGCTCTATTGAGAGTCGCGGCAAAAGGTCTGCTTAGATTACACACACTGCATTGCATTGTGGCTTCCTCTCATAACAAATATCATAAATATGCTCATGTGTTGCTGTACATATAACTATTATACCAGACCTCAAATTCAAAAATTATTGCCCTTGGGTACTATTATTGGCTCATTTTGGCCTTGGGTACTCGAAGATCTGAAAGAAGATTCGAGAAGGCACAAAGGCCATTTTGGAGGGCACTAGCTGCCATGGCAGGGATGACAGCAGTTGAATTCGAGGCCTATTGAGTGTTATATACATGTACAGCGTTTTATTAGTTTTCTTTGGCCGCCAATCCAAAAATTCTGGTTCTACCTTGCCCAACTACAGTCGTACATCATCCCATAATAATGATACTTGGGCAATATCGATCAGGAGTCAACATACGTATAAACCCAAGTGGTTTACTTGAAGCAGCTGTACATCTTACTGTTCCTGCGTATCCACGAATTATATCTGTACTCCACCTGGACCTTCACTTCCTCCGGCCTTGCATATCCATTTTCAATCTCCTTCGGTTTCGCATCGGACAGATTGGAAAAGCGTGTCGCCATCCTGAAATCGGGCATCGTGGCCGTGTGATCCTTTGCGGTGGGGATGCGGCGGACTTCAATGGGAACTCGCATCAAGAGCTGCTTCGAAGGTAGCTTCAAGGTGACGAGAAGGGAATACTCGACGATGACTAAGTTGATGATCTCCTTGTATGTGGGGGTCAAACTGTTGGGCATTTTCATTGTGATGTCCCAAGTAACGAGGGTTCCGTTGCGTTTGCGCATGGCTGGGTCGTGGACAGTCTCTTTCATGGTCCGTCGGATGTCATGGTGGGTGTTTGGTATCTGAATTTGTTGCTCTAGTTCAACCTTGATGCCCTTCACAAGTTTGACTGTACCTTCGTCAACATCCATATGCATCTCAACCTCGGACCCAGGATACACGATCGTGGATTCCATCGCAAGTATCAAGCCGTCATTGTTGCTCAAATACTCGGTGTGATTTGCTGGTTTTAGGAAATTCGAGGTAAGAGGGGCGTCTGGAATGCTCACAACT
Source organism: Lineus longissimus (assembly GCF_910592395.1). Lineage (NCBI taxonomy): Eukaryota > Metazoa > Nemertea > Pilidiophora > Heteronemertea > Lineidae > Lineus > Lineus longissimus. Next base: position 10,019,059 of record NC_088322.1, read on the forward strand.
TTAAATTGTTTTGTCGCTACTTTGATTGGTTTAGCAACAACCCGGTAGTTGTCGCCACGGCGCATGTGTATTCCGTGAGTGACGTGTGGGCTGCCCGTGTTTGACGTCGCCTTTGCATACATCTCGTCAAAAATTACCGCTTGTGCAGTGTACGAAACGTCTAATTTAAAACTGATATTCTTTAAGGTGTTCTCGCTAAGAATCGACGAAGGAAGCTTCTTCGGGAGTTGATAAGTGAAGGTGCTGATGTAATGTCCTGGCGTTATCATAATCATTCGTCCATCATTTCTACCAAGCATTCTGCTTGTCTTTTCCAAATATAGTTCACTTTTTCTATGGCTAACAACACCCTCTTTACAAACTGTCAAGGAACCGCGCGCTCTTATAATCAAGTCTATTCCGAGTGCCGTTAGTGGCCAGGATGTATCCATGATAACATGACCCTCCACAGTCTCTCCTGGGTGGTACACATGCGTGTCATTATTCACAAACCTAATCGCAAAGTACGTGATCGCATCCTCTTTCTTCCGCCTCCCAAGGGTACCAGATCGAACCGAGTCTCGACCCGGACCAAGGTTCATGAAACCGTTCCTGATTCCTTCCGGCGATATGATCTGCCCCCGAAAATTATGCCCCAAAGTTGCTGTGACTGGCCGTTGCGGAAACCGACCCGGCCTGATATCCAGCTGCAGGTCATCGAGAGACAGTCCCTTTATATCGGTTCTATGCTTTGGGATTTCATTTCCTGACTTTGTTTCGACCATTTGCTCCTCCAACCATCTTCCCTTATCTCCCTCGGAATAAGTCCGTACAGCTTTTCTCTCTGCATTTCTCTTCAGTTGTTGCTCACTATCCGAGTGACTCCGCACAGCCTGTTTCTTGGAACTCCTTCGAACAGCATGATGCGAAACGGCCCGCGGCATCGATTGATGTCGTTCCGTTTGGAGATGATCTGCACTGCGGCTTCTTACACTTTGATAAATTCTCGGCCCCTGGTTCCGTTCATAATACATCACAGATTCAGATTTCGGCCTTTCACGTGGGCGTTGATGATTTGGAAGCGAATGCTGCCGAAAATCCGTCCTACCGTGATAGATCACTTCGTTATCACTCTGCACTTGGGCGTAGGGTAAACCACCTGATGAGAACGCTGTTGCACTCATCTCGGGCTCCTCGACCGTTATTGATGGAACATCCCGTCGAGTGCTGCTGAAAATGTGTTGTTTTTGGCTGCCGTTTCTCTGGATCTCCGGCATTGGCGTGGGTTGCGTTTTTTTCTTGCTCGTCTTGCCGATTTTCTTAGCTGAACTCATTTTGTCTGGCTGGTTGGGTTAGCTGAAAGTAGAAAGATAAAGGGGTAAGGCATCATCAGGACATGTGTATTGATGCTGTATCTTCATGAAGCTGTTGTCGCATCGTGTGAGCTGGGAAATATTTGCGCAAAATGCAGGTGTCTATAGTCAACCCTTAAGTCACCAGTGCGGCGCATAAATATGAAATAGTAAGTATGAATTTGTTTATAACCCAAAAGATGCAGCATATTTCATCAATCGAGTCATTGTCAACAGCAAGCTTAACTTTTGGGTGTTGCCAAGTATGGGTTTAATCTATACTTTGTGTTACATGTACATCAAAACGCATGTAGAGATCATTATTTAAAATGATATTCAAAGTTCCAATTATGTACTCACCCTTTCTGTTAGAGATATCTATACCCAGAAACTTGATCCAGACACCTCGTCAAATATGAAGAAAATGCTTCGTCGTAATCCTGATTTGTTGTATTATTCCTTGTTGTTCCGATTGATGTCTCAGTCTATCTGGAATCTTAATTGCCCCCGCCCAGATATGTAGACTCATCGAAGTTGACGTCTCAATCCTCACTCTGACCTTCTGCGCCCACAAACAGATCGCAAAATGGCTAGAATTGTCGAATTGCCCAACCAGGTCATGAATTTTAAATCGTTTGGGAGAATAAAGAATCTTTTCTTCTCCATTCTTTAGTTGTCCAAACTTGCCTTGAGTACTTGCTAGTTTAATAATATATATGTATTGTGTATGTCATATTTTAATGGTTGATGGTATACTCATCATAGAGGTTATGAATGGCCTCGGCTGACTACTGTTTGGACGTTCAATAAATAGGGGGCAGAACTTAGTTCTAGTGACTACCGTGGAACCTCTCTTAGCTGACACCCTATAACATGTATAACAGATCACCCTTGGTAATTTTGGCCCCAAATGGGTCTTTCTATCCATTTTTATTTCTGTAATCAGGACATTGTCCTTCCTATCCAACGGAACAAAAAGCGGGAACTCAAAAAACCAGGAACTCAATAAAAGCTGTTTTTTCTTTAAGAAGGAAGTGCTATCACCTGTTGGTACAGATGTCCAGACCTAAAAACCTTCAAAGTAATAAACCCACGTCATTTTATTTCCACTTCATTCCTAAATAAAACCAATGATGCATGTTATGGGGCCACTGAACTGAACAACTTTGAACGAGTTAATTCATTCGTCAATTCGGAAACTAATACTTATACCATCATAATTGTAGTGTTATTTTTACGCATGACTTCCTAAATGATATGTCGTTTGAGTTGCCTGTTTTAAAGGCACCATTATCGATTTAGGATAGAGTTGGAAGCGTTCAAGTGCCAAAGGTTCAAATTCTTGCAATATTCTGTGAGTATTTCAATGAAGGGTTATGAGAGCATTGATTTGATTGATGATTTACATGGCCTTTGGACATCACAATGTTGAGTTCTGAAGATTTGTCGCATATTTGGCATTCTATGACAGACCGTAAAGTACATTGAAAATAAAGGAACGATATCTTAAAATTACAAACAATTTCCACTGCGAATGGCTCAGAGAAATTTTACCCTTTCGAAATACCCAAATTTTCTTTTTATCCAAATCCAAAGGAATCAAACTGAGCAGCCAACCAATCAGTATACTGAAAGTACTGATGGGTTGGCAGCTCTGCTGCTGACAAATTTCAGGATTAAAATCCTGAAACTTCAGTCATCAAGTCTTCATGACTTCAATCAGTTTTTCAGTAGCATTGACGAAAGCAACCAACATTTTCTTTCAATAATGGATTGGGAGTAAGCATGCTGAGGTCACTTGCAAAAATATTGAAAAGTACTGGTATTTTGGTCAAAATTACTGAAGAATGGGAACCTTTTAGAACTGTCCGTGATACATGTAGCCCTTATGGTGGGTTGGCAGCCAGTGCGACATACATTTGTTCCATCCGCTGATCGAAGATTTCGTGTTCTCTATCTTTCCAGTGAGGAAGGCCTGCTCTACCTCTGGAAATGCCAGGCAGACGTCGCCCTCAAGTCATCCAGCATCTTCCACAAGAAACCCATCATCAAGGTTGCCATCGGTTACAGCCATTGTGCCTTCCTCACAAGAGATCAGGATGTCTATTGCTATGGCAACAATAACTACGGGCAACTGGGCATCGGTAGCCTTGACAACCAACTGGAGAGTCCTCAGATGGTCGAAGACTTGAGAGGTAAATAATATTAAAATGTAGATCAGCTGATTTATACTGTAATCATGGCACAACGATTTCGTTCGGTCCGGTCATCAGGCTCCCCTCGGATCCCGTAGTACTTGAATCATGCTGAATAAATATTTCTGTCCTATCTCTTTCTAGGATGTGGTGTCATTGATGTCGAGGTCGGAACCAATCACACTGCTGTTACTTGCCACACCGGAGACGTTTTTTGTTGGGGCGACACCCGTTTTGGACAATGTGCCCGGAAGGAGCAGGACAAAGTGAGTTCTCCACAACTTGTGGTTATTATTGAAAACACTGGACACTGCGAACACGGGGTGCCCAAGGTCACGAAGAAGGTCAACATTTGTCAGGTTGGCTGCGGTGAAAAGCATACCTTGGCGTTGACGGATGATGGGGAGTTATGGACCTGGGGATCTGGATGCCAGCTTGGTCTGGCAAATGTTGGCGAGACTTTTACGCCGCAAAAAGTGGAATATTTTGGCGGTAGGAAGGTGCTGAGTATAAGTTGTGGTGATTTGCATAGCCTCGCCTTGGTTAAAAAGCTTCCTAAGGTGCAAGGAAAGAGTCTGAAGGCAAGAGCTGATTCAGCGGATATTTTGACCCACGATGATCAACCGTCTACTTGTGCAAAATGTAAGCAAGAGATTTATACGATGACAGATTTGAATGACACCTGCGTGATTAGTACGGAACATAGTTGTGGCGGGGACCTGTGTCCCTTGGGGTTGGAGGTCGAAGAGGGGGAGATGCCAAATCGGGGTGTAAGTCGAAGTGCGAGCGTAGATAAACTTGCAGAATCACCCCGTGATTCATCGAAATCGGACAGTAGAATTTCACCACCCAGGCGAAGCATCTCAGAACCAAGTGCCCATTCTAAACCTGGTAGCCAGGCTGAACTGCGCCTCGGACATGAGCGGACAAAGTCTGGAATTAGTGGCGTTGGTTCGAGTATCTTGAAATCGCACACGAGTACTTTTCTTGACGAGGCAGAGGCAAAGGAGTTTTTGGAGCGACAGTTATCCGGCAGCTGCGAAGTGGATCTGCTGCAGCAGCAGACGAAAAATTCTGTGATACGTGATAAGATTGAAAACTTGTGGTCAAACGTGACGCAGCCGAGTGCAATTGCTACGCAGGTATCGAATGAGATATCGTCAATGAGGAATAGAGTTGTGACGAATATTCGCCGAATGTCGCAGGGTTTTGGTGGTGTCACTTTCGAGGACTTTCCAAAGTCTGCCAGTCAGGATTCGATCACTGTTCAAAGTTCAACAGACGTGTCTCCACTCCGTGGTAAATCATCGTCAGATGTTTCTACGATGTCACCTGGAGAACAAGATAACGTCTACAGCTTGTCAATGCGTGATTCCTCCATTGTGTTGCCCGAGGATGATTCAAAGAAAGAGACTTTAGAGGGTGCTACCGATAGTGGCGTCTGCTCTGAGGGGCTCGATACAAGCCAAGAAGAACCCACTGGTTCAGCTCCTGACGCAATCTTCGAGGCAAGCACAGACTTGGATGCCTCAAAGCTTCTGAAAGCGAAGCTAGAGTTCCGGTTTTCTCCCGCAAACTCGTTGACGAGTAGTGATCAGACATTAGATGACTCAGTGGAATCGAGCAAGGAGAGTTTAGAAGGTGAAGGGGTGAGTCACACAGGTGGGAAAGGGATGTCTCCGACCAGCAGTAAGGAGAGTCTTAACACGGATCAAGGCAATCTCCAGAGCAGCGAAAGTCCGGAAAAAATTGTACCAGTGATTATGCCAAACGCAAATGGTCACAGCGGCTCCATGACGAAGATCATGGAGATAAAATCTGAGCATAATAAAGAGAAGACGGTTGCTCGGCAGAAGCCGGACCCGCAGTGGAAGAAGATGCCGGTGCTGGAGAGGATGGGGTCCTTGAAGGATAAGCAGGAAGGGAGGAAGATATCGGTGAAGAGATTGACAGAGATTCTGAATGAACTGCCCAAGAAGTTGGAAGGTAAGTGTGTTAGGGCAGAGTTTGAGAGAGGTAATTTGTCAATGGCGCGCTTCAAAAGAGTTTTGTGGCAACCACCCACCATTTCCCAATCAATTAGCGTCTGCCTCAGGCTCATGGAAATATTTCTCAGGGAAAATTGCCTCAAGCTCTTCTTTGAACAGCAGTTGAATGTTACAGAGAAGACACGTTTTTTGTCAGTCACTGATGTCCTGTAATAATGTCCTGCAACACCATATGCTGCATTACCATGTTGTCATCTAAGTTCACGTGACTGCACATTTTCTATTTTTGAGTGTGATTGTCATCATCTTGAGTTAGTCCTTTATTTCTCTTGATTATAGAGCCAGAGGATGCGTGTATTGAGACCGAGGTATGGAGTTGGGGGCGAGGGAAATGTGGTCAGCTTGGACATGGAGACATGTTGGACAGGTATTGACAATTACGACCATTATTGTTTGTTCTTATTGAAACTAACACCTCACGAGTGGAATGAACCAACGAAGTCTGATACCAAACAGGAATTATTTGTTATATCACCCAACACTGCGGGCGTGGAACTCCCATTATGGTTCTCTGGTTGTCTACCTGGGGATGAAAAAAAGCCGAGTGACATGACGTAGCTGACAATAGCCATCTTAATTGGGCCTGTTTGTACCGAATATTTTGATATTCCATTACTTCTAATCTTCATTTTAGGCCTCAGCCAAGCTGCGTGAAGATCCTGAGCAACAAGCACATCATCAAGGTGGTTGCCGGTGCTAAGCACTCCCTCGCACTCACCTGCAATTCTCAGGTAACTTAAACTGTATCAAGTCATACACTGTAAACGGGCAACTACCAACTAGGCCACAATTAGTCTCCTACAGTCATCCCAAGCAACATCAAGCATTTGATCTCCTGTCTGAGTTTAGGCTGGGTGGTTGGAGTCCAAGTCGCCCCAAATCTACCTAACTTTGTTGTAACATTTGATCCTTTTCACGTTTTTTCCTGGGGTCAAAATGACAACTACCAACTGGGCCACAATGAGTCTCCTGGTTGCAATCACCCCAAACAAGATCAAGCGTTTGAACAGCTGTCTGAGTTGGGTTATCATGGCCGGATAGTCACAGTGCAAGTCACCCAAACCTGCCTAAGTTTGTTGTAACTTTTAATCCTTTTAGGTTTTTGCCTGGGGTCAAAATGACAACTACCAACTGGGCCACAATGAGTGTCCTACGATCACCCCTAACAAGATCAAGGGCCTAAATAATTGTCTCATTTGGGACATATCGGCAGGACAACTAGAGTCCCTCCTCTCGGCCTATCAGAACAGTCACCAGCCAGAGATATACTTCTGTGGCATCCAAGACAGGTAGGTAACGCTTTGTGATCGGACAAGATTGTTCTAACCAAACAAGACTGTCTTGATGACTTTCCATTGGCGTTTTGTCCTTGAAATTTCCTCCGACTTCCCTATCCCTTGCAATATTATCATACAGGAGAATTTGCTGCAGTAAAGCGCTACCCTATCACCATTTGACCTAAGACAGCTACAGGCTGTACCTAACTGACCTACCTGATCCCTCCTCTCTCCCAGCTTTCCCACCTATAATCCCGCATCTCGTTATTTCTAGGTTCATCACAGGATTATTATCAGGCGCGAAAATGGGGTAAGTAAGTGTGCATGCCATGTGACTGGTGATTTATCCTAGTACATATAGGTCATTGCAACTTACACTGGCGTGGGTTTTCTACTTATTTTAATACTTATCTTTCTTTTCTGTAGTAGTGATAGAACAGTTTTATAACAGGATAGTAACCTTGATAATATTGGAGTGAGGTCAATGCAAATGGTGGTCCGATCACTTCAGTTTCAGCTTACGGCTTGAGCAACACGTACTGTGTCCGCACCGTCTATTGATACGCAAACCAATGATTTTAGTCATGTTGTCATGACTCAGTCGCAGGTCGCCGCGACTGAAATCACTCGTTTGCGCAGCGCGGCAAACTGTCGAAAACTTTCCTGTTTCCTTATTAGTATAGGGAACTATATCAAGTAATCAATTGATGGTTTAGCTTCATGCAAGTGCAAGGATTACCTTATATCTTACCTTAACCATTCCAGCTTTGCTTACTAAAGCTTTTAAAAATACGTCCCCGTTTTGCCATTGCATCCATATCTTTTGCCACCCTATATTTCGTATTTTCATATTTTGAATGCTGTTTTTTCTTTCTATGCAACTTTCACAGGAGGTATGCATGGCTTCGTCTAAAACTTACATGGCTCAATCGGGGATGAGATAATCACTGTAAACCATGAAACTTTTGCGAGCACTTTATTTTCATGTTTCCACAAATTTGGGTTGGATCGCAACCATAAATCTCACATATATTTGAACTCTCATTCATTATGTATCAAAACTAAAGTAATTCAAACTTTATAAATTTTGATAAATTCACCAACTTTTATAGCTGCGAACATTTCCCAATTTTCAGTACCTTGGTTGCTCTCACCATTTCACTGCAACGGAACGCATCTTCAGTCCTGAGCATCGTGCACAGGGTTTGGGCTCAGACAACATGAGTACATGACATCATGCATTCGCACCATGATGTCATACACTGAAAATAGGTCAATTGTAGCGTATGAACTTGTTGCAAAGCTGGTCTGTAGCGAAGTGGTTTTTAAAATCGTAGAAAAGAACTATGGTTGAATTATTCCTTCCTCAATAGCAAACTATGTAATGAGTACATTTTTTTTTCATAACCTTAAAATTTGTATCCACCTATCTCATCCCTGCTCAATAATTGATGTGTCGTATTTATTCCACTGTTTATCTTTGTGTAACTGGATCAAGTTTGCTTGAATCTAACTGAATATAAAAACTGTACCGGTGTTACCTTTGAAGGCAATAGTGACCAAATAGGTGTTCCTAGTTCAGTGTTGTATGTGGAGAGTAGGATTAGCTTTAGTTAGTTTTATGTGGTATTACTGTATTTTTGTTGGTATTTCTTTCGATTGCCATTAATGGAACTACTTCAGCCTTGATATACACCTTTCCAGAAATGGGGCGCTGAGTGTCCGAAATAGTGATGTCATAAGGGGAAACTAGGCCTTATGGTGGAGGGACAAAGGAGATAGTCATGGTTGACCTACACACTTGAATGCCTTTAATGACGGACAAGCGGGAAAAAGTTAGTTCCAATGCAAGCCACCAATTTCGGGAAGCATGTATAGCTATCTTGTTTCCGGGCTCTAAAGCACTGCACATCTTTAAAATTCTTATACTCATAATAGACCTACGCTGATCGTTTGACAATTTTATTTGAATTTGCAAACCGTGTCTGACTGTCATTTGCACCTTTAGATTCCAGCACCAGGGCTGTTACCAGTGAGTCACTCACGAACCATATGAAACTTTTACCGTTTACGAATCTCAGTGTCGCATGTCTTGTTTTTTTGTCCACAGTCGGTGCCCATTCAATGAATTATGATGTTTTTTAAGAGCATTTAGTTGCATGAAATGGTTTTTTATTACTGTTGTTATATACCTTTTCCAGTTTTAGTTCAATATTTTCTATTCATACATATGTATACAAAAATCTTTCTTGTGACATGCATAGCAACTTCTCAATGTAATGTTTTAAATTGCTCGGCTCACCCATTATGAAATTATTTCTATAACTTGTATAGGTCTAAAGTGCACTACAGACTAGTGACATTTGTCTCTAAGACATGTGATATCTATTGCTGCGATAAGCAATAAAAACAATGCTACATGTAATATGCAAGAAATATCTGTCATCACTGTGACATGTGATAATATCCGACTGCAGTTTGATGTAATTGCAGGTCAAAGGAATGACTTGTTTTTATCACAAATGCCTGCAGTGACTCCTCGTCCTACAGCCTTGTAATTTTTGTTACATAAATGTACGATTATGGCTGCAATAAAAATCACTGGTTTGCAGTGCTCCTCTTTAGTGATATTGTATCAGATACAACATGAAATTTTTATTCTGGCAATGAAAGATGTCTTTGCCTTTCTTCATCCTCAAAACAAAGCTACATAGTTCAATACTACAACTTTAATCAAAAATTCGCCGACTAATCTCTTGATAGAAAAATCCTGACTGTCATTTCAATTCGCTTTAACTCCAGTTTTCAGGCTCCAAGTTATGTATCGTGAGTGCCGTTCCGCAACATAAAGGCATGACGTGTTTGCCAGTTATGAGTTTACAGGGTGTCCCAGAAAAGTTTCTCAGGTGGTTTTGAAGCAAAATAAATCAGACCGGTTATATTCTTTTCTCACCAGTCTTCACTGACAGTATGACAGTCATACTACCTTGCTGTGTATCAACCCTCTGAAAACCTCAGATCATAAATACGGACCCTGTATTTTTCTGGGACACCCTGTATTGTTAAACGCTTGTTCTACTGTTATTGAGTTCTTTTGTTCAAAAAGCTTGCATATCTCCCTTATAGTACGGGTAATAATGTATATCAGTTTGATATTGGTATTATGACATCTGCATATACAGCAAAAATCCTGATGGACCATTCTGTTATGAGGATGATGATGATGTTGATGATGATATTGGGAACTAATTCACTGCATATTTTAGATTGGTTCCTGATCTGCACACTAGATGGCAGGACAAAATGAGTAGATTGGTCATGCTTCCTATTTTAATCTGGAATACGTATGAAGTGTACATCCATACACTGTTTTTCAAAATGGCGGGCATGACTGATATACTCCTGTCAACCAGCAGTTTTATATTAACCTGACCTGCTTTAGTTTGCAAGATGTTGATATTTGGGTTATTCATCCATTCATTATCTCATTATACCTTTCATACGATTATGGTGGTCGAGAGGACAGGATTTTATAACAAATTCTAAAAAAGCGACATAAAAAAGTTTGGCAGTTTGAGAACCCTCAGGCTGCAGTTAAATCTGTAGAGAAGTGCTGACAATGAATACAATGAAGCAAATTTTTCGATTTTTGGCAGAATTCAGACTTTTTTGTCAAAATGATGCTAAATAATATGATATATGTAGCTGGAATGGAAAGATATTTGTCTCAAGTTGCTGTGGATCTTTGAGTTTTCTCTGGCCACCATGAACAACAAATTGATAATACCCCATAATGAGTTTCTAGTACCTTCTGTTACAGTTTTTAAGATGTGCATGTATAGTTTTCCTCAAGAATCATACGACTAAAATCTGACACTTTGCTCATAAAGTCTTTTTATTTCAGTTCTTGCATTTTCCTCTGATGAAACCCTGCCAAGAATAGCTGAATTTTCTTAACTTTTTCGCTACCGTACCCGGTATTTACCAGACTATTGGCCCGTAGTAATCTGTACTGCTAGTAAAATGTTCCCCAAGTTCTATCGCTGAACCACAGTCCCTTTAAAGGTTTTGTTTGGTTTCACCTGAAAAACGAGATGGTACTGATGGAAGCACTGCAATCAACTCAATGCACACCTTGTCCCTGAGTTTTGGTAATGCTAGCTATTTTACATTGGAACTTTTCCAAGTTGGGATCCAGGCCGCCTGGTCTATTCGGGGTGTGGGCCAGGGGTCTATACACTGCCAAAACCTTACGACCCTGCCAAGACCCTGCGGTAGTGAAAGAGTTAATGTTGTGATTAACTTAGCTGCATGCCTCGTCTCCTTTCAGTTGGAGTGTCGTCACAGTTGGGTGTCGTGAAGTGTTGAGGCATGACCAAACATCGTAGATTTGATCTTTCTGACCAAAATATCACGTAGTCTTGAGTAAAGATGCGCAATAGGCCTGTCTCAATTATTCCCACGAGTAGCGTTTTTAAGAATGGTGAAGAGCTAAGAATCAAGCTTGGTAGAAACACTCCTGACTTTTCCTTCACAGTTTGCTAGAGGGTGTAACTTTACCTATCTTTACCCAACAAACCTTCTGGCGCTCTGCGTATATTAGTTATAAACCAGTTTCTTCTGACAGTAACTTCAAGATGGACAACAACCAGAGAGTTTGAATCCCCTCCCTTCAGAAACACCATTTCAAAAACTGCTCAGCAGACAGAAAGGGGTACAAACCCTTCTTTTACAAACCATGGGGGAATTGGTACCTCTGACTTGTCAGGAAGCTGATCAAGTCAGCAAAAGTTAGTTGGGCTATTTAAAGAATTGGTCTAGTATTCCAGCACTGTCAAGCAAACTGTAACATTGTAGAAAGGACTGCAGGTTTCTACTATTCTTTAATAGAATAACAAGTAAAATACCTTATAAACAGACTTCATCAACGCCAAACCCCAGCTCCAGTACTGTTGATTATCAACCAGAACCATAACTAAATGCAGTACAATCTTGTGTCCCTCTCACTCATTCGTCTTGAAAAAATCGTTAAAATCATATTGCGAAGAATGTTTGATTCAGTCCCTATGTTAACCTTTAATTCCAGGACAGAGTCAGTAGTACAAGCGGAATATGTGCCAAAGAGATTAAGTCAACTCAAAAAAGTAAGTCATGACCGGCCACTCAAAACCAATCTCGAACCTACAATTCTCGGGCCTATAGAATTCACCTCCTCGGATAAGTGCCTCTTGCTGTGCCAATTTTCATTGAGTTGTGCGGTCAGCCTCTGCTGATTTCAACTGTGCAGCTGATCTGATGTCCAAAACATCAAGGGTTTACCCCATAGGTCAATCGTTTTGTTTCCTACAAAAGAGATGTAGTACCACTATGAGTGGTGGTCTGAAAAGGGGTGTGGCTCTCAATCAGGGTCTTGACCACGCTGACTTGGAAGAGGAATATTCCCTGGAGTATATCACCTCCAAGTGCAGCTCAAGCAGCTGCTGAAGGAATAAGAATTTGAATTTCTCTCGTATTTCCTCAGGTTGGATGGGTGAAGCAGATCACGGCCGGATCCCAGATGTGCGCAAGCATAGTCGACAAGACATCAGGCCTGATAGCGCTACTTCACGAGTTCTCAGCCAGCGAGCGTAGCTTCTTCAACCAGCTCGAGAATATCTATCTATCTGTGATACGTCCACTTGTTAGTACAGATGTCTATTCGGCAGTGGACACTTCGACATGTGGAGAGGCCATCAAAGACTTGTTTGACACTTTTGCTAATGTTATGAACATGGTAGGTAAATTTCTGTGCAAACAAGCAATTTTTGTTCCTGCAACCTGTGGTTAATCGCTGGTCTGCGCAATAGAAAGATCTCTTGTTTAGCAGTAAAACTTGTATTACAAACTGCTGGTTTTGATATCAATTACAGGTCGGTGGGATCAACGATGACCAGCGAAAATGAGCGAAATGTCTTTTCATTCTCCATACTTTCTCTGAAGGTTTGCATCCTTTCAAAACGTCTGGTCAGGTTGGGCATACATGTAGGTGCCTGTTCATTTACAGGTTGGCATAAACATTGTGCAAGTGACTCAAGTGATCCAGGGCGACCAGTCTCTCTACCAAATCTACATGCTCTCACACCCAGAAGAGACCATCCAGATATTTAACCAGTTCTCGCACAGCTTTGGTAATGTGCTCGCCATGGGAGGATTTGAGTTCTTGGCTAAAACAGCTGGGTAAGTGATTCTCCTGCAAACTGCCCAACTTGGAGGGCTTCAGTTCTTGGCTCAGACTGCTGGGTATAAAGTTCCTGTCCTGCAAACTGCCGTCCTTGGAGGGTTTAAGCTCTTGGCTCAGACTGCTGGTAAAGTGACTGTCCTGCAAACTGCCCTGCTTGGAGGGTATGAGTTCTTGGCTCAGACTGCTGGGTAAGTGACTGTCCTGCAAACTGCCCTGCTTGGAAAGTATGAGTTCTTGGCTCAGACTGTGGAAGAGCGTCCGAGATCAGAAGGTCGTGAATTTGTGGCTTGGCCAAAGCCGCTCTCTACTTTCAGCTGGCCAGAAAGACAAGTGTAGCGCATTATAAGCACCCTTGATTTCTAGATTAGGCTGAAGAATGAATGTAAAGTGCTGCAAGATAGTGCAGTTTGTACAGAAGAAAGCATTTCAATGAATATGAGACAAGAGGTCTGGTTGTTGTGACAGAATGATTTTGGCACAATTATAAATGAGTCATTGAACAGTAAGTTTACTATTTCACGTTGCATTTCAGGACGTTTTTAGAGAAGCTTCAAGATGTTTTCGCTGAGTTGCTGGAGGAAGGACGGGTTGACAAAATGAACTGTGGTATAACTTTCAGACGTTTGATGCAGATTCCGTTACGTAGGCTCAAAGATTATAAGAAACAGATAAAGAAATTCTCCATGGATGTTGCAGAGGTATGCAAAATTGGCATCTGAGTTCTTGCACTGCCGTAATCTGATACATGCAACGCAATGGTTGGCAGGGAGCCTCATAGGCTGTTGGCATGTCTGGTCTACTGTTAAGTAACTCGGATGGTCTGCTGCAAAAAGGAGCCAAGGTTTTTCAAGGAAGTTACATTACGGGGGGGGGGGGGCAACCACATCTTCTCCTGGAGAATGGATTGCACATTGTCAAATTTTCATCCCAGTTTGTTTTGCCTTGTAGGACACAGAGGAGCACGAACACCTGACATACATCTGTGCATTATGGGATGCTTTGATCGAATCGGCGAAGATCGAACACACAAGCTGCGAGAACACGCGCATATTCTGGGAAGCTAGTCCGGCAAAGCTAGTCGACTCGTTACGCGGCAAGGGGCGGCGTCTTATCCGGGAGAGCAAGACTAATTCCTTGACCCTTTATAATGCAGGACGATTTGCAGCACACTGGTTCTTCCTCTTTAGCGATGTATTTGTACATTCACATGTAAGTTGGTGGACATCTGTTTGGTTGCTAACTGCTGTCAACCAAATGTAAAACTTGTGTCATTTCTTCTAATTTTGTGGGGGATTTAGGAGATATTCTTCAAAAAATGTTGAAATTTGGGTTATTAGTCTGCTCTATTTAGTGCGAAAGAGGTACCTGGTGTCATCCAACTTCACACTGATCTTTCCTGAAATGTCTCAATAGATCTCAGATGAGCTGCTCAGTTAGGCACCCATTTTATACCTGGGTGGAGTAAAAGCAAGTTGGAAATAGAGACCTGCTTGGATCTCTTGACTGCTAGCCAAGAGCCCCAGCTTCTTGACTTCAGTAGCTCCTACATTGCTTCTTTCTTCATAGCTTCTGTTCACTGATCCTGAAAGTATTGGTCTGAAGTTACATGTATATAGGGTTCTCGTTGTCATTTTGTCCTGATTCATTTGTCACGAGTTAACTAAATTAGGCTTGAAAACACGACGTGAGGGTGAAAAGTGACCTCATGAATCATATGTCGCCCGCTCTTTGAAAATGACTTGTTCATTCTTCATGTTACAAATGAGAAGTGGGCTGCGACATGATACATATGAAAACGTGAACTGATATATAATCGCAACCTGGATGGAGCAGTGAAGACATCTGATGGTGAGAAAAATAACTAATGGCTATATCTACTTGTAGAGCACTTCTCCTTGCTCAGGCTTTGTGAGCTACAGATTATCAGTCAGTCAATCGAAAGTAACTTCGTTTCAATGAATGATGGAAAAACTCTCTGTCTCTTTACCTACTAAAACACCCTTAAAAAAGATGTTAATAATTTCTTTTCTCATCTGTGTTCTAGTATTCTTCCACGGAGGTCTTCCCCCTGCAGTCCATCTGGATGGAGACGCTCTCAGATACCGACCAAGTCTCGTAAGTTAATCAGTTTAGTTTAGTCAGTGATTGAAAAGTAGGTGCTATGTGGTGCCTCCTTATTAGTTTCCTTGGGTCTGTGACCGACCAAGAATGTACAAAGCGAGAATTGGCTAATGGACACTTTAAAAATATTGAGCCAGTTCGATGAAGTTCCATTTATCACTGATGTCCTAGCTTTAGTTTACCACAGATGATTTTAATCGCAGCCGCTTACTACAGAATCTGGTCTACAGATTCATTGCACGTTTCCGGTAACCAGAGTCGATCATTACTGTGATGAATATAACAACCCAGTTATTACTATAAATATAAAACTGGTCTCATTTTATCGCACGTCGGCGATGACTTATTTTGCCCGCAGACGACCTACCTTTTTATCGCTCATTTGAAAATTGCATGTCTTTGTAATGAATATCGCATATCTTTGCAGTTAAAATCGCCAGTCTGTTATACGCTCCCATTCATGTATGTAGCCAACTTGATTAATTCTCATCAAAGGTCTTGTATTTGTTATAACAGGAATGCCATTCAAATGATCACACCAGAAAATCAACTCACGTTGATAGCACCAACAGCCTGTGACAAGGTAAATTTGACTTATATAAACTGGTTAACATTATTTATTCCTCTTTCCTTCTGGGAGGCTTGCATCTTTTTGTGGTCAGTATGTGATCTGCACCTGAGGTAGTGTGTCCAATTGGCATTGTTTTGCTTGTGCCACAATGTCTGATAACTGGACTTCTAGGTAATGACTCTATTAACCAGGGTGGCCGTTATCCTCGAGGGTTGGTCCTGACTGCTCTTCTCATCTTTTCAGTCTGATTGGCTATGGGCGATCAACCAGGCTGTTGACAAGGTCCTAATGCAAGACAAGAACAACGTCGGCAAACGCAACACAATCGGCGGCCATGTTTTACCCCCACTCACGAGGCACGGCATCAGTCATACGTTCTTGAAGAGTGGGCTGATGAAGGATGCCACCTATAAGGGGTCATGGTATTCGGGCAAAATGAATGGAAAGTGAGTAACTCAGGTTACCAAATTTCTATTGAGTGCGACCGGATAACAGCATATCAATCACAGTCCCTTGCCTCAAAAAAGTTTCAATACATGTTGGTCCAAAAAGGTTCATCAGATTCGCTAATAATAAGATTTTAGAGTGATTTTATCGCAAGCAATAGCAATGGTAGAGTGTCTGAAGTCGAGTAGCGGCCCCATGATTATATTAGCAGGTCGGGCCATTGGTGGGGATAGTTGGTGGCCACTCAAGGGCCTGAATGACAAATAAACATATATCTTCTTTATCTATTTCAGCGGTGAACTTACTTGGATGGATGGCAGGAAGTACACAGGGAAGTTTAAGAATGGTCTTCAGCATGGCCAAGGGGTCAATGTGGTGCCGAAGACAGACTCGGTAGAGGTCTATGAGGGGAACTTGAAGGACGGAAAAATGCATGGATTTGGTTGTATCAGGTCAGTAAAGAAATGAATGTTTTACAAGTGTCTGTTGCTGCAGTTTCCCATTGGCATCTGTTGTGACACTGTGGTTATTTTTCCTGTTGCTATAGCTTCACTGTTCATTGAGAGAAACGGCAAGAAAAAGAAAAAAACTTCCACGTAACAACTGATTGAGCCCCCCGCCCAGTCCCGCACCGCCCCACCCCCACCCCCAACCCCCATTCTACGATTAGTCAGAGGTATCGGGAGTCAGAGGTGTCTAGTCGTTCTTTATGCATCAGAGTGGTTACCCTACTCAAGTCCAAATATCCAAAAGTCCTATTAACAGTTGTATTTTCACCCAAACTTTCTTGAATGTGGCACTATTTTTATTCACGAATGATATGGTGATATCATGAGTAATATAAATCATTGTCTCTTCCTGCTCAGATACGCCAATGGTGATGTGTACACAGGTTACTTCAGAGAGGGCCAGCGACATGGCCATGGGGTACTGAAACAGGGCAGCTTGAACAGCACTAGTCTTGCCAGTATCTATATTGGAGAGTGGCTCAACGATAAGAAGTATGGATATGGCGTGGTAGACGATATTCTGAAAGGTGTGTATGACTATGTTAATTACACTTATAAATGGGGAAGCGAACCTTTGATAAAGCCCTCACTCAAAGGAGATGCACATGTACAATGTAAAGTCCAGAGGCCTTGTACATGGTGCCTCAAACAAAAGCAAAAAAGACACCAATTGACAACAAACACACAACTTTTTCCTCAACCACTGAATTGATTTTGTTTCAGGTGAAAAGTACATGGGTATGTGGATGGAGGACAACCGGCAGGGCGCAGGCATTGTGGTGACGTTGGACGGCATGTACTTTGAAGGAAACTTCCAGCAAAACAAACTCACTGTAAGTCATTTTCTATCTTTTCACATCTGCTCGAATGAGTTCAACCTGGGATGCCGGGACATGTTGTTTACTTTCAAAGACCAACTTTGTCTGAAATGTCATGCAGCCAAACACTGGCAGAAAACTCAAGTGGCCGATCCAGAAATTTGGTAATGGGGGAAGCCCCACCAGGATAGAGGACTGGAACAAGGGGGTCTGGGGACCCACACCAAATAACATTTGGAATTTTAAGTACCAAACATGCATTTTCTGGGCATCTGAAGGGCTTAAATACCTCAAGTGTTCAGAGTACCTTCTTCTCCAGAGTCATTGATCACAATTTCAGACTCAGCTCTGTGGATGTGATGAGATTGGACTGTAGCCCTAGCTTTCATTCCCGCGGCATGGTCTGAGCGTACACTTACCTGGTCATTTGAACTGGATGTCATGAGCATGTTTAATATAATTCCAGGGTTACGGCCTGATGATGACTGACGACAACTCGTGCTACGAGGGCGAATTCAACTACGGTACCCAGCTCTATGGCAAGGGTGTCCTCACCTTCCCTAACGGAGATACCATGGATGGGCAGTTCACTGGAGCATGGTCGGAGGGTATCAAGGTCAACGGGTTGCTGAAGAAGGCAACCGTCAATGTGAAGGAGGCAAAGGGCTTTTCTCATGCCCTTGGGATTATTCCAAAGTAAGTAGAATCCCTTTTTGCTTCCAATTACTCTCTTCCATCACCTTAATTGAATGTATTGACGTCTTACTTTAAGTTTTTGTCACTTCTGGTTTGCAGAGGTATCAAGTGGCTCAGAGTGTAGCCGGTCCTTTGTGGTAGTGGGATATATAACCACTGACAGTTAAAGGTCCTTCTGTTTGTAGTCCTACGTTTGCCTGGGAGAGACCAGTTTTGACATAAAATGTAAAAAAAACAATTTGTTTTAACTTAACAAAACCAATTGTGCAAAAGCTTCATCAAGCTTCCAATGTACTACTTATCCCGCCTTAACCAACCACACTCAAGGCACCACCACTCCACAGACCCTTCCAAAGAGAAATGCCTACCTTGAATTTCGCAATGTCTTGTTTCTGTTCCAATGCTCTGACCCATTACATGTACACCAAGAGGTTAGGTTTTGCTACAACAGCCCTTTCAGGTAAATGGTCCCTGATTCATGCTCACACTGGTGGACAGTCTGAAGGATTTTGTACTCAATCCTGGCTTTCATCGCAAGCCGGTGCAGTTCTTTCAGTACCTGTGTTATTCAATCATACTTTGACCATGACATCCAACTTTGACATTAAATACATATACCTGTTCGTCCAGGACCTTTGGTGCACTGTGTGTCCCCCCGGACAGAAAATGGGAGGGTATCTTTGACCACTGCCGAGCAATCCTTCGATGCCAAGCGGGCAACGGGAAGCCCGACTGCAACAAAGCGTGGGAAATGGTAGCAGTGATGGTCTCTGCTGGGAAGAAGGCGTTGCGGGATTCGGAGAATAGGATGTCACCGCGGTCGAGGGTTCGTAGCGAAGGGTTGGAGGAGTTGGAAATGATTCCTCCACGCAGCGAGGGCCTACTGACCGTGGAGAATTATCACCAGATCAATAGCTATTTGAAAACGGTAAGTAATCTACTTCAGGGTTCAACTCTTCTCACGAAGTAGCACTGGTTCACCAGATTGAATAGCATACGTTTAGGAGAAGTACACTTCCTTTAGTTCCTGTCGTACTGAGTTCATCTTCCTTAACAGAGCCAGTTGTCTGTAATGATGAACCAGTGTGACTTTCACAATAGCACATGCCCCGGCAGAGTCAAGAACAGCCAAATATTGACCCAGTTATTTTGACTTTGAGAAGCGAGGTTGGGTAATGATCTATTCTTATGTCTTCCCAGGCCTTCAACACGTCATTTCATCCCCTCGGTAAACTGATGGAGAGTCTCGTGGATGTATACCGGGCGACTTACGTTGGTGTTGGGGCTCATCCACGATTACTACACCACGCAGTACTTGAGATTAAATCTTACATAGTCAGGATGTATTATATTCTCAGGTATGTCTAAAATAGTAAAAATCATACGTGCTGACTTGGATCAGATTTATCTTTATGATGCCACTTCAAACTCAATTACATTGGCAGGGTATTTTATGCTCACTTTTTCAGTAAGGAAGATGCTTTAAGTTTGTCATACGAGGAGAATATGACTGCAGACTGGCTCCAGGTGGACATAACAAAAGTCTTGTCTGAGCCATTGGTAATTGTGAGAACAGCAAATTTTCTGGCTCTGTTTTCCTCAGGGTGTTGTTTCCAAAAGTGCCTGACACCGACGTGCCTTGTCAGAAATTCCCTGAGGGGAAGAACCCGGAACTGATTGAGGGAGAATGACTCCCGTGACTGAACTTGGTACTAGGGTTTCAATAAACATTAAACAATTTAGTTTTCTAACGTCAGTCATTTTAAACCTTGCATTGTCTTTTCCGCAGGGTGTTGTTTCCAGAACTGCCCGAGACAGATATGCCTTGTCAGATCTTTCCCGAGGGCAAGACTCCTGAGGCAGTGGAGGGCGATGATTTCACACTCCGAGCTGTGGATGAGGAGAGTGAAGATGGAAGGTATGTATAAACCTGTAGAAAATTGATTTCATGGGTTCACTTCCCAGTAGCTGAACAGTACATTGCTTGTGACCTCAAACAAGTCACTTTTACTTCGAATGCTTCATCCATTGAACGAGACAGACATCTAAGATGCCTTGTACCAAGTGCCTATGCCAGGACAAGCATAAATTTCCTATCAGAGTTGACGATCGCTTAAGATGAGCTCCTACTCCCTGGCCTCGGATGAAGTCAACTTGATGTGTGCTTCCTCATTTCAGTGAAGTGATCACAGCGACTGGTATCCTCCACAGCTTCCTCCTGCCGAAAGTCTACCCGCCCCTTTTCACGCTGTACGCCCTCTATAACGAGCGTGAGGACGAGAGGTACTGGGAACGTGTCCAGCGCCTGAATCGCCAGTCTGACATGGCACTGCTCTCCTACCTAGGCGTTGACGGACGATTCTGGCCGATGGATGATCTGTCCGTTGATCTGTCGAAGCAGAAAGCTGTGAGTATGAAACTTCTGTGCAAAATCTTGATGTCGTTTACAACTATTGATAAAGTTACAAAAATTGAAGAGAAAAAACTAGGTTGAGATGACATCACTTCACTGGAAGGGAGGTTGTCTTCACTTGGGGTCACTGTAGTCCAGTTGTCCATATGGTGGCTGCTGCTTCATACCAACTTGCTTTGTCCTCTCAATGAGATGTAACAGCAAGGTTTCCCGTACCCAGTGCCTATGCCAAGGCAAGAGAAAAACTCCCTCCCTACTTGTGCCTGTTTTATATCTTGGATGCCACAGAATTTTTTACCACGTGTTTTCCCCCTCATTTCAGCAGGTGTCCACTATCAGAGACCAGTGTTACAAGGGAGCTGTCGAATCACTCCAGCAGCTCAGCACAGCGTTTTGTCCTGCGGAGAAACTGGATACCATCAGAAACACATTCAATGACCTCAATAGGGTAAGTATGGCAGAGAGTTAGAATTATTTGTAAACATGAAAAACGTAAAAGGCATGTAACAATTTCTGGGTCTACAGAATTGTACCTGTAACTCATTGGTATCTGTAGATTTGTGCTAATGGAAATTTAAAAAATTCATAAATTCAATGATTCAATCATAAATCCTGGAAACTAAATAAAAAAATTAAGTGAGACTCTTTGTTTTGGCTGACAAGATTGGGGTGCCGGTGAGTATGGGATGACATTAGTAGCAATAGTTATCTCAGTTTCTCTAATATTTGCCTGTGTAGTTATTTTCTTGGAACATACTGTAGTAGTCAGGAATGCACATCTTTTTGCCTGGTTGCCTTGCAGCGATGCCATTTTGAACAAAAAACCTTTGGGTCACGTACCTGTAATAGACGTCTAAGCCATTCTTTCAGTTAAATCGGCACAATCCACATGCTCATAACTTTTTCCCAGAGTCAATCAGCGAGGAACGCTTTCACAGCCAAATATATTCATCCAAGCCTGTCAAACCATGAAATTTTCATTGCACATTATGTTTTCAATCATTTTAAAAACGTCGGCTAAAAGCATCCTTTTAATACAGGCTGTCCAGAAGATGTTGGGAGACGACTACCTCTGGTGTATGGATGATCTCTTCCCGGTGTTCCAGTATGTCGTGGTACGGGCGAGGATACGCCATCTTGGCGCGGAGATCCACTTCATTGACGATCTGATGGAGGCTCACTTGGAGCTGGGAGAACTTGGCATTATGTTCACGACCCTCAAGGCGAGCTATTTCCAGATTCAAAATGAGAAAATTCTTCTCTGAATCGGAATTGTTCAACCACTATATACTCCCTTTCCTCACGTATACCGTCTTTCTGTACCGCTAATACAAAATAAGTGTCCATACATTGGGTGGGGTACACAATAGGGTTTACATATGCGGGGCGGTTTTTCTTTGCCCACGTGATGAATGGGCATTGTCCATTTGCTCCGCCTCGGTCACACCATGAATAAAGCCCAAACAGGATTATCTGGTAATAAAACCCGTTTAATTCATTTAAAATCCCATCGAGCAATGGTAGTGGACTGCAAGTTGTTGTCTCTGGTCATAGGTCAGTGCCACGATCTGAGCCAATCAGTCTAATCCACTACGCCTAACCTTTGTATTAGGTATGTGAGGTATTCATCCCTTCGGGCCTCTTGAATATGGCACCCAAAGACGGTATACGTGAGGAAACAAGGGTACATAAAGTCAATTCCCCAGGAGCTGACAGGCATCTTCTAAGGGACTACAGTGTACATTTCTGTTGGAATGAACATGTTGAGTTTCTTTTTAGTCTTTGATTTGAAACAGGCCTTTCATATTGCAAAAATATCGATTGTTTTTTTTTTCCTGGGAGTCTGAAAAGGAGGTGTTTTGGGGTGAAACATGCTGAAAGTACTAATTAGTCATCTATGTATGTTAGTGTTACGAAAATAAATATTTGGCTTCATTTGGATTTGAGATGGTCCCTCAACGATGTACATATATCATCACTGTAAGATATGTATTTTATGGCATACTTTAGCTAAAGATTTCTTCCTGTGATCATGTGAAAATTTTAGTGGCTTTTGTGTAAATTTTATTTGAAACAAGATCAGAAGATTACTCCTCATATTGCCAGTTTTTTAATTATGGTCAATAAAATTGTTCACTGTGATCTTCTTTTTGGTAGTAAATGATGAGCAAATTATTTTGTTTCTTTATAGCGGTGTACATGGAGATGTTTCTTCTAATTTTTGGACCCAACTCAATTTCCAGGTTAGAGGCTGGCCAATTAAGTAAAACAAAATCTGCATTGGAAGCCTTTGACGAATTCAAGGAGTCGGAACAAAAAATGTTATTTCATAACCATGGTAACAGAAATGTGATAATCCTCTCGGGTCCAAAAGTTTGATTTAAGAAATATCAAACTTTTATGGATTCGACTGATCACCGAGCGGCCCAAAAGGGTGCGAGATTTACTTCTGAAAAAGCCTTTTGGTATGACCTAATAATACATTGGACGATACTGAAATACTGGACTACCAATATAACTGGCTTAGTAATTTTATTCATGTCTTCTGAAATGGTGCATATATTGGGCCATATGAATAAAAACTAGCATGTCCTTGGAAGCAAATCCTTCTAGTAGAGGCAGTATTTGCTAAAAGTAGAAGATTATTCATACGAACCGCTTACTTCAATTTTCTAGCCACCTCAGGAGCAACCTTGAAAAATAGAAGCATTTCCTATCAAGTATAAAGCATATGCTAAGCTTTATTCATATTCTTTCGAAGCAAACTCTAGACGCTGAAAAGTGTTTGACTTGTCGCAAAGACTTAAATTTTCGAGCATTTGCTTCTGTTTTATTCATACGAGTACAAGCAAATGCTTCAAAATCGGTAGAGAAAGCAAATGCTAGTTTTTATTCATATGGCCAATTGTAATTGGAATATTGTCTTTCTGCATGTTATTTTATTCTTTCTGTCCTCAGTATTTGTTTTTGTTTCTTTGTCTGTTGTTATCAGGACTTCCAGGTCTATTGATAATAAACTGGTCATGATTTCTCACATCGGTGTTTGTGTTATTCTGATATCTACAAGAGACTGGCCGCGTGGCCTATGCTGCATCAATGGAGACCAAACTCTGGGGATCAAGGGAGGAACACGAGTGATGACAGTCAGGTTTAATAGAGAAAAAGGCCTGGTTCGGTGGTAGTAAAGCCAGAAAAAGAAAATTGATCACTAAAAAGAAAAAGAAGTTAAACTTCTTGATTGGCATTATGAGTTGAACACAGAAGACGCTGTATAAAGGTCTGGGGCCATGTTTGGAAATTACCATATAAATGATTATTGATCACAGACAAATAAGTGTTACCAGGAGCTATTACCAATTGATAGTCTAATTCATCTACTTTTCAAATATATTAAAAAACTAGTTCTAAGCATTGTGCCACATTCGTGCAAAATAAGTTAAATAATTGGTCGAATGCTTTGGTACAGACAATGCCATTGGTAGTAACAGGGTTAAAGGTCTCTGTATAAAGCATCTTTACAGTATTACAGAAATCTTCTATGATATACCAGATGTTTATAACTTGTATAACATATAACATAACACCTGTCACTTGTAATGAGAGAGTTAGTTCATTGACCCCCGGGCTTGAAAACATGACATGAGGGTGAAAAGTGACATCATGAATCCTTTGTAGCCAGCTTTTGAAAATTATGTAAATTCATCTTTGGAAAACTGTATAAAGTCCCTGTCGGGGACAAGGTCTCGTCCTTGAATGGGGCCGAATGAAATAGACCAGGCTATTTGTTATAAAAGGCTGAAAATTCTCTCTTGGGATCTCAGTTACTCTCATCAGACCAAATGGATTGGACTACAGACCTTGTGTTGTGACGTGCTCTTGGATGTCCCATACTGAACTTCCAGTGGTATTGCCGCCGCCCGTTGGACGCACGTTGACTGTAAAGCTGACCAATGTCAACACATTGAGGGTCAAGATGGGATGTCGCTGCCACATCCAACCTACGCTTATGGATATACCAGTCTCTTTGAGGACAAGAGCACCGAAGGAGCTACATTTTTGTTGTAAGTTCCTTGCCCGTTTCCCTGAATAGACACCCTGTGACCATTTTGAAATGACCCTTTTCACAGGCAACATTTGTTTACCATGGCATGAAAGTAAAAATATACAAGCTTATTCAAACAATTCATTTGAAGTTGTCCATGCCTTGTATTGTTCATGATATTTTGAATGCTTTTGGCCATGATGTGATTGAAAACATGACCCCATGTCATGGTAAACTTATGCTGCCTGTAAAAAGGGTCTTTTCAAAATAGCCTAAATTTATTTTTGCATCCGGTCGATACATGGATTTGGCCATAACAATCTACATTACCCACAAGCTTGCCCTCAGGTGGAAGCAAAAAGAAATGTAAATGTACATCACTTGGTATGAAGTAATGGCCCTCATGTCCTGGACACTAGGCCACATCAACAAAGGTTCTCGTATACAGGCTGATGGCATAATTCTATCATAGCAGCCAGTTTTCCATTTTATAGTCACCTTCAACCTGGGTGCGTGCTAAAATGTTGATTGTTATGGTCAAACCCAAGTATTCAGAACTGAACATTCCACTTCTGTGGCCATTTTGATAGAAACTTCCAACTTAATCCCGTTTTGTCGGTTGATATTGCCATAAAGAGAGATCAGTGGCATAGTGGGGAGAGCACCAGACTCAAAATCAGGTCATGGGTTCCACACTTTCAAGAGGTTCACAGGTGTTTCATCTCCATCTCCCTTGGTAAGACACCAAGCCTGATCTTGCTTGGTACTTCGAACGAGGCATAAAACTGAGATTCCACGCTCTTAGGTCCTTCAGTTCATATGCCGCAGTTTTATTATCGGGGTCTTCATGTTGCCCCAATAAAATGTAAAAGCCAGTAAAAAAAAAACGTAACATAAAAGGTAAATTGTATATGGCGGCTTAGATATGGTAACTAGATCTATTGGCCCTTGTGCCAGGGCCTATAAATGCCTCCTTAGGCCCTTTACCAGATACGCCTGTGCCACCTAGGGTCGGGAAAACAAACCATCTAACAGCATATCTTCATGGTCAAATATGCTCTCGACCCATTGGCTGGGGAAATATGAATAAGAAAGATCAACTGAATGATAGTGTTAAGATATTAGTATCACAGAAGCTTTATTGTGTAAATATTACTAGAGATAATGGCAATTTTAATCACCACAAACTCACACTGGGAGAATTGGGACCAGTGACTTTGGACTGCCAACAGGATATCGATTTGGTACCTGGGCCAGGTTGTTCAAAATAAATCAAATGCTGTCACTTATTCTGGCGTTATATCATTCAGTCTAGCCCTTAGACTGAACGCCAGGTTAAGTAATACCATAAAACATGTTTCCTTAACAACCAGGCCAAGGTATTTGAAATTCCTGGTGACTGACAACTGGACCAACATTCTCCCTCCTGAATCGACTACATTGTTAACAACAAGGGCAATGGTCGTACAGCATAGTAATTAAAGTCTAATAATTATACAATCACACTTATAAACACATAGAAAATATCTTGCATGTTGACAAAATCTTCTGACGTGGACAACCATGTCATCCACAAATAACCAGTTTTGAGATTTCAAAAATATATCAAAACATTTTGCAAACAAACAGGATAAATTATTTAAAACACACAACCATCACCAATTTTTAGAAAAAGTGTGAAAAATTTAGATGGATGTTTAAAGGGACAATAATGAGCAAGGTTATAAAGGTATCAAGAATGCAAAGTGTACAGAACACCACACAGTGTCAGACGACCTCATTCTAATGGATGATATCAATTTAGGACATTGCAAGGTGATAGCCATAAGATTTACTTTACAGTCCCTTTAAACTGCAATGATGTGACTGTGATCATAGCTCCCAGGGAAATTATGTAAACAACATTATAGAGTTCTGTCACCTTTAATACTGATTGGGGCACACTACTGCATTGTCGCGTCAGAAGCCATTGAAACATACAAAATGCAAATCAATTTAAAAATCATACAGAACAGCAAGTCCATAAATGTTTTAGAAGTCTAATGACACTCTACAAAAACTCCAAAAAGGAGATAAATTATGATGTGAACATAAATTCAATGTGGTGAGACACATTTTGGTTCAAATCTTGCAATCCTCAGAAATTCAATTTGTCACTCAAGAAGAAGTGGGTTTGACTTTTTCCAAATTCCTTGAATGCCTGTGGTCGTGCAATAGATTTCATTTCCTACCATTGGCTGATGTAATCAGTTGACTGAAACAGCAAAAGCAAACGAGTGAAAATGAGAAATTTGACAAAAGTGTAAGGAAGCGGATGCATGACAGTTTGGATTTTCAAGTGGACTTGGAGAGACAAAAGCAACAAAGAGAAAAATATTGGTATGTTCAGCTTGATGTCATCTCCGATGATGAGTCCAGTGTTGCAACTATTCCCCCTAGAGTTTCATTGTTCAAATTTTCACCCTAATGGCATTCCCAGATTCCTGATTTCCAAGTTGATTTAATTTCAAATAACCTATCACGTGATTTAGTCGATGTCTTCACCGAGCTCAATAAATGGTCGCACTGAAGGTACATCAAATCATCTTGATTCACCCCGAAAACTGGTACATTTCTATAATTAGTGTAGATATAAGAGTCTAGGAAGGGCACCACGCGAAAGACAACCAGTATTTTCATAGTCAATTTCTTGAGAAAATATTCTTACATATCAGGCAGCTGCCCACCTTATTGACTTTGGACGACTTATCAAAGTCTCAATACGTACCGTATAACGTTTGGGGATCTTTGCACTGTAGCATGTATTCTGCTGTTGTTGGACTTGTTGACGACGTTGCCTGAGAAAACAGAGGTAAAAGGTAAAATCTGCTGGGCCTGTAGGCCCGACACAATTACTGGTTCATCAGGCTGGAGCTCATCCCAGTTAAAATAGCACTGAGCAACTTAAGGAGAATTACTGAATTAACTGAAAGAGCTAAATAAGCTAGTTGTAAACTACTCAGTTTATGATATACAAAGCGGCAATATCAATATGATCATCATAAGGGTGACATCTCAAGACTGGACAGAATGTCATGACATGATCTCCTAAGCTGGTGTGTCAATTCTTATCTGATACTTACTGGTCCACTAATTCAGGGCTGTGATAATCTGGGGCATTAGACGGAGTTGACGAATACTGCGCTTGCGCTGCATTTGTCTGTGAAAAGGAAAAAGTATGAAAAATAACTCTCATTTGTCGAAAATCGATACCAGCACCATGACGTCAACTGGTCGATCCTAATTCCAGGAAACGCCTTACTTAAGTGCATCGTTTCATGTGGAAAGAGTCAATGCATGGAGAGCTAACTCGGGTCAATCTCATAATTTGCAAGTCCACGCCTTTTCCAACTGACCCCTCGCATACCTACCCCACTTGCTTGCTCTTGTTTCATCTTGTAGTGATAAGCTTTGTCTTGGAATCTTGACCTACGGATGGCTTCATTGTGCTCATTGATACCAGACATACCACGCTCCATTTTTGCCTGAAAATAGTTCAAATTCAAAATAATATAGGCTACATAGGCCGAATATTTTGCACTTGGCTAATGGCTACGTACACAACCTCCACTCCTGCACTTGATTGGGAACAACGTTTACGAAGACGTCGCGTCACGTCACGTTACAGCAATGTAAAACCGTCAGAGCTGCAATGCATAGTGGCAACGTGAGGACGGCCAACACTATGTGAAGGTTGTTGAATGTTGTTCCCAATCAAGTGCATGTATTTATAGTAGGCCTAGGGCTAGGCTAGATATAGATCGTTGCACTTGATTGGGGACAGCGTTTACGAAGACGTCGCGTTACAGTTGGCTCAATGTACAACATCAGAGCTGCAATGCATCATGACGGACGTGACGACTAGGATCACTAGGCCTTAATCTCATAATAAAGACAAAGCTCATTCTCACTCTCAGCCTCAGGTCAGGATCGTGTGATAAGTCAAGTAGGCCTAGGCCTAGGCCTACTAACTCATTCCCACTGTTTTGGCATTCTCAGAGGATCAGAACAAAATCTCTTGAAGTATAGGAATACAAACCTAGTTTTCTATTAGAGGATCAGAACAAAATCTCTTGAAGTAGGCTATAGGATCGGAATACAAACCTAGTGTCCTAAAATGAAGACTTTTCTAGTTTATTCCTGTAAAAAGTGGTTGCCTGGGACGCCAAGATTACCTTTTTGACCGGTATCCAGTCGTTTCGCCCCGTGACCTTTTCGACCCAGTGGTTTCGCCCCAAATCGACGTCTTGTGTTTTTCAAAAATGACTTTTGCCAAAGTGACAGCTACATGTAGGCACTTTGAGGGTGTGTGTGTGTGGGGGGGGGGGGTCCTGCAAATCGGAAGAGCTTGTATGTGTCAAATTGACCGACTAATGTGTGTTAGTAGCATGGTGAAATCATAATTGTGACAGCTTCTGCCATCAGATTGGTTGTGACCGGGGCTCTACAGGGAGACATTCAAGACATGTGCCTTCCCATATGAAATAATGGCTCGATATGAATTCAAACAGTTTTTGTGAATCGCTGATAAACAATCGACATAGGCTAGCCTATTAATTGCAAGCTCGTGTCGATAACAGTAGAAATAAAAACGTGAAGAAAGCATCCTTCAGATAAGCTGTGATCTAACGGTCAACATCTGACAACCATCCACAGCCCTAAAAACGGGCGTGATTTTTTATTTCATTCAAAATTATTTAGCTCAGATGGCAGCACTTGATAGTGACGGACTCGTACGGATTCGGCAAGTATTATACGGATCTATATACGTGGCCCGTTGTTCTTCTGCTGGGGAGGAGGACCACGGAGGACCCCTAAGGCTGAAGCTCCTAACTGCACGTATTAGTAAAATGAATAGGGCCTACCACCAATTTCACCCCCAGCTCCTACCCATAATCCCCCTTTAAGAAACCCTTTTCAAAACACCAAGAATATTGTTCACCATTTGAACTGCGCACGTGCGTTTGTTTACAATTTCATTTCCCGCGAAAAATCAAAGATCACATGACCTGCTAACGCGGATTGGATATAACATTGACCGTGCGTGACCTTCATCAGTAAGGGTTAAGACTTTTGAACATCCACTTTCCCAGTTTTCCCGATAGAGGCGCCACTGTATAAGCGTGAAAAACATGTCCAACAGTCATTGTAGTATGCACCGAGCATTGGCCGTGAGTTATTTGAAAATAATATTTAGATAAAAAAGTTGTATTTTGGCATAAAGAATACAATAAAATGCATTCAAGATATGAATAAGTAAACATCAAAACAATTATTGCTTTCTTCAAAAGCGAACATAATGAAATCTTTAAAATGGGATAAAAGTTGGATCTGCTTTGTGAATAGTATTATTTATGCCAAAATACATCTTTTTTTATTGAGAACTTTTTTCATATAACTCACAGATAATGCTCGGTGCATACTACACCGACTTTTGGACATCACATTTTTCATGGTTAGACAGTGACGCCCATCGGGAAAACTAGGCAAGTAGATGTTCAAAAGTATCTAAAATTGCCATAAGTGCAAAACTCGTCATTTAATGTTGTTTTCACCACACCCGTTTCTCAATATTTCCCTGAATTCTGTGGAATTTATGTCGATTTAAAGACGTTCAGATAAAATATAAGAAGTTTATGATTTTTTGGTGAGTACAATATTTTTCGTTTCTGATGCCAATCATAATCGAACCGTCACAGTAAGTTAATATCTATGTAGGCTATCAGTGTGACAGTAGTATGATAATAAAGTGAGGAAAACTGGTCTGCTTGACTCTGGAATCGTAAAATTGGTGCGACTTCAAAAGACAGACAGTGCATGCAAAAATTCCAAAATCTATACCATACCAAGCTACTTACTCTCAAGTTATTCCTCATGTATCCATTGTACTCCAAATCTCACTTGGTGAGGTCTTTAACCTGCCCTGGCATAGACACCAGATATAAGGAACCTCGGTTGTAAGTGTCTTTTAGGTGTACCCCCATTTCGCGTACACCCATTTCGCCTATTCATCATTTCGCCTAGTCATCTTTTCGCTTGTTCATCATTTCGCCTAGTCATCATTTCGCCTTGTCATCATTTTGCCTAGTCATCATTACGCCTGCCCTAGTCATCATTTCGCCTAGTCATCATTTCGCCTAGTCATCATTTCGCCTAGTCAACATTTCGCCTAGTCATCATTTTGCCTAGTCATCATTTCGCCTAGTCATCATTTCGCCTGTTCATCATTTCGCCTAGTCATCATTTTTCCTAGTCATCATTTCGCCTAGTCATCATTTCGCCTGTTCATCATTTCGCCTGTTCATCATTTCGTCTGTTCATCATTTCGCCTGTTCATCATTTCGCCTGTTCATCATTTCGCCTACAAAAAAAATTCAGTTTTCATCTGCTGTAGATAGCGGTGGGGTATGGGGGGGGGGGGGGTCAACTTTTCAACATTTCATGCAAAGGGGCATAATTGTAAAATGTAGTGATTTAGAGTGACCTATGGGCTGTGCCGTTAGTCAGCCACCAAAATTTTAAGGACTGTGAAGAGCCAGGAATTTTAGAATTTTAGTTCCTTGTAAGCTACACCGGTTCATCCAGAAAAACAATCCTGGCTTCTCCCCGGATTCGAATCCGGGCCCAGCAGTGTTAACCACTGGACTATGAGATATTGATTATGATGCAGGATTAAAGCTCCATTAATCCTTTCGCCTGTTCATCATTTCGCCTGTTCATCATTTCACCTGTTCATCATTTTGCCTATTCATCATTTTGCCTATTCATCATTTCGCCTGTTCATCATTTCGCCTATTCGTCATTTTGTCTATTCATCATTTTGCCTATTCATCATTTTGCCTATTCATCATTTCGCATCAACAGTGGCAGTGCCAAGCTGACTGGCTCTTAAATATATGTCATGGTGCCGGGTGAAACAAGAAAGACATTTCTGTCGAGGGGAGATTGCACGTCCCTGGGATTTGCCTGATGAGGAAGTTGTATAAATTATGTATGAATATCTTTATTGCTATGCTAATGCTAATCCCACTATCCAACAACATCAACCTATGAATATCATTGCTAAGAAGAAGATGGCTACAATAATGCGATGGGTGTGGTTTGGGCGCTACCTGTCATATGTTATATTGACTGATAATTCAATCAATCGTATGATTGATTGAAGAATAGGATGAAAGGTTGTCTAGTATAAAGTCGAAAGTTACGGACGGCAAAAAAGGCCTGTTCAATGTAGAATAGTACATCAGAACCTCTCTTATTAAAGGACACTCGTACCCCAGGGATTGAGAAACGCTGGACTGATCCAAATGAGATACAGAGGTCAATTGACCTGGAAAAACACAATTTTACATCTTGTCAAGCTTGCTGTCTTGTCAAGTCTCTTTTAATGACATTTTCGTCACACCTCTAGAGTGCATTCATGGTCAGCCATGTTTGAGGGCAGAACGATGATTTGTCATGCCTGACTTTTAATCAAGAAAAATTGCAATCTTTGAGGAAAAATTTAAGCGTGTACCAAGAACCAGTCAAAAAGAATGATAGAATCAGTTAGCGTTGCCATTCTTGAAATAGCCTTCTGTGATTCAATGTCGACCAGACACAAAACATTCAACCATTGGGTGATATGAATAAAGACTAGCAAATGCTTTTATCTAAATCTCCATGTACATTTACACTAGGCCTTCCTGTACAAAACCGGAGTAAAAGCATTTGCTAGTCTTTATTCATATCACACAATGACTGGAAAAGTCTTCATAACTATTAATATGTTTTGTCTGTGAGACTAGTTAAAATGGCTGCAGTCTTGCCCATCGTAGGGCATTTCCGAGCACCGGATAGTAATAAGCCCTGATCGAGAAAAGATTGAACCTTATCCTTGCTATTTTCTACCCATCTTGACCCACAAGGATTTGAGATTGCTTAGTCGCTAACCCGATAGTGGTGACACAATCACATGAGAATCAGGATGCTTTCTAACCTCCCCCCACAATTGTGTAACTGGAACAATTGTGTAACTAGAACAGTTGTGTAACTAGAACAATTGTGTACGTCATATACACCTTGATAAGCCAAAATCATAATTACACCGACATCTTCCGCATTCTCACTGTATACGGTGTGAGAAATGTCAGAATTATCAAAAAGTCACCTGTGTTGCCATGGTACCTCAATCATCGAGAATTACACAGATCTATCGCAATCAATGCGATACGATCATCAAATTAGGTGTGGCTCGTATTGGTGATTGATCGGCGCTTGATTCCGCTGCGTGATATTGTTTCCGTGTCCGCAGTTCACGTGACAATCGCAGCGATTGTGTTAGTTTTGTTGGTCATTTTGAGGTGGCGTGAATTGTCACACGTGAGTCGTATGAATATCGAACATGTCAACAGAAAAATATTATGTTGCATTTTTTCCGCGATGTTGATATTGATGTTTGTTTCCTGATGTTATTTATTTCTTGTATTACCCTATTATGAAACTATACATGTACAATGTAGTTCACGTGAGAAACATTATTTCTGTTGGTCTTTTTGAGACGTGGCTTGAACTATACATATGTACATGTAGCTGTCTGTGTTGCCACTAGGAGTGATGTCACGTGACAGTAAACTGACTGTCACAGCTATGTCACGTGACAGTACATGAAACTGACTGTCACAGCTATGTCACGTGACAGTGCATGAAACTGACTGTCACAGCTATGTCACGTGACAGTGCATATAACTGACTGTCACAGCTATGTCATGTGACAGTGCATGTAACTGACTCAGAGTTATGGGGATGTCACATGACAATGCATGTAACTGACTGTCTCAGCAAGGAGTGATGTCACGTGACAGTGCATGTAAGTGTAACTGACTGCCACATTCTGAATGGTATTGAACGGCCTGGTGCGCAATATTTTCCGTTTCTTGAAGATTCAAAAATGGTCTTACCAAACCAAAGGGTGAAACTAAACTAGATTATTTTATTCGACGCACAGCTTGCTCTCTCATTCTATTTCTATGGTTTAATCCATTGATCCATTGTCTTTGAGGACAATATGAAACCCCTTGTTATTACTGCCAGCTTGTGTCACGTTGATGTGACATTATGGTGACCTTGGATTGATTTTTTGCCCATTCATTGTATTTTGAACATAATATGATTAATGTATCGAGTTGATGTAGCATGTAGGTCACTTTGGCGACAATGAAATGACTGAGCTGGGTTGTCAAGGTGTCCGTAGATTGTCTTGATTAGATTTTACACCTCGAATGTTGATTTCATGTGGTCAAAGGAGGAAGTTTACGTGACCGGAATATAAAAGTTTGATACCTGACACAAGTACATCGCTTGTCATCTTTGGAAAATCTCTTTATTTCATTTTGGTGGCATCTGCTTGAGAAATAAAATAGAGATTTCTTGAACTTGGTGCCTGCACCTATGCAATCGCCAATGACATGGAAAGAGAAATGTGTTAGCATGATTGGTATAAACTTGTGGTGAACTTATGTATACAATTAGCTCTGAAATCTTACATAATTTGATATCGACCCTGTTCCAGTTATCCTGATATTCTCAATCAATTTGACTTTGAGGTAAAGGCAAATATGTTTAGCTTGTGTACATTGTTTTCCCTTACATTGATATTTACGAGTAATTTAAAAGGGTGTTGACCGCAATGACACTGGGTCGATAATTTCCATTAAAGTTCGCTAATGTAGTTTTCATGTTTGTGGTCGGTAGGGTTATATGTATTCTATTAGTTGGAGGTAGCAGCCAGCAGTGGCACGTGTGTGTGTAGGACTTCATCTGGTCACATCTTGACTCCATGTTAGAACTGGAATTCTGTCGACACTTCAGTATGCCTGTCAGTCTCACAGAAATGCACACATCACATGTCAGTAGGCCTCTCTCTCTGGCTCACAGATATGCACACATCACGTGTCAGTAGGCCCCTGAGTCTCAGTCTCACAGATATGCACACATCACGTGTCAGTAGGCCTCTCTCTCTGGCTCACAGATAATGCACACATCACGTGTCAGTAGGCCTCTCTCTGGCTCACAGATAATGCACACATCACGTGTCAGTAGGCCTCTCAGTCTCAATCTCACAGATATGCACACATTACGTGTCAGTAGGCCTCTTAGTCTCAGTCTCACAGATATGCACACATCATGTGTCAGTAGGCCTCTCAGTGTCTCAGATATGCACACACTACGTGTCAGTTGGTCTCCCAATCTCACAGACTCACGTGTGGAAAGACATGCCTTCAAGTTCAAAATAAAATGTCTAGTAGTTCAAACATGTCTTCCTATGCTTGCAGATCAATCACAGCACTGAAATTTCACATTAAACATATGTATGTCATTTTCATTTACAGTTCAATTATGTTGATTTCAAGTGTTGATCAAGAGAGCATACATGCTGTTGGCAATTGAACTATGGCTCGTTCAAAAATATGACTAAATGATATTCCAAGTATTGTCGTTGAAAGAACATATTTCTGGCACCTCCCCTTTTGAATTCCATGTCGGTTTGTTTACATTAGTTGCATGTGGCCTGCAGGTAATAATACCATAGTGCAGTAACAAGACAAGCCAATTGGATGAAACTTGGCATGTATCAGTATGCATTATTGTATTCCTGTACACAACTTACACTTAAGTTTCTGCATTGATGAAATTAATATTTGGTGCATTGATGATTGAAAATGTTCAGGTTGAAAATGTTCAGATTTTAAATGAATGAATGAGGCCTTTAACTGCAGATTTAGGGCAAAATAGAAGGTTTGAGACACTTCATTGAGAGCTGAATGACATCGAAAAGTATGTACACAGTACAACAGTTTAATGGAATTTACTGTGAATAAAGCTGACGATTGTGTGGGGTTTGATATTATGGTTTATACAATGTTGGCCCATTGTATGCAGAGTTCAGCTGGCCTGGCGCAGTAGTGCAAACGGTGAGCAACTAGCCTACATGTACAACTCCCATGTATTATATGTGACCTGTTGAGAAAAATTGAGCATGTAGTGAATTATAACTTTCCAACTGGCCAAATTTGATTGAACCGTTGTCGAATCAATATGGGGTAGTGAGGTGCAAGGAACTTCAAGATGAAATAACATGAAATTTTGATGTTTGAAAAAAGTGTTTGAAATCGACGAGGACTTTGACCGTGACTGTGAAGTACCGGGATCCCCTTTCCTTCCTCTGAATGATCAATTCACCCCTAGTGAAGGTATAAAACCTGCATAGGCCTACAATGCCCACACATTGGCTACCAATTTTACGCTCCAGTCCCATTTATATACGAATCCACGCAGTATTGATATTTCCCATCCAACGCAAGCAGCTGCGGTCAACTCGGTCAATGCACGTCACATTTCTCAGCTACCTGTAACTCCACCCAGTTTATTCTTGCAATAGTAACGAATCATTTGACAGCAACAGTAACGAATTGTTTGACAGAGGGTTATTGTCTTCTACCAAGAGTGCTTTGTGCGAACCTTTCACGGGAATTTGGAGTATCTGGATAACCAGCTCCCTGATTTTGGATAGAAGGTGATGTGTGTTTCTTTCAATATCTTTTCTGGAATTACATTATTTCAGTACAGGACATAAAAATGGCTTGATGGACATTTCACAAAGTTTTTTTTTGCCGGTACCTGTAGTAAGTGTATGTCTTGACTTTTGGTAAAACTGGTCACCACTCGGTCTCTGCAAACAGGAGATTTTGTTGTACATGATAATCATCACAGGTTATTGCAGCAATGTTTGCGTTGTTGCATGAGCTTGTAAATCACGCCCAGTAATAGCTTATTCTCTCTCATAATTCCATGTACATATTGGGTAAGCGAGTTAGTTTGCCCGAGCAAACATTAGGCCTACTTTTATCGAAAACTACTTTTCTCAATTTTTTTCCAACTGTCATGACTGCCAGTGCAAAGGTTTGTAGTGTGCAACTGAGTGCATACCATGCATGTCAGAGTGAAGTTGTAGGCTTGAAGGTGCTCATGTTACAATATCAAGCACATGCCTGCATACCTGATGGCGCCATACATTCTCAAAAATGTCACTTGAAAACTTGTTCGTTTTTATGTTCATAAAAGCATAGCTGAATTACTTGTGGTTTTTGTTGTGTTTATTTTCTTTGTTTTGGATATGCCCACCTGACGTGGCCTTGAAGTCGCACGTCTTTTACAAGTGGCATAAGATGACCTAGAATTTTCTTTTCACCCGAAGGTCTAAAATATGATTTGTCTTTCTATTTTCAGAGTTGAAAATAAACACGATGGGGACGTAAGGCAATATTTCTTGCATGACTTCGTAACATTCCTGAAAACAATGAAAACATTCCATCCATAACATCGAGTAAAGATGGTACATAGTATGTACAGTCAGTATAACAGTAACGTCATCGACTTCAACTCCCTGCCAGACCCGACCAAAGAATGGGAGCTGGAGGAAAGAGTTGGAGAGGGGACATACGGAGAGGTGTATGCTGCAAGGCAGAAGAATACTGGTGAGTTGGGTATAATGGGAAGGGTTCCTATACAGGGATGACGTAGGGTATGCATATAGTTAGTATAAAAATAATGTTGTCCACATTGGCCCCTACCAGACCTGACCAGAGAATGTGAGCTGGTGGGAGTCGGGAGAGGGGACATGGGGGGGGGAATGCCCAGACTCGGAGGCACAAGAATATTGGTAGAAAGACACAGTCACTGTGTCAGTAAAACAGTATAGGCAGATCTTTGGGGGAAAGTGTCATTTCCAGACAAACTGAACAAAACAACGATGATCTGTTTGCTATTCTATATACCGGTACTTTATAATGTGCCGTTCGTGTTTGCAGGGGAGCGAGTTGCGATGAAGATAATGGAGACAATCCATGAGGTGTTGGAGGAGATTGAGGAGGAGTACCGGGTCCTGAAAGAAATCAACCATCCAAACCTGCCCCAGTATCATGGCTGCTTTCTTAAACGGGACCCACAGGCTGAAGACCAGCTGTGGCTGGCAATGGAGGTAAATTTCTCGAATCGAAGTAAAACCTGAAAATGGGAAACGTGTAGGCCTACTGGTATGCAATAAGTGTGTCTATCATTTTACTGGAAGAAAGAAATATGGAAGTTTTTATATAGCGCTTTATTCTTTGCTACTGTATTGTCTCAAAGCGCTTTGCATAAATTCCCTGGCTTCATCCAGAAACTTTTATGACGAAACCAAGGAGCGTACATACTGTGCTACACTAGGCTATTTCAGGCCAGTTGAAAGTACTGGGCCTCGAACCGACGATCTTCAGATTGCATGTTGGACACTCTTCGACTGGCCCGCCCCTCGGGAAGATTTACAGCACAAATAATCTCTCCTCTTCCAGTTGTGCAGTGGTGGGTCTGTCACTGAGGTCGCCAAGTCCCAGTTGAAGGCGGGCACGCGGCTAAAGGAGCTAATGATCGGTCACATTATCAAAGAGACAATGAGCGCGTTGAAGTATCTTCATGAGAGTCACGTCATGCACCGGGACGTGAAGGGACATAATATTCTATTAACACGTGACGGGCGGATTAAATTAGTTGATTTTGGTGAGTATAAAGATTATCTGTCGCTTGGGATTTGTGGAAATATGGCAGCTTTTAGACCGTCAGGGTTTGGTGATGTTAGTGGAAGTATTTGGCCCTGAAGTTAAGTGACTTGCTTAAAATTTCAAGCGCTAAGTTGGTGCCAGGTTCATGCCTTAAAGAGCCCTGCAAACGAGCGATTGAAATTCCTGCAATTACTGGTTTTACCCACAGACAAGCAATCCTTTTGTTGCACAAATGATAATCGCAGGGAGCTTCCAATTGCTTGTTTGGGCAGCGCTTTACTAGCCACAGGAAATCGACGCATGAATTAAAGTTCTTTTCACCACAACTTATGTGAGAATACCAAATTGCATGACAGCTGATTTCGTGCCATTGGCATGGTTACTGGAGTATATTGCAAATTAAGGAAACCAATCAACATTTGGTGTTTTGAATGTCATAGGGGGCAGAATAATTGATATATAGGCCATCTCAGATCTGCCAAGAAATACACTTTGAGTGTCATGATACCCTGTACTCTTTATGACAACGTCTCAATTTCACCAAAGTAGATTAATAAAGCAGCACTGCTTTTCATTACTGTAATCACGGTAAAAATTCAAATAACCTGGAAACTCCTGAGTGGATATCCGGTTAGCTATGGTTTCCATGGGCCCATTTATGTTTGGCTGGCCTTTCTCACAAAAAAACCCCACACTCGCCAAAGGTGGCCGTCATTTACATCCTGTGATGTCACAAGATTGTTTTTCCATCATAACGACCGATATTGCCGCAGCTTGTGTCATTTTCACAAGTATACCTGACTGTTGGCGACAATGGTATGAATAGCGCGACCTTGTTATGTGTTACTGGTACCAGTTAGAACTGACTTGTGGGTACTGCAATTTAAGGGAGCGTAAGGTCACAAGAACAAACCTCTTCCATGCCTCTCGGTACCCCACCCACATATCATGCTGGTGGCAATCATGAAATTGAGAAATCAATTGTATGATGAATAATAATTGCATTTTATACCAAACAACTTCATGAAGTTTAAAAAGTCACCTCCTCTGGCTATTCAATATCGCTGATGAGTTTCTATTTTTAGAATTGTGCGATATTATTATCTCAAGTGTTTTGGGCTTCAGGCAAATTTGTGTTAAAAGATGCGATAGGGCAGGTTTAAAGTGGAGAGTCATTATGTGTGAAACTAAAAAATTCATCACAAATGAAGACTCAGTACGTGCAAATGTAAAAAATTCAGCAAAAATGAAGACTCGGTACGTACAAATGTAAAAAAATTCATCAGAAATAATGACTCGTACAAATGTAAAAAATTAAGCAAAAATGAAGACTCGGTACGTACAAATGTAAAAAATTCATCAAAAATGATGACTCAGTACGTACAAATGTAAAAAAATTCATCAAAAATAATGACTCAGTACGTACAAATGTAAAAAAATTCATCAAAAATGATGACTCAGTACGTACAAATGTAAAAAAATTCATCAAAAATAATGACTCAGTACGTACAAATGTAAAAAAATTCATCAAAAATAATGACTCAGTACGTACAAATGTAAAAAAATTCATCAAAATTAATGACTCAGTACGTACAAATGTCATCCTGATTAATTTGATAATCACACTTTCTAATACCACAATACTTCACTTCTTGAATGCGATTTGCAGGTGTCTCTGGTCACCTACAGGGACCACATGGTCGACGGAACACATCCGTTGGAACACCTTACTGGATGGCCCCCGAGGTGAGTGCTCTTTCACGTTGATTGTCACATTGTCATCACTCATGCGCAATGCGGTCAAGGGTGTCGATTTAGCACAGTGGCAACATCAGCACATGTCTCCTTGGAGATCTGGTGTTCGATTCCTCGTCTGTCCTAGTATAATTATATGATAGAGAGGGTGAATGTCTTCGATGGAGTAGGTTTCCTCCTACTCTCCATTGAAAATCACTTAATATTGTTTAGGGAGTCCTAGGTGACACTCGGCTCTCAACTTAGTATTTTGATATGCACAAGACTTCCTTGCCTGAGTCTAATGTAGAAGAAGAATTCGTCCATCTTTAGCAATGACGACTTTGACTATGGGGGGTCCACATGCATAACCCCCACCCCCTCCTTACCAACACAATCATCAAGATATCTATCAAGATTTCTTTCAATGTTATCTGCGATACTAAGGTAGTTCCAAGATTGAGTCCAACTGCAGAGAATTGTTTGTGAATGTTTGGACACATGTCTTAGTACCAGACATTTAAATGTGGTAGGTGTATATCACGCCCCTTCATTGTGTAACTCAGGGTGCTAATGTTGCTACAGGATATGTTCCACTGCATGTAGGCTGCATATTGGGACCTTGTTTAACCGTGTGGTGTATTTGTACTATTGTCGGCATCGCAGTTCTCAGTTGGACTTCATTGCCGGAAATGTGTACAGATTGTATGGTAGACGCTAGGCAAACACTTTGGAATACACGGACCTTAAAAATGAGTCAAAAGTAGGAGTACTATTCCAAGGGGTAAACAGAAATGAAACTCCATGATGATGATCTAGCCTAGCAGGTGCCATTTGTATGTTGTAGCCAGATGAGACGTTTTGAAGCAAGAAGTCAGCCTTTTCTAACATAAATACATAACAATCAACTCAATGATTGTGAATCTTTTGGTAGGGGTGGGTTTGGTTTCGAACAAAATTCCAACACATCTTCATTCCGATTGTCTCTTTTTCAGGTGATCGCCTGTGAGCAACAAATCGAGTACGAATATGACGTCCGCTGCGATACATGGTCGCTTGGTATCACCGCCATCGAGCTAGCAGACGGAGAACCTCCGCTGACAGATTTACATCCTATGAGGGCACTCTTTCGAATACCTAGGTAGGTGGACTCTTTGTCACTTGAATTGAGAGTCAGTTCGTTCTTTGCCTGTAGGTCATCGTTTTGTCACTCAAATTGTCCATCTTTCCTCTCTATTCTTCCCTCGAATACCTAGGTAGGTGACTTTCTGTCACTCAAATTGACAGAGTCAGTTCGTTATTTGCCTGTAGGTTGTCCTTTTGTCACTCAAATTGTCCATCTTTCCTCTCTATTCTTCATTAGAGAGCAGATCTAAAGCACTCGAGTTTCAGTCTTGAGATGATTTATGCAATTGGACGAGCTGATACCATATTGTGACTCCACATTCTGATGCGTGGGCAAATATCAATTAAAGGTCCTCTAAGGCCATTAGTTCAACCTGTTACACATCCATGATATCAATACGATTTATAAATTCCAGACCAGGCACTTAGAAAGAAGCATGCTGATCATGGAATGTCACACCTCTTAGGTACAGTGCAGACTTGAAATTGTTATTGTAGAGGCATGCGATTTAAAACCACGCAAAATCCATCATCCTACATATGCAATAATGTCAGACTGGTTTGATATTCATCAGCAGTGATTTTGCAGCAGTGATTTTCTTCTGAGTTCCCTGATGCTCTGATGACACTGGCAATGGCGATGGTGTCGTACTTTCGGGGTGACACAAAGTCTGACCGCTGTAGATCTACGTCATTGGGCGCCAAATGCTTGGGTGAAAAAGGCATTGGTTTACGTCGTTGGGCACACACGGTGATAAATTCTGGGAAGAAACGTGCTATCATGAATGTGCTCATACCCAATGATGCTGAATAAATCATTATCTTGCAAAAAGTCTTAAGAAATTGATCTATTCCTAGAAGGAGGTAATTATCTTGTGATTAATTGTTTTGAAGTAGCAGCTGGGTGTTTGTGTTTTATTAATGAGGCACAACATGGGACGGATGTTGGGGCGTGAGACTGTAGGAGGTCGTGTTATATTGTTAAACTAGCAGTCCAGTCTTGGGGCATTGGAAAGGGTGTGTTTTTGTCATTCATGTCCGTAAGGATGTTTTGTTTTATTGATATACAGTATATATAAAATAGGCAAAAGTGAGGACATCCTGTGGTGTTGTTTGTTGTTGCTGTATACAGTGTGGCTCAAGATTGTGTTTATTGTTTTACTCGGCAGTCTTTGGCGTGTCCTGGGTGCACTATTGTAAGTCTTCTTCTTCCTCGGGTTAACCGCCAATTGAATTCAAAAACCGAATATTATGTTGACATCAAGTCATGTCAGTTGGAGATATTACGTTTTACCGGCGTTTGTGTGTTTATCAGTGGAAACTTGGGATATCTTGAGCTTCTCGCCTTTGTTTTTGTCGTTGGGGCATATGTGGTTCTGAAGAGAGCATGCTATACACACTCTTAAAGGGAATCTCAGTTTCTGCATGTTTGCACTTACAGTGCATGTATTTCATACAGTTCATTCTCCTTCCAGAAATCCACCACCAAAGTTTAAGAATATTGAGAATTGGTCCACGTCATTTCAAGATTTTGTAAGAAGGTGAGTTAATCATGTTGAAGAAAAAATAATCTGGAGCTCCTAATCATCTGTTGGTACTAAAAGTACTCGAGACGTGTGCAGATAGATAACAACTTTGGTTCTGAATGTCAATCATGTCTCTGAAAATAACAATAACAATGCATACCGTGGCCACACCCTTCTAGAAGTTATATTGAACAGTCTGGCAGAATCCACTGCGTGGTGGTGTTAATAATGGCTTTTCAATCAAGTTGTACATGGTTCACTATATAGGGCATAATGCCAGAGTTATATGTGACCCGTCACAGCAAAACCAGGCACATGTTGCACAGAAGATGAGCCAAAGTGACACCAGGAGATAATGGAAGAAATTGATGTGCTCATATTTCACAAAAGGCAGACAATAGAGAATTGATCAAACAGTCCGTCTCAAGCTGCCAAGCTCAGAGCGACATGTGCCTGGTTTTGCTGTGACGGGTCACATATAGGGTTTACATTGTCACTTGTCATGTTTCACTTGTCACGAGTTAACTGAATTGGGCTTGATAACACGACGTGAGGGTGAAAAGTGACCTCGTGAATCATATGTCGCCCGCTCTTTGGAAGCTCTTTGGAAATGACTTAATCATTCTTCATGTCGCGTGTGAAAAGTCACGTATGACGTTCACTTTCATACGTGACTTTTCACGCGCGACATGAAGAACGAGCAAGTCATTTCCAAAGAGCGGGCGACATATGATTCACGAGGTCACTTTTCACCCTCACGTCGTGTTATCAAGCCCAATTCAGTTAACTCGTGACAAGTGAAACATGAAAAGTGACAATGTGAACCCTATTTAACTCTAACACGTCACATTTAAAACTGAAATCTTGATAATTGTTTGATAATTTTACACAGATGTGCTCATAAAGGTTGCATCTTTGGAGTAAACTTGTTGTCAAAAGTCAGTGATTAACCCTTTTGAAATGAATGCCCTATTGCTAAAACTTATTGACCCGCCCTCGTAATATTCTCGTGATAAAGTTCCGTGAGAATATTCTTGTTCAGTAGATTAGAGTCACAAGTCTCCACCCTACATATTTTCACGATTCCATTCGCTGGTAACCATGACAACTGAACGACCAATAACAATGATCAGTTTTATAGATTTTTGTAAACGCCCGGCAGCGATCTGTGACATTTGTTTAAACAGCTTTGTTCCTGTGAACTTCGTAACCAGCCTTTAGCGTGTTGATGTGATATTTAATTGATCAAAGGTGATCATTACATATGAACATATACATGTAGGTGACTTTTGTCGACATAGTCATTAGTGGGTAGGTTGCTTGGGGACAAAAAAGGTATGTTTGCCCAACGTGGGAAATTGAGAATACTTCATGAATTAATCAGTTCAAAATGATAACATGCCATACCATGGTGATATAAAATCCAATAATAATTATGAGGGATTTTTAATTTTTCATCAAATAGATAAGTGCTATTAGCAATTTGAATATTGCTATTGATTTTGTGGTCCTGGAAAATGATTCCTCAGTAACCTATGCAAACATGCATCCATCAGTCAGTCTATGGTTCATTGTACCCTTGGGCAATTCTCTTGACCATTTCTGTTCCTTTCTAGCTGTCTGGTGAAGGACTTTGAGAAGCGACCTCACATTGGTGACTTGTTCAAGCATCCGTTCATCAAGCAAGTCCCGGAGGATGTATCGGAGGTGAGTTTGCTTCTCAGATTTCAAACTGTTTCAGTAAGTAAGTTCAGGAGTTGACCTACTCAGGATGACCAGCCAGAGTCTGTTCATGAGGCTAACGTTGCAAGATATCTTATCGCCATGTCGTGAGAAGATTGTGCTTATTAACACCCCTTTTTGATTTGTATGATTTTCTTTTCAGCTCACGAAAGAGTTGGAGGAGATGATCCGCAAAGTCGGACGCATCATCCACAAACCTGACGTCACAACCAAACATGGCCGACTGAAATCAAAACGCAAATCACGCAAAGCCATGATTAGTACGGTGGACGATTTGGCAACCCTTGAGATTCTCGACGAGGATATTATCGTCACACAGTTGTACAACAGATACAAGGATTCACAGATTTACACGTACATCGGAGACATCTTGTTGGCCGTGAACCCTTTTACGCCGCTGACGATTTACAGCAATGAGGTAAGCAGTGTTCCCCTCATTGCAGTGTTCTCCTCTTTTC
This sequence comes from Lineus longissimus, assembly GCF_910592395.1. Lineage (NCBI taxonomy): Eukaryota > Metazoa > Nemertea > Pilidiophora > Heteronemertea > Lineidae > Lineus > Lineus longissimus. The sequence goes on from NC_088322.1 coordinate 10,063,949, forward strand.
AGTGTTCTCTGCACCGTTACAAAAAAGGGACTCGCTCTTCTCTTAAATTTACCTTCCCTTGGAATTTCTCGTGGCATCATGGTCCATACTTTTATATTCCAGTACTCCCAAAAGTACCAAAATGCCGGCAAGTCAGAGAATCCACCGCACGTCTATGGCGTGGCCGACCAGGCGTTTCAGGCGATGATGCATAATAAACAGAACCAGTGCGTTGTGATCAGCGGGGAGTCGGGATCTGGGAAGACGGAAAGTGCAAACTTTTTGGTGCAGCAGCTCACGCAGCTAGGAAAGGTAAGTTGATAAAATTATTCACGTTTTAAAAAAGACTTTTATTGCACTTTCACTGCTACCACGATTTTTGAAACCTGGGCATTATGAATCATGACTTTTTCATTGCAGGCCCTTAACCGTAGCCTCGAGGAGCGTATCCTTCAGGTGAACCCACTGATGGAAGCCTTTGGAAATGCGAAAACTGTGATTAATGATAACTCAAGTCGGTTTGGCAAGTACCTGGAGATGACCTTCACGACACAGGGCAAGGTCACAGGAGGTAAGGTCATGGTCAATAGTTTCATTGAAATTGGGAATGGTTGTCTTTGTTGCTCTTTCAGATGGGGTTTTTTTGTGTCTTTTTTTCAATGGAAGCATGAAAACTGTGATTCCTCCGTAATGATGTATAAACTCGAGTCGATTTGGCAATTATTTTGCAAAACCATTACGACAAAGCCAGAACAAGGTCTCAATGCCATTTGATTTGGCTGACTGCATGTGAACTACATCATTTGTTTAGAAATCTAGCTAAGACGTGTCATCAAAAAACCTAGATGGCTTCCATCTTAAGGGGTCTGGCTATTTTTTCAAAAAAAATTTTCTCCGTTTTTCTTCAGCGCGGATGTCAGAATATCTCCTTGAGAAGTCGAGAGTCATACACCAAGCTGAGTGAGTGTTCTTGTGGTTCTATTGCTAAAGAAAAATGTATTCATAAATTATTGCCTCACCATCACATCCCTGTGACCAAGTGGTTACGAAGTCCGCCATGTGTAGGGATTGTCAAAGGTTCCGAGTCCAGTTGGTAGCTCTTTCCAATGAAGACAGTAGGTTTAATAGCCACCTGCTAAGTTGAAAATATGGGGGAAAAACTGCCGTCTTGCTAGGTGCTTGGCATGGGAATTTAGAGGTTGGAAAATATATAGAGTGTCTAAGTCAAACTGGATGGTCTTTTCATTGGGGGTGATAAAAGTAAACTTAATACTAGATTTTCATCTGAAGGAAAACTGGCTCAACATGAATTTTATTCCTGCCTGTAAAGAATGAAAACTTGGGCTTCAGGTTCAAACTGAGTTCCATTCAAAAGGAAATAAAATGGACACTGTGACTAATATGTCAATGTCCATGTGCATGTTCTTATTCTACTTTCTTTCCTCCTTTCAGTGGAGAGCAGAGTTTCCACGTCCTATACTACGCCAAGGCCTACCTGTCACATGAAGATAAAAGCGGGAAATACTTCATGAAGCCGGGCGATAAGTTCCGATACTTGCGAGATTCTGACCCGACACCCGTGGATGTGTCCATCTACAAGGTCAAATTCAAGACCATACAGCATTGTTTCGAGATTATCGGATTTAAACCTCAGGTGTGTTGCAAAATAGCCATTTATTTGGGAACTGTGGGTTCTTATTTGACCAATCGATGGTAGCAAAAAAAGATAAAAATGATAGAAAGGGCAACTCCCTCTGCTCCTGTTAAGGTATGACCGTGAATGACCCCCCCCCTTTGGTCTAAAAATCCTAGACTTATTAGTCACCAGGCCTGAGATACCTATTCTAAAATACCTTGGTACCGTAAAGTCAACTTTTAAATGGAAAATGCATAAGCCTCGTTCTGAGAGTGGAGTGTTTTGGACACGCAACCAAGATGCTCTACCAAAGTTCCCTCGGGTTGCACTAAAATGTGGAACCATGCACACAGCTCACTTCAGAAGTTTGAGGCTCTCAAAACACTGCTTCAAACACAAATCAGCCAAGGAAGCATCAACCACCCTAAGTTTTTTAATGAGCACTACACATATTTGCTGAGAAAAACGCTCCAAATAGCCCATTTGCGCGGATTTTAGCGTCACTTGAGCGAGCCGATCCGGACTTCCTATACGGGCTGCCGTAACATAATGTAAACAACGGCGCTACCGGCGCTCCGGGCAGGCGATGGATGGAATTTGCCAAATTCGCACATATTCAAGTTATTTCGTGGCCTATCTTTTTAAGTTTGAGGTATTTTAGAATAGAAATTGAACCCTCGGCTTCGGACCTTGGTTGAGTTACCAAGACACTCTCGGGTGGAGCTAAAATTTCGTCCAAACCCTCGCCTGTCGGCTCGGGTTTGGACTGTATTTTAGCTCCACCCTCGAGTGTCTTGGTAACTCAACCAAGGTCCTCCGCCTCGGGTTCAATTCCTTAAGCCACGTCCCAACATTTAATGATAGATGGTGCCACAAGCAGTGAAACTGGATGAGATTAGGTTTACCTCACCTTGCCTCTGTCATGTCTGCTAAAGATGTAACTTTAAGATTTTTATTGTTTCAGGAAGTTGAATCAATCTATAGTATCCTTGCTGCCCTATTACACATTGGTAACATTGACTTTGAGGGCAAGGAGGCCAAGCATAACGCCAGGAGTAGTGTGGTGTCAAACCCAAGTTTACTCAGTATAGGTAGGTTGACTTTAAGGGACAGGAGATCTAGCATATATAATGCCAAGTGTAGTGTAATGTCCAACCCTAGTTTACTTAGTAGGCCAAGCCTGATGCCAGGAGTAGTGTGGTGTCAAACCCCAGTTTACTCAGTATAGGTAGGTTGACTTTAAGGGCCAGGAGGGCTAGCATATATAATGCCAAGTGTAGTGAAATGTCCAACACCAGTTTACTTAATAGGCCAAGCATAATGCCAGGAGTAGTGTGGTGTCCAACCCCAGTTTACTCAGTATGGGTAGGTAATTGGTCAAATTACTGCTGTAGTGTACAAGCAGTATCAACATTGCAGCGTCAATACTTGGGGATTATAGACCCTGTAGGTTTTTTTTCCGATGTGTGCCTTGTCTTCTCATGTTCTAAAAGCAAATCTGTCAGCTGTCACTGCACTATTGTCTGAACTGTTTCAGAGTTGCACTAGGGAATGGCTTTGAACCCAAAGAGTCCCGAAATGCTTGTTAACAAGAGGCATGGTTGCTTGGGCAAGGCAATCATGCTGCTAACTTTGTCAAATAATCAACTTCTAGGGGTTTTAATGCCGACAGGCTATTGTTTACTGCTGTTACGCTTGTCTGCTCGTGCCCTAGATCAGTTGGCCATATCAGTAATATTATCATTTCAGTGTCAAAGTTACTGGGGATGGACTCCAAGGAGTTCCTCGAGGCGTTGACGACTAGCGGCATTGTCGCGCGTGGCGAGACGATTGTGCGGAATAACACGGTCGAGGAATCGATCATGGTGCGGGACGCTATGGCCAAGACGTTGTACGGTCGCTTGTTCAGCTGGATTGTTTACAAGACGAATCATTTATTGAAGCCGGCAAAAGCTCGACACGAGTAAGTATAAATTGGAGACTAATTCTTCTGGTGGAAATAATTTATTCCTTTTTTAGTTAAAAATATGGACATTCTTCATGTAGATGGGTAATTATTTACAAATAACTAAAGTCTTTCCAAGAATTTTTTGTTGTTGTTGCTGAAGTGAACGTTAGAGAATACTACATCAGCGGACTGAGTTCATGTGGGCTAACTGTCTATCTTTTGATAGTTATTACAGGTAAACTTCCTATAAATTTGAATTAATTACCAATTAAAAACCTACGAAATTCTTGATTATAAGAATCATAAATGGGACAGAAAAGTATAAATCTTCGGCCAAGAAACTACTTTTGTTGGAAGTTTCATGCCAAATATTTTAATATGTTAAAACATCAAAATCACCAAATGTCATTTGTGGTAATATGAACTATGTTTATGTTGGACAGTCATTATAGATATTTTGTGTTAATTTAAACTCAAATTTACCATCATAACAGTCTCATAGAGTCATTATAGTGTATTTGTGGTAATTTAAACTCAAATTTACCATTGTTAATGTTTTTTTGAGTCATTACAGTATTATTGGTGGTAATTCAAACTCCAATTTTACCATTGTTACAGTTTTTTGAGTCATTAGAATATTATTGGTGGTAATTCAAACTCCAAATTACCATTGTTACAGTTTTTTGAGTCATTACAGTATTATTGGTGGTAATTCAAACTCCAATTTACCATTGTTACAGTTTTTGAGTCATTACAGTATTATTAGTGGTAATTTAAACTCAAATTTACCATTGTTACAGTTTTTTGAGTCATTACAGTATTATTGGTGGTAATTCAAACTCCAATTCACCATTGTTACTGTTTTTTGAGTCATTACAGTATTATTAGTGGTAATTTAAAATCAAATTTACCATTGTTACAGTTTTATTGGTGTTTATGTAAAAAAGGCTGTTAGAAAAATCATGTGGAGGTAAAATTTTCAGAAATCAGTTTACAACTGATAAAATTTCAATATCATTAGTTCTTCAACCTTTCCTGATATTTGTAAAATCCAAAACTGTTTTTTTAGTTTTTTCAAAAAATTTCAGTATCAAGTCTTTTAATTTTAATTTTAATTTTTAATTCTAATTTCTTTCAGTTCTAAGCCTTGTTTACCAATTTATTTCATTTTATTTCAACTTTTAGCAAATACACTGCATTGTTTGACAGTTTTGATGAAGTTCCTGATTTGGGAATGTTGAGTCAACTCAGCTGGTGAGAGGGGAAAATATTGTAAAAATGTTGCATGGTCGGAGTAAAAATAATTGTTGTACCAAAATAAATGGATTGGAAAATTCGCCCTGGCGTAAAAGTTTTAAAAACCGTACATTTCTATTTTGCATTGTGTGTTTTATAGAGAAAAGTGGTTCATGAAGTCCATGAAGAATTACTTTGGTAAAAACAGAGACAGGTATAGACTAAGAATAGTTGACAATTTGCTCAAAAATAATTTGATTAACCCGAGTTTTTTTGTTTTGTGCTTTTCGGTCTCTCTCTCTGTTCACCTGCACTACTTCCTTAAAGGGAAAGTACATCTGTAGTTTTGTCATCACTTTGTTCTGCACTCATAGTTCTCACATTTTGGCATAGAGGGCGTCACTATAGAGCTTCAACACAGCTGTCAGCATATCTGTCAGCTGGAGCTGTCTCAGAGAGGCGCCTCGGTTTTGGCTTATAGCTCCACTGTCGCGACGTTGGGTGAGACAGCCAATACCTCCAATTTGGTGCCAGTATCAGTTCCAATACCAAAAACTAAGTTTTGACAAAACTGCAGTTGGACTTCACTCGTAAACTTTCTTTACATTAGTGTGTAGTTTTCTGTACCAACCTTTAATATAGTTGACAATGAAGATTCGTGGTTGAACACTGGATTTTCTTGGTTTTCGATGCACAGTTTCATTTATAATGCGGGCAGTATTTCACACCCCATTTTCAATATTTCCCTCCTCTATGACAGGTGTGGCAAATACTCTTCTTGGGCGATTGTGTACTCCAATGTATGTGTGCATGCATGGGTAAACTGAATTTTAACAACTGCTACACCTAACCAGGTCTGAGGGGGTTTGCCGGGTATACTCTTTTTCTTGTCCTGGGGGCCTTATCTCTCTAACCAACTTAACATCCTCTCAAAATCGGTTGGATTATGTAATTCTGTTTGATAATCAAGGAATAGTAAAAGAACATGCATGATTTGATAGACGGAAGAGTGCATCAGTTTGAAATCGACACTCCTGTGTCAAATAGAAAGATTTTTCATTCATTTGCTTTTAAAATCGCTTTCCAGTGTTGTGAATTGATTTGTCTGTTGTCAGATATGATTGACCGTTTCCTTTCACTGTTATTTTGCAATCTGAGATTTGGCTGGCACCTCAAATCTTTCACTAGTCTCACATTATGATATCTTTACACTCGGTATTAAAAAACTGCGCAGAATTATCATAATATTCTACCTTACATGAGCTCGTGCCCTTAGGATAGTCTTCAAAGTTGGTCAAAAGCATTTTGTATATTTTCATATGAAAAGCAAGGGTTCTGTAGGTGACCTGCCCTATGAATGGACCAAGAAGTCAGACTGTGACAAAATTGGCATTGAGCACAACTGAGGTGTTTGTCTCCTTGGGATGGTTTTCCGAGTCGCTCACACCACCGTCAAGGCCTTTGCGTGCATTTCTAATTTTGAATACTGATATATCATTATTATTCAATTTGCACAAGATTTCTAATATCGCTTTCTCGTTGCAGTGACGAGAGCACAACGATCGGCATCCTCGACATATTCGGCTTTGAGAATTTCGGGAGGAATTCATTCGAACAGCTCTGCATCAACATTGCCAACGAGCAGATCCAATATTACTTCAATCAGCATATCTTTGCTTGGGAGTTGGTAAGTTCAGTATTACTTCAATCAGCATATCTTTGCTTGGGAGTTGGTAAGTTCAGTATTACTTCATTATTTTGAAGTGACTAGTACATAACCTTTTGGAGATGGTTAACTATTTTTGGTTGATCTAAAGACTAAGGAGCCTAACTCCTAATTTCAAGTGATCTTCTGCAGAATTGAATTGCAGGGACATTGAATTTCACTTTTTTGGGTATTTACAGTAAAGAATAGAAAATTCCAAATTCAGGTTTATATGTCAAATGAATGTAAAGATGATCATGTCCTGTCTCTGTTACAGCAAGAATACAAGAATGAAGGCATCGAAGGGAGTAATATAAACTTTGTTGACAACCGGCCTGTCCTGGACATGTTTTTGTCCAAACCGATGGGAGTTCTTGCCCTCCTGGATGAGGAGAGTCACTTTCCTAAAGCAACGGACCAGACTTTAGTCAGTGAGTAAACAATTGTTCTGAGCTGCAGTCCAAATCACAATTGACATCCCTTGATTCGCGTCAATTGGCACGCCACTGACGCGCTACCCGGGGAGTAGGTCGCATTAAGTTGCACAATGATATACACACAACCTTCATGAAAAATAAAACGCTAAAGGCATGGACGCACTTGGCAAGCAAGAATTTGAAGCAGAAGCGACGACAATTGTGACTTGAACTGTAGTGTACCTCCGGTGTTAGTTGCAGAGCAGGTGATAACCTACACCTCTATATGATAATACTGGCAACCGTACTGTGTATGACAACTAGCCAGGTCATGAGGAATAAAGCTCTTGCAAATACACTTAACACAGACCATTTGCCCAAATTAGGGGGTCTCAAAATTACAAAAAAACCCACCTTTTATGGCATCATACATCAAGTAGATATCATAATTATGCCAAAAAAAGATATATTTTGTTTTTCGATGTTTATTTACCAACCTTTTTCATCTACAGGCAAGTTCCACAGCAATATCAAAGCGGCCCAATACATAAAGCCAAAGAGTGACGCCCTCCAGTTCAGCATCAAGCACTACGCTGGCCTCGTCGAATATGAGGCGGAGAACTTCTTGGAGAAGAACCGTGATCGTCTTGCCATTGAGATTGTCAATATCCTGCGCCTCTCAGATGTCCAACTCGTCAGGACGTTGTTCCAGAACCCACTCTCAAAAACAGGTACATTTTGAGGTTGAGTGTTGTGTCTGTGTTGCACAATCTCTCTAGTTTTGTCTTTGATGAACGACGCACCCAGGCAGCTGAATTGTGAGAAACATATCATCAGCGCTGCTTACTTGGAGAGAGGAAAGTCTCTGTTGCTGTCAGTCAATCAAGTATCCCATGTGGGCAGTGCCCAAGGCCGAGTGTATGTACGACTCACGTAGTTCAATGTCACTGTTTACAATGTCACTTGTCATGAACGCACATTAATTTCATTTTCAGGCAGCCCGACTTATAAAACCGTCCTCTTATCACTCAGTAAATGTTGTTTATATCTCCATTTGCTTCCTCTATGCGAATTTCCGTGAACTGTTTTTGATGGTGTACATGTATCTGTCCTTGATATAATGGGATTTTTGGTAAGGGAAGGTTCAATCATAGCCTTCACACGGACTGAAAGTTGAACGTTTCAGCAGTGCTGCTTTACACCATCAAATACAGTTCAGGTCCTGGGTATATCCTCATAATCCTTAATTCATGATACATATGTGCGCAGTCTACTACTACTTTGCAAGCTCATCATAAAATTGTTTAAAACTTCTCCCATGATTATTTCTTGGTGATAAGAAAGAGATTGTATCTTTGGAGTATGGACTTCTCTTCAGTATCAAGTTGGTGATGAAAAGTTTGCTGTGGATATGGTGTTTACATCTCGTGTTTTGTTGGTGACCAATAAAATGTGGAAGAACGAGAAGATTCCTGATGATTGTCTGAATGCCTTATGCAACTGTCAATTCGTAGCTTGTACCCCCTTCTTAAGGGTTGACAAGAAATATCCCCGATATAGCGCTTCATGTAGTGAAGGCTTCAGGAAATGCCATGATCCTGTGTTGAAGCCTTACGAGCAAAGTGAAAACCTTGCGACCATAGCTTGTTGTGGTCTCTGCGTGGTATTGTTTAAGGAATGCCCCGGTTGATGTTAGAGCGGCATGCTCGACCCTTGAGTATGAATATCAAGGTGATAAGGTGTCGAACTCATGAGGAAGATGTAAAAGCTACAAATTGAAAGTTGCATTCGAAAAGCTGTGGGGAACACAGCCGGACCTTCGGGCGACAAGCCGCTTCATCTCCGCCACAGGACTGAGGTTATAGTACTTAGGCAGGTTGAACGCTGAAGAAGAAAAAAAGTTGCATTACTTTCTTGAACTGTGCTTCTAAATAAATTACACAAAAGAAACCTTTAAATGAAATGAGATGTAAAATGAAATATCAACTCTTAGTCTCTAAGCACTTCAGTCATTCCCATGCTGAATCACGAAACCTTTCTGTAGAAACCAAGGAGTGCACAGACTGCGTTACAGTTGGCCAATCCAGGCCAGTTGAAAGTACTGAATGGCCTTGAAAAGAAAAAAAGAACACACTTTTACTGAAAATGTGTAGGGGTATGCTTTGATAATGGTTTGAAAAGACGGTAGCCAGTAGACCAAATTAGTAGAAAGCCCAAAGGTTTTTGAGATAGCACATATAGAACCCATATACCTTTACCTGTTGGGGTAGGATAGCGTTGATAGAAAGTCCCATAAAGTCTGCAGAAACCCAAGATTGACAAAAAATGAAGTTATGTAGTCATGTTGTTGTGAGATAACGGTACATTTACACTTTTTGTAAACTGAACTACACCACAGGCCTGCTGTTACCAAACCAAATTGTTGGTTCATTAACTGTACAATGACTTACTCTTTAAAGAAAGATTGGACAAACTTCAATTGTAAGCTTTATAAATGTCACTTCCACTCCAGTCCGGATGCATTGCTATCTAAAGCTCATCTCCTGACTTCTCCATTGCAGGCAATGTTACTTACACCAGCAGCAGCAACCCTGGATCTAATAGCTCCAGTGCCATGACATCCCCTGGCAATTCTGCCTCCTCCACTTTCAGTGTGGGCAGTGGAAGCAAGGTACGTTCCTCAGCAGAACTGACGCGTCATTTGGTGCCAGAATTGTGCTGTTGTTGTTGTTAGTGTTGGCTTTGTTCACTTAAAAATAAAATTTCGCATTTACATAACACTTTTCCGATTACTGGTAAGCCTGATTGAAAACCTCCCGGAATACTCTGGAGGATGTTAAGCAACTATATGTTCTGGGCGCATCACCTTCAAACTCTTAACATGATAAGAACAAAGTGACTTGGAAGTGATTCGAACTCACAACCTCTGGGTCAGAAGTCTAGCACTCAAAATCTAGGCCACTGCATTTCCCTTTCTTCCAAGACAGAAAGCTTTGTTTGCCAAACAAGCCTTGATGTTCCTGCCAAGAAAACTCTAGTTGCCAAACAAGCCTTCTTCCTAACAAGAAAGCTCTGGTTGGCCAACAAGCCTTGATGTTCCTGCCAAGAAACCTACATGTAGTTGCCAAACAAGCCTTCTTCCTAACAAGAAAGCTCTGGTTGGCCAACAAGCCTTGATGTTCCTGCCAAGAAACCTACATGTAGTTGCCAAACAAGCCTTCTTCCTAACAAGAAAGCTCTGGTTGGCAAACAAGCCTTGATGTCCCTGCCAAGAAAACTAGTTGCCAAACAAACCTTCTTCCTTACAAGAAAGCTCTGGTTGGCAAACAAACCTTGATGTTCCTGCCAAGACAACTCTAGTTGCCAAACAAGCCTTCTTCCTAACAAGAAAGCTCTGGTTGGCAAACAAGTCTTGATGTTCCTGCCAAGAAAACTCTAGTTGCCAAACAAGCCTTCTTCCTAACAAGAAAGCTCTGGTTGGCAAATAAACCTTGATGTGTCCACCAAGAAAACTCCAATTGCCAAACAAGCGTTGAGTGTTGTGAAGAGCATGAGCCTGTTGGTCGTTTGTTGTCTGTTAAATATTCCCTAAAACTGTTTTTGCACCTAACAGTCGTTCGGCGTTCCCACCATGCTGCGTGTAAGTAACTTGATGTTGTCAGCACCAACTCTGTCTTTTCTGTGTCTTGCTTTTGTCTGACAGCTAAGTGGGGGAATGCCTCGATATTTCAAACTAACACTGGTGGGCCCGCCCCCTACTATGATATTTAAGGGGGGCCAGTGATAGTACTTTGTTTACAAAGCGACTCTCCTCTTTCAGTAATTGATTTGGCCCCTTCATTGATCCGATTTAAGCATTTGGTATGCTCAGGACAAAAACGAGACATTCCCTTTTGGGAGGCATCGCTCGGTTTTCGCTGTGCTTTTGCTTGATCATTTCTAGATTTAACGACAAATTGTACAAGGATTCTTTGAAATACAAAGCAACAGCATCATTTATCATTGATTTCTGTCTTTGTCAACTGTCTTCAGTCTATTCTTGCATTGTATGTTTGACAACTATCTTGGTGTCATTTTCTTGATGTGTAACTGCAAGTTAAGGTGGTGCGATTATAGCCTGTGTGCTTTAATGTGTACAATCAGCTGTTTTTAAACTGCAGGGACTATAATGGTACCACTTCCCCTTACACCCCAGAGAATCGATTCCCCAACTTGCTGAGTCTCAGATAGGCCATCCAACTTACCAAGATATCTTGTTCAAAAAAGGAAAATGTTTTCAATAAAGTTGGAAAATTTGCATACCTGGAGTTTCATAAAACTGATCTTTTGCAAACAGTACAGGGTAAACCTGACAGTTAATTGTCCTCGTAGTCCTGTGCATATGATGTCATATTGTCCTTCTTACCAAATGGACACGGGTTGTTTGAGTTAATTTACCACTGATCACACATTTTGGTTGCTGTAAAAGAGATGCACATATTTTCTTGCGCTTTTCTGATGACAAACTGCTTTGTAATGTACATTGTATTAAGTTAGAAGGCCTAGTTTCAGGCCATAATTCTGGGCAAGTTGGAAAATTTGTTCTCCAGGGTGATGTACATGTGCATGGTTCTATATCTCTTTTCCAAATTTTAACAAACATTTTACTATCTTCAAAAAATAACCCACTGTGGATCACAACAGAAGGTAGATGTCTTAATCAGTTTTAGAATAGACCCCTGATGTCTTAGCATTAGACTTAGATACAGTTTCTATCAAGTATTATCTGTTCTCATCAGTGTACCTATGTGTAACTTGCCAGAAATTGTGTTCAAATGTGTCTGCATTATCTGTGTATCATTTAGTGGCTTTTTACTTCAAATTCCCATATCAATATCGACATTCTTCGATTTTCACCATATTTCTGGTTGGTGTGCTATGCCTACAGGCGCTTGTCTCTCTAAAATTTGCCAGCTCTCAAGAAATTGTGGTCTTCTATCTAAAATTATATCACAATAATACCATTGGACCAAGTCCAAGCACATGCTTCACAAGAACGGATTTTTTTTCCTATGGAAATTATATTACTCTCTCTTATGCTGTTGTCTTTGTACCTAATTGTGTGTCCTCCTGCCCTATCTCAGACTGTACGTCTTGGCGTCCCAACACTGCTCAAAGTGAGTCACTAATAATTTAAACAATTTTTAGAGAAGTAGGTAGAGAAAAGAATGTAAGGAATGGTTACCCTCACCCCTGCCTTACCCCTGTTTCCCAAGGTGTCCGGTCCACACTTCTCAAAGTGATCCTCCATTCATTTCAAAATTTCTTTTATAGAAGTAGATAGAAGCATAGAATGGATATCCTCCCCTCCCAATCCCTCTATATCCCAACATAGAACACACAGTGGGGCCTGAAAAAAACATAGTTTAGTTTATTAGAATAAGGAATGATATCTGTGTTTGGTTCCTCGGTTTGGTTTGATAGAGAGCTTTAGTTTTCCCATGACTCCATGCCGTAACTTTAGAATGCACTTTGGTAAAATTGCAAATTGTTGTATAGAATGTATTGTAACTCTCGAGCTTTCAAAAGAATGTTTATTAAATCAACGCCAGGTTTCTATTCTATTAAATCTAGCTAAAAGTTTAATTTGTGCGAGGTTCAGGCTCAAGTGTTCCCGACTTGAAAATGTTGTTTCTATCAAAACAAATTTGCTATAGTTGAATAGCAAATATATTTGTCCTCTATTTAATCCAAACAAAACTCTCTCATTGTAAGAGGGATATATGCGTCCTATTCAATGGAGGTGTTATTTAGAGGTTTGTGTTCAATTGATGTGGAAATACATTTTCAAAGCCAATAATTTAAAATGTTACTCTTTTTATAATGCTCTTACTTTATTTTGTAGCCGGGTTCCGTGACCTCTAGCCAAGGTCGCGCCCAGCAGACCGTCGCTACGTATTTCCGCTACTCGTTGATGGATCTGCTTTCCAAGATGGTGGCCGGATCACCTCATTTCGTGCGGTAAGTGTAATACAGTAGAACCTCTCTAATAAGGACACCCTTAGGACTGACCAGTACAGTCCTTAATAGAGTAGTGTCCTGCTTAGAGAGGTCAAATTCAATGGAAACAACCAATTCGGGACCAAAACTAGTATCCTTATACAATGCCCATAAGGCTGTCAATTCTTTAAAGAATGAAATGAAACTTTCTCCTTTCTTCAGGTGCATCCGTCCTAATATTGAAAACTTGCCCAGTGACTTCGACCATGACAAGGTGCTTGTACAACTGCGTTATACAGGCGTTTTAGAAACAACGAGAATACGACGTCTGGGGTACTCGCACAGGATACCTATACCAGAATTCCTGAAGAGGTAAGATCCTTAGGGCACTTGCGTTAGGACCAAGTCACATTTAATTTGTAATTGCAAGTATCATATCCCCTGTCTGATACAATTAATTTGTAATTGCAAGTATCATATCCCCTGTCTGATACAATTAATTTGTAATTGCAAGTATCATATCCCCAGTCTGATACAATTGATTTGTAATTGCAGGTATTATATCCCCAGTCTGATACAATTAATCTGTAATTGCAGGTATCATATCCCCAGTCTGATACAATTAATTTGTAATTGCAGGTATCATATCCCCATTCTGATACAATTAATTTGTAATTGCAGGTATTATATCCTTGGCTTCATATACCACGACAAGGTCCCCGTCAACAGGGAGAGCTGTACCCAGTTACTCAATAAACTCAACCTTGCCGACTGGGCTATCGGAAAAACTAAGGTTGGTGCCTTATTTAGCTCGGTGGTTTAGGGCAAGTAAAAGGTCCTTTTCTTATCATTTCGTTCCTAATCATCAATGGAAGCTGTGATCAATTTGAGGTACTGTGTATGTCTTGTCAAATCAAGTTGAAAACACCAGGATTTAAGAGCAATAACTTATCTCTAGTGCTCTTGAAGTATTTCTTGTCCATGTCGCTAACTAAATGTGTAGTTTCATATATCGGGAACTATAGCTAAGGGTGAAAAGTACATACATGTATATCCAAATTTTTCAATGGAATCAAGGCTTAGACCCTGCTTCGTTTTGAGGTTGGTTGACTATCCATGAACATGTCAGACAGTCTGCTGATGAAAATTTAGATTCATCCTTTCTTAGTTATCGCTGCTGATGGATAAAACTACACCTATCATTTCAAATAACTGCGTAGATGATGAATGACATCTCCTCCTCTTCGTAGGTTTTCCTGAAATACTACCACATCGAGGAGCTGACAAGACAATTTGAAGAGTTTAACAGGAAGGTTATCGTGGCCCAAGCTCTTGTGCGGATGTGGCTACAACGGGTCAGGTTCAGGAAGGAGAGGCAAGAATTACTCGACAGTGCTCTTACTATTCAACGAAGTAAGTTTTAATGAATATTGCCCAGTGATTCATTTAATACAGCATCCTATTCCTTTCCCCTCAAATACCATGAAGTCATATTTTTTGGGAAGGGTTTTCTGATTCAGTATTTACATATAGTATTTACTTCTAGAATACATATGTGACATTAACTTCTAGAATGTAGCATTTACTTCCAAAATATAGCATTTACTTTCAGAATGTAGCATTTACTTTGATGATTTTCTTAGAAAAACCTGGTCACCTGGTTTTTTTTCGCTTTTTATTTTCAAATAAGAGGCACCTTCTACCAATTATTTTATATTTTGTTAACATCACCTCTAGTTAGTCATTCACCCCAATTTCTTTCTATAGTGTACCGAGGTTGGAAGGCGAGGACGAAGTTCTCTAGCATGGTGGGTCACCGTACTAACGCAGCTTCGGCAATCCAGGGCGCAGTGCGCGGTTTCCTTGTTCGGCGGCGTTACAAACCCGTTATCGACAAACGAAAACAATCCGCCGTCATGATCCAGGCTGCGTATCGTGGATTTGTAACGCGGAAGACTTACCGTAATGTGCAGGGCGGTGTGACGCAAAAGGCTTTGATGATACAGGCTGGTAGGTGGCGTGACGTGTTCGTCTGTGCTGTTGGTGTAAATTCGTTAAGGTTTGATGAAAATATATTTGCAAGGTTGCACTGCCTCGCGACTCCCACACCTACTACAAGTTGTGAAATATCATTAAAGTTGCACCTACTCACGAGAACCAAATGGCATGATGTGGAAAGTAGGACATCGCCTACCACTTCAACGCCATCAAGTTTTTTTCACGTTTTAGTTTACTTTTATAGTGGACGGGAAAACCCAGCACAGAAGAGTCGGGGCGTGGCACAACCTCTCTGTTTCCCTGACCACAGCTCATTACCATTCCAGCTTCCCCATCAGCGCCCTCGGATGCTGTCATTAGCAAACCTGACAAAAACTTAAGAATCAATTCAAGAAACATTGTTCAGATACGTATTCTGATCAACTCTTCATCAAATATTTTCTGAACCGCATGAATTTTTCTCAGGAATGTATGCTTTAGATGTTGTCTGCTCAAGTCTGTCGTTGAGTCAAAGTTTCGCGCAACTTTCAATGTCTTTTCCCTTCAGCTTGGAGAGGCTTCAAGGCCCGTAAACAGATGCGGGTCATGAGAGCGAAGCAGCGACTCAATGATGAGACGGCGGCGGTCGTCGTCCAGAAACATTTCCGCGCCTGGAAAACGAAGACGATATACCAGCAGCTGTGCATGTACAGGTCGCAGAAGGAGACGCAACTCATATATTTTGGGCAGCAGGTTAGGGCAAGATTTCCTTTGAAAATTCGATAAAGCATTCCCTCTCATCTTCCCGGAGCTGAGGCTTTGACTCTAATTGTGTTTTACCTCAATCGCACTGCGCAACATCAAAGTCATGTTTTTAACGGATTCTGTGCAGTGGGCATTGTGCACTCTGCACGTTTTGGAAAGACAGAATGTATAGTTCACCGTACTGCAGCCATTTTGCTGTGTTTTTATGTTTCCATGCATTGGAATTCAGCTTGCTCCCTAAAATTCTTGAAGCAATTTAGTAAAAAATAATGGAATCTAGGCCATTTTGCCTTTAACAAGAACTTCTGAAAGCAATTGTAAGTTCTGTGGCATTGGGTTTTAAACCCTATTGTACTTACGGATTTCCTTGATATTCAGGTTGAATTGTACAATAAAGAATTACTTGATACCATGAGGAAGAATAACTCGCCCGTTGACCCGCAGAAACGAGCGGTTGGGAAATTCGGCTCGTCGGTGCAGGAGAAGAAGAAAAATGAACGCATGAAACAGCTGGCGAGAATGAAAAAGACCAAAACACCTTGGACAGAGGAGGATGCAAAATATTATAATAAGGTATGGTGACCTTCCCATCTCGCAATGTCTTCTTTACTTTCCCTTTGTCGAGGTCAATGTTACTTGTCAATTGTCGAGGTCACGTGTCAAGGTCAATGTCACTTGTCACAAGCAGAATTTGTCAATTGTCTGGTGTTTTATGGCATGAAATGACACAAGAGTGAGAAGTGACGTTGTGGATCATTTCCATTGCAAAGTTCACTCTTTGGAAATGACTTGTTAGTTCTCGAGGTGAGGTCCCACTTTGACAACTTGAACATTATGCAAATCCAGCCTGAGATGTAGATCAGTCCGCTTTGTAAAGTCAACAGCCACTAAAGCCACCTTATCGCCTTCTTCTTATGCATCCGCTCTTGCCTGCAGGAATCATTCTCAAGTAGTACTGGAAAACTGCAAAAATTTGGCACATTTTGTCTTTCGTTTCAGATTGTTGAAGAGAGTTCAAGACGGCCCGCCAAAAAGTAAGTCTGTTGTATGTTGTTCTATCAACGTGTTCAATGTTACGGCATGTCCTGTTTTCTCATCTGCTCGTCTATTCAAGATGCTGATACTGCCATCTCTTCCTGCATCTTGCTTCAAATTCTGTTTCCAGAAAGTAATCAATTCCACCACTTCCTTTCACATCCCAGTCCCTCTCACATCGGATAAAGTGGAAATATCGAGCTTGAAATTTATACTTATTCTCAAAGAATTTGGAAACCACATGCAGTTTCAGCTACTGTTGGTTGAACCGATTTTGAACTGTAAGGAAATTTCAGAAAACTTTTTACTTTTCTAAAGCGCCTGTTCCAAGCTGATGCTTGTTAACAGGTGATTTGGGGTACTGTTTGCTACAGCTTCATTGCTGACTCTGTGGTACATGTAGCTGCACATATTGCCCTTAATACTGGTACCACTGCTTGTCGTGGAGACATACCTGTGTCTCAAAAAAGTTTTTTGTAACGATTTTGGAATCAAACAAGTTCCATGGTACGTTTTACCTCACAATGAGTTCTGCTGTTTGTCAATGTTTGAAACTTTTCATTACATCTGTTGTGGAATTATGTCCCTGAATGTATGTACAACTCAATGCACATGTTCGATGTTTGTTGTTGCACTCGTCTGATATTTGTTGATGCACACTTCTGATGTTTCTTGATGCACGCGTCTGATATTTGTTGATGCAAGCATCTGATATTTGTTGATGCACTGTTTGATGTTTGTTGATGCACTGGTTGATGTTCGTTGATGCACTGTTTGATGTTCGTCTAGCACCGTTTGTTGTCTGTTGCACCTGTGTGTTGTCTGTTGCATTCTAGATATTAGTTTTCTCCTCACGTCAAGTAGTGCCAAGTAAGCAGTGTTCAATAGATTGCTTAACTTACTACTTTCCCCTATAAAAAATCAAGTTTCAATAATTATCTGACTGATAGTATTTAAGCAGCTGTCTAATAGTATTCACCTGAAGGAATAGTTTTTTCCAACGTTAAAAAGTAACAAATCTAATTTGGAGAAACAGCAATCAAACCTGTTAAAAAAAAACTCAGAAAATTGCAGTATTATGAACTGTGATGCCGAAAATATCTCAATTTAACTGTCTCAGAATACTGAAGTGAATAGGCGATTGAGAACTTTATGTCTATGTTGTCGTTAACTAGTGAAGTCACAGTTTTAGGTTTCTCTCTGATGGTTTCCTGATGAAGCAGTTGACATGAAGCTAAAAATGCACACTTTTTTCTTGTCGTGCTGCTGTTTGTTTCATAATATTGTGACACTTCATAAACCTGCAGAATTTGAGACAAAAACAAATAGGGTCCTTGATTCTTTCAGAGAAACAAAGATACTCATAAGTGAAGCTGAAGGGGGCTATTACGATAGTATAGTAGCTAATAATGTGCCCTCCCTGTCATCAGGGTAAGTAGTGGTTGGCGTAGTGATGTCCTGTGTGTGTTGCAGTGGTTACTAATGGTATCATGAAGTGTAGCTTAGCAACCAGTTACAAATGTTGCTAAGAGACGAGTTTGGTTGCTATCTGTCTTTTTATGATCTCTAAGATATATGCAAATGGTTAGATGATTTGTTTGATGGCCAGCAAGATATGCTTGATTGCCAAAGTGATACCAGTGGTTGCTATGGCAATGTTGTTTCCGTCGAGTTTGCTTTTAGTGTTAGACTATTAGACTACGTCGCTTTTTATAACAAATCCGAATGTATGTAGAGGTGTATGTGAGTATGCATTGTTTTGAGTTGACTTTCTGAGCAAATATCCGGATCATAGTCCAATTATTAGGAGTTTATCAACACATTTTTTTCAGTTGAACTTCATTTTGTATAAAGGCTTGTTTTGCCTGATTTTCTGCAGGGTTTTCCCACTTGCAGCTTGTCAACATTTTGAAATAAATACTGATATTGGCGTTGTTGCATTCTTTGCTTATTTACTTCCCTACTAACATTTTGACTCATATTTTCCAACCAGAGTTCTTTATGTTGACTTCAAATCCAAATCCTCATATTTGCGTTCTATTTCAACCAATCTTTTAAAGATTATTTTGCAATTTTGCTTCGACAGACGCCACGGAATTCAAGATGGCTACGAAGAGGCTGACGATGCGTACCGTGAACTTTTGGCAAAGTCGGCAGCCAACAAGATAATGGCTAAGTTAGTTTAAATTTGATTCAGGGCATCTGATTGGTTGAGAGCTGCATCTGAGGGCATTTCATTGGCTCATCTTGTTGCTTTATCTGTCCAGTTTGTTGTTGTGAAGTCCTCTTTAGTTTGGGTGCATTTTATCTGATTATTGCTCCGAAGTATTGTTTTATGGACTTACATTTTGCCGGGTATCACCCAACTGACAATAGGAAATGATACCTTGGAGTCTACAGTATTTTATCAAGCAGAGTCATATATTCTCTTAATCGAGTCTCTTAATTAAATTATCTATTTTGAATCTATTCACAAACTTGCAAAATACTTCTCAACTCAGGAGCTGTGATGAAACTCGTGAAAAATGAATAGATATCTTCTTGGCTAGACATATTTTAACATAGTACGGATACTATTTAGTGTTTGGGGATTGCTGCTTGGGTCGGCATTTGTAACTATCTTGTGACGTACACCGCATTCAGCATGCCAAGCGCCGAGCTTAACTCGGGGCTGCTGCTAACTCCCAAGCGTTGTGCCTCTGTCTTCTTTTATCCATGTAATCATGTGATACTGAGACAGCTGGTTCAAAACATTTGACTCCAAGAAGTCTTTGATTGCAATCAATTGATTCCATTTTTGATAACGTTTTGTTCGATGTTGTTGGTGCACTACATCTGTCCCTCCTCTCCTGCTTTGATCAAAAGATTTAAGAGTTAGTATATCATTTTAATGACTCTGCTGTCTTCGCTTACTTAGTGCGACTCATGTGGATATTGTCATGATTGACATTGCCACACTTTACTTCTGCCATCGTTGCGTTGACAACAATGTAAATTTGGTGCTCAAAATGTTGTATTTTGCTGTGATGATGCTGTATGAATGCCCTTTGGAAACTAGAGCGATTGTAGAACTCTTATCTCTATAACATTCTTGGAGGCATTTCCTCAATTTTGATAGATTTCTGTTTAGTCCTCACAGTTTTGTTCCTGTTATCTGCGTTTCTTCACGCGTGCACTTTCCGCCACGTCACACGATGTCCGCACAGATTTTTCCGCAATCTTGCAAATCATACCCATAATGCAATAGTTTCTACTCCACTTGTAGCAAACCATCGGGTGACACGCATATGCGTAAAAACGAGAGTGACTCTTCACTGCCGTGGGACGCGCCATTGCTAAACGCACAGAAACAAGTACTTCAACAGGAGGAGCCAGAGTTAGTATTCAGGGGCCAGGATAGATGGCGCCCATCATCCGCTGATGTCTGATTGCTGTCTTTAAACTTGTTTCTTAGTATTAGAGGTGTTGCTGCATTGTCGAAAGATCATAATTAATAAATTTGTCTAGATATTATCTGAAATCCATGATATTACTGACCGTAATATAACCGACCTGTTTTGGATCTCATCAGTGGATTCTGGCAGGTGTTACTTGCTGTATCATGGAAGGACTAAACAACATTCACTACTCACAGAGGCTGACACGAACACTGTTACATGATATTCAATAAGTTGTGTTGTCTTGAAGTTGTCCAATCATATAATTACACGATATTAAAATGAAATTGACACCTCAGTGGTTCCTGAAAGTCACAGTTGGACAGAGAAAGAGTGAGTAGAAGTACTAAAACTAAATGTCTGGAAACAAATTGACCAATATTCGTATTAAAACGATTATTAAAACAGCACAACTTTTGACAATGCGGTAAACACACTATAAGTCCTTTTTGAGCTCATCTGTTAGGTTAGCTTGACGGTTCGTGTTAGTTTAGAGCCTTGTGACTTCTCGTATTTTCTCCATACTGCCACGTGGTGTTTCAGTTCGATGGAATAAAGGTTTGGGTATTATTATAACTTTTATTGTGCATAAATAGTTTTGCTTCATCATGAATTGTTTTGTTGTTTTTATTGTTGCTTGGGGCTTCATTTGACACAATATGTGCAGTGTCCTTTGCAGATTGGAGTAAGACCGATTGGATCTAAGTTAATTATTTCCATTGGAAAGTTATTTGCACATTGGAAGGCACCTTTACACCATGGGAAAGTTTCTTGCTAGGGGGAGGGGGTGCTACTCTTTGAACATATCGTGAATGCCGGTTGTCAGTCAAACTTGATATTTTTGTTGTGTAACTGTGCACCATTTCTTCTCCACGCCAACTTAGATTGGTGCTATTTTGCATCATCTCCAGGATTTTCCGATCGTTGTGGAAAGTTTTGGTGCGCCGTGTGCAATGTTTATCAAATTAAGCGCAGTGAACAATGTGTTGAAGGGCTGTTTGAAACATTATAAAGGTATTTTCCTGTTATAATTTCGGTGAAAATTTGGTCCACCAATCACACCAGTTTGAGTAGGGAGAAGGGCATATACCACTGGCCTTATGAAAGTGAAAGGGGAGTATTCGGCTTCAAAACTCACTATTCTTGTTGGATTCATTGAATGTTTTGCACCGTGTTTTTCTCTCCTAGAATGACAGGTAGCGCCGCCATGGGGCCAGTGCGAGTAGATGTTATCTTCACATTATAAATTAGGCAAGGCTTATTCATGTTTTCCGTCGATTAAAAAATGTTGTTCGATTCTGGCATTGTCTTCACGTGGTGGTTGTACACCAAGATGATTGTTTTGCTGGGCATGCGGTTTGAAATAGTTTCGTTTCATTTGATGATATCAAAGTCTATACTGTTGACTTTGTATTACTGCTGATACAAATGATGAACTTGATTGGCCGAATTAGATCGAGTTCACATAGAAGTCACAATACACACGTGACCTGAAGAATGACCACGTCACAGGCTTTAGGCCTTCATGGGTAACTTTGAAAACTCCTTGTTCAAGCAAGTATCAAGAATGATGACAGGTGAATCTTATGTAGCTCGGCCTGTAGCTGAATTCGCACTCTAGATAATCTTGTTTTAACAAGGAATAGAAAAATGGTCAGATTTATTTGTGTTCAGTTAGGTTGGAGTGGTTATTTTGAGATATGAAAAGTTGTAGACATCATTGTCTATCATCACAGCTATCAATGTTCGGTGTTGTTCCTGTGTGGTTGTTTCTCGCTGTTGATTGGTCATTCCTCGATATTGTTGATTGGTTGTTCTATGATATTGTTGTTTGGTCGATGTGCTCTACTGTTACTCTGTCCGTAGTTTAATTCAACTTTTCCTTCCTTCAGGTTTCGGCGTATCGCCAACTTGTTTCTCGAGTCTGAATACTTTGAGTAAGATTTTACTGTTGTCATGAATTTTGTTGCCAATTGTATCCAGGGTTCTGCCCTTCTTGGTCCTATTTTAATTTGCTACATCCATTTCTAAAAGAACAGTTTGGTTCCAATTTTGAGAAAAATTAGATTTTTACATTAGATGTTCGAGAAAACATCGCTGTAAGATTTTGCATCAATTAATTTCTACAAAATTTACCACGAAAGTCACAAAAACGTAATTCTTTTGACCATTTGTGCAGTTTAAGATAAGTGGCTTTAACAAAGGTGGCGATATTGGGCAGAACCCTGTGATGTACTCTGGACTCTACCCAATCTATGAGTCATAATAAATGCCTTGTTATACAATATTAACAATTATTCAGCTTTTAACATCTCTATAAACATGCCAAACTCTGTATGTCGTAAACTAACTATTCCCCATCTAGTTTTGCCTAAAGAAGTAGCAGAAATGTGTTATACCTGTAAATATTTTTAAAGGGGGACCATAGGCAGGAGCTTGGGGTGAAATTAGTAGTCGTTATGATTTCAACGTATGGCGAGATGGGGGACACCTCTATTCGTGACTTGTGTAACTCAACCTGACTGACCTGGCTCCTGCCTATAGTCTCCCTTTAATTAGTAACAGGATTCGCAATGAAATGAGAGAAAAGTGTTTTGTCATTTGTGAGCATCATTTGTGTGTTTAAGTGAGTTAGTCCATGTGAAAGTATGAAAACAGTGTGAGATAAGGAAATTGAGGCAAATACACATGATAAAGGAAATTGAGGCCAATTAAGGAAATTGTGAGAATAAATGACAAATACAGTTACCCTTCACTGGGCCCTGCGATCATGATCGCATGAACCAAAATCTTTTGTTTATGTTGGACATCACAGGTGCCAGATGCATGTGCAAGTGCATGTGTGCAGCCTACATGTAAGTGCCTGTGCCAACAACATACTCTCAATGCACATGCATCAGATGTGCATCATTCTGTAGTTTGGAGTTGATCAATGCATCATATTGAATCACATGTGAGGATCAATTTATGGTCATCATTTTGCTGCTTGCACCCCACTTTTACAACTGTTTTCAGAATGGAAATTTACCATTTTTCAATCAACTAAGCTAATTAATCCATGTAATTGTCTCTTCCGCAGGAAAAAAAGCAGAAAAGGACCAAAACCAGACATGGTGGATGCCGCTGTTCAGACTGAATATTTCCCCCACATGCCTTATAGAACCAAGGACTTATCCGCCCTAGCTACAGTTGCGCCCGCCCTTAGACTAGTACACATGAATAAGACCCCTGTTAAGAAATCAGGCGGTGCAGGTACTGATCCTAGCACATTATAGCTAGTATGCTTGTACATTGCATTTTTGATGTGTTCTTGTGTGGTGAAGTTGAAATTTCAGTATTTTTATTTCAAGTGGTTTAAGAGCTCTTGCAAAATTGTTAACTTTTATACAATATTAAAATTTGTTGTTTTTTTTGTTTTTGTTGACATTTTTTTCTGCAAAACTATTTTTTGTCCCTTTTGTGCAGATTTTATTTGCGCAGATTTTATTTGCGCATGCCAAGGTGTATGATTTCAATGCTTGGGGGAACAGACTACTTTTTTTTCCATGTGGCTCAGTTTGGTGCTAATTGATATGCCTTTGCAAATGAAATTTGAAGAGTTGGATCAACAATGACCTCGTATTGCAAAGTTTTCAAAAGGCAACATTTTGACAGAATACAAAAATACTTCAACTTTGCGCACAAGAACATCAGAGTTTGCAAATCTTCCACTAATAACTTAAAAATCGTTTTGAGTTAGGTGATGGCACGGTGATATACTTACAAAACCCCATAATGGCTCAGTTCACTACCATACTCATAGAGAGAGTGTTTCATTACTAACATCAAGGTTCTCAGGCAACTACTGAGGTGTTTTGTGAAGTCACTGCTGAATAGCTGTAGAATATGATAATACTCTGTTATTTTCGGGGCCTTATGATTTATCCCTTTGACACATAATTTTCCCATGAACATTTGCATAATTTTATATCACATGCTTTTAATTGGTTTGGAGTGGTGGAGTACTGTAGTTATATGCAAATATTTTGCCAAATTTTACCTCGCAGCTTCGAAAATGATACCTAGCAACCTCATTTCTGTTGGCTTAGAATATGTGGATCCGAGTTTTTATGATGGGCCATCCACCCTTGTTTTGTTCATTTGAAAGCCAGGTAGTGCTCATAGAAATACTAGTATAGGCCCTTTGGTTTTGCCGTGATTGATTCAAACCGAAATAGGACTTTCCAATATTCTGAAAATGATGAGCCTTGCTCGCTATCGGGCCTGCTGGCAAAAAGGATTAATTGGAACTTGTAAACAGAAGTCTCTCATGGTATGTCATGTTTTTTTTACTTTGTTTCAAAGTATAGTCCCCTTGTAGAAAAGTTCAGCAGCCTCGAAACTGTCACCTTATCAATGTTGCATGTAACTATACAGGCCCTCTCGTAGGATTCTAGGACTCGATGGAGAAATGTATTGCTCTATATTTTTGCCGCTGTCAAAACTAAATGTCCCAAAATGTCTTCTAACTCTCTGACTGTTTATGTTTCTCTTTCAGTTCAAATTAACAGTCTTGGCATGATATATAGTAGTTAGGCGAGGGGCATGCAACACTGGGGAAGGGGATACTGTCTTTTTTCAACATGTACTTTGGCAAAATCAGCAGCCAACCCTCGGGAATCTCACAAGAACAATCTATCTGTATTGTCGAATGATTTAGCCTGAATGAGGGTTGAACATATTAGAAAAGTATTTTTGGTATCTTTTGGCTCCAATTTCAACAGAGCTACCAGTGCTGCATCCTTTCTTAACTGACACTAACTTGTGTGTTAACTGATGAAAAATGTTGTGTGTTAGTAACTATTAGCTATATCAAACTAACTGAGTTGAAATCTTTAGTTTTCAGATGAATGTTGCACTTGCTTTATATACAAAATGAATTGTCTTAATCGGTGCTTGACCCAATTTTTCACAGAAAAGGGATGCAGATTTCTACCCGAGTGAATTAAGAAGCAGCATGGGCAAAATACAGCCTATCATTTTAGACTGGGATGCACATGGGGTATGAAGTAATATAGAATGACCCTCTCCTGGTTGTACTAAAGTAGGAGGACGTCGGGTCTCAAGCAATCTCAGGTTGAGGTCTTTGTCACATAATACGAGTTTGGCATGTTTAAGGAGTTTTTCTTTTTTAAGTTTGACACAGTGGACAAAATTTATTTCCATGATTGAGCTAATCATTTTGTAATTACAGTATTATGAGTTATTCATAATGCATCTACATCATTCGATGGATTGATTGTAATTATCCAATAACAGATTTTAAGTAAAGTCCTGTTTTATTGAAATAATTATTGAAATTAATTAATTATCTTTACCTAATTAACTAAATTTTGTACTTCCTATTGACTCCTGTGCTCATATGTTAATACGTTTTCGTGCAGCTTCGGGGAGTACATCCTACCTGGGTGGGAGTACGCACAATTAGGATACTCACAAGTAGCAGTCACACAAAGGTATGCACAGAAACACCAACCCAAAAAACCAGTCGAAGAAAAAGAACACGCCGATAAAAGTGAGATGCACACTGAATTTGATGTGAACGATTTGTTGGAGAGGTTGGAGAATGATGCGGAGACGGTTAAGCACAAGGAGCGGTTGGTGGCCCGGAAAACCATCGAGGAGCAGCATCGCCGGTTACAAATGATGGCGATGGTTTTGAAGGAGTATCAGATGGAGGAAGGCGCAGATCCGGATGGTGTTGAGCAGACTGGTTGGGCAAAAGCCCGCCAGTCGTCAAAGGATGGGAAGTTTAAATCATTCGATTCGGGGTCTGGGAGTCGTCACTCGTCGTTTGATGTTGCGGAAAACCCACCAGCCGAACAGAAAACATGGAAGAGGGTTGTAAAGCAGTCGTCGAAGGAGGGGAAATTCAAATCTTTTGAATCGGAATCTGGGAGTCGGCGCTCGTCGCTTGAGGTTGCAGCAAGCCCGGCAGCTGAAAGGAAAACATGGAAGAGGGTTGTAAAGCAGTCATCAGAGGAAGGGAAGTTTAGTAATACACCACCAGGGACACCGGCAATGAAACGTGTGGAGGAAAAACACGAGGATGAAGAGGAGGGGGAGAGTCTGGAGAGTGAACGCAAACACGAGAGTTATCCGGGCAATCCAGGGAATCCAGAAAATCCGGGAAACTCGGTGAAGGAGGGGAATCTTGAGAATGTGGCAAGTCCTGGCACTCCAAAGAAGAACTGGAAAAACATGGTACAGCAGGTTTCTAACGACAGCAAGGTTTCAACGCCCCCGGCTTCACCGGCTATAGATCGGGTTGGGGACTTGGACACTGGGGGTGAGGACGGGAACCAAGGAACGCCGAAGAAAACTTGGAAGAAGATGGCCCAGCAGGTGTCAGAGGAGAAGAAGTTTACGCCACCGGTCTCGCCTGCTGTGAAGCGTTTAGAAGAACTTCAGGGTACCCCGAAGGTCAAGAGGGGGCCACTTGATAAGAAGTCTTGGAATATTGTTCAGCAGAGTTCAGCTGATGGAAGGATTGCATCGTTGGCGGGAACACCTGTGGACAGCCCTCTCGTGGAGAGGAAAACTGTGGAGGAGTTGGATACTATGCCAACATGGGATGAAGTAAAAAAGGATTTACAGCCCGGTGATCCGCCGTTGGAAGACAAGATGCCAAGTTGGAATGAGATTAAACAGGATTTAAAACCAGATTTAGATTCTGCTCCCCTGGTAGATAAAATGCCGTTGTGGGATGATGTCAAGAAGGATTTGAATCCCGGAGAGCCACCATTAGAGGACAAGATGCCATCATGGGATGACGTGAAAAAAGATTTGAATCCGGCGGATGAGGAGGAAAAAGAAAAGAAATCATGGAAGAAGATGGCCAAGCAGACATCGATTGCAAGTATTATGTCATCGTCGCGTAATTCACCCGCTTCGAGTCCAAAGACTTCGGTTGTTTTGAACGAGCCACTGAATTTGGATAGTCTACCAGCTTTAGCAGAGGATTCCTCGCAAGGGCAAGTGAGTCATAGTTCGGGGTCCTCACCAGGAGACAAGAAAAAGACGTTTAAAGGTTTAGCAAAACGCGCTTCAGCGACAAGTCTTGTTTTGTCGAAGGAGGTATCACCGAAGAAGCGAACACCTCCGGATGGCGCAAGCCCTGATGGAGATTTGGATGAAGTCCAGGATATCCCGGATGTTAAAAAATCTTGGAAGAAAATGTCTAAACAGGCATCAGTAGTGTCGTCGATTGCATCATCTCCTGCTGATAGTCGCCGGGAGTCCAGTTCGTCAGAAGTGACCGTAGAGAAAAAAACATGGACAAAAATGATCAAGGAGAGTTCGGAGGATGGACGGATGGCGTCATTGTCTGGTACGCCACCCACGGAGAAGAAGTCGATGCTAGGTAGTCCGGATGGCGAGGAAGTGAAACCGGATCTCGAAGAGAAACAGGACGCCGATGGCGAGAGCGTGCCAGAAACTGCTCCGGATCCAGTCGTAATGAAACAACCAGGTGCAGATGAGACGGATCCTGTTGTGGAAGAGCAACCGGGAGCGGATCAAGCTGGAGGGAAAGGAAAATGGATGATGGTGCGGCAAGCATCGCGAACTGGCGACTTCAAGGCATTGGATTCTCCTGCTGTGGGATTAGCGGCCGAGTAGGTTTGGTTTGAATATTCTAGTGTTGTTTGATGTGCTGTCGGTGTTCCTACTTTCCAAATCCTGCTGGAGCTTTGTATACTGTTTCGACGTGTTTAAGCCATTTGAGGCGGGTCTGTTACATATAGGCCTATACACGTAAAATAGGTCTTTTGTACAGGCTCTTATGTCAACTCGGTAAATACAGGAATCACAGACTATGCAGGAATTGGTCTACTTTGTTTACCAGGAACTATCTCAAACTAGAGTCTATCAAGTAGTGCAGATCTTCTGATTGTTTTGTCTACAGTTCTGTCAAGTAATGTCCCATGTTGTGCGCCTTACTTCTGTAAGCGATTGCCATAATACAAATAACGATTGTGTCTTTAAAAACTTGCTGCTGTGTTTTGTTACTGGAAATCCTGCCTTAACATGGGTTGTTTCATTAAACTGGAAGAATTAGATTTGAAAATTGTAGATTCTTACTACATGTATCTTTAGCTCATCTGCAATTAAGTTGATTTGAAGTTATCTACTGTCATGAATAGTCAGTGTTTGTTGTTGTTGTAACACTATGCCTTTATCTGTGGTGGTAATTCTGTCTGAGTCTACTTTCATTTTCAGCATTTTCGAGAGATTATCTATATGTCTGTTTCTCTTTTCTAACCGGACTCGGACAGAGTTGCTGATGCATGCAGTGTTCAATGTGTTGAAAATCCATTTTAATGCTATCATTGAGTTAAAAACGTTCAACTCTTATTCCACCCTGGGCAATGTTCAGGCTTGGTATATCTTGATATCTCAATACATAGTGATAAGCCAGCAAGGGTTAGATAAGGGCTTTACATCACACTGCGGTATCTCGGTGAAAGATTTTTTGAACGCCGTCTGAGATACTGAAATTTAAATGGATTTTTCAATATTTGTCATTGTTGCAATGTAGCATGGGCTGTTACGGTGAATGATGTGGGCCTATTGAGGGTTTCGGATTAAATCCAGCATTGATTCTACAGTTTGAAGAGAGCGTGTATAGTTTATGGTCTGTAATGGCCACAACAAAACTCCTGTTGCAGAATATTTTAACTAAAACAGGTCTTCTTGTTGACCAGTTACCCCATTGTCTAAACCTGAAGTCATGACAATTTTGATTGAAGGTTGATGAAAGATTATGATGGGACTACAATGTAATTACGCATCTTCTGTCTCCAAATAAAGTCACCAAGCATCTCTCTTCCTTATACTCTGATGCTTATTTTCTTTTTTCAAAGCCTTACCTTCAAAAAACACTACAAATGGTTTCCATGTTGGTCAGTGCGAAAACGACATGTAAGATCTTACAACTTGTTGTCAAGTTTGGTTTTGGAAACTTTTAATTCAGGTCTTTAGATTTTTCAGGTGATTAGATTTCAGTTGAGATTCGACCAATTTCTAAGAATTTTGATTACATTAGTTTTTAAATAAAGGTTTTGGACTTTTGGTACCTAGGGTTGCGTCTTTATTGCTATTTGGTTGAGGTTATGACCTGGTAAATTCACCGGGAATTTTCTTCGTTATCTTGGAGGAAGGAAAATATTTGAATATTTACTTTTTCGTATCTTTTAGTGGTTTTTATATCAATTATTTGAGATGTTCTCATCTACAACCACAACTTCAACCTGGTACTTTTAGTGTAGAATGACTTGATTTTAGCTTCATTCCCCTAAAACTGTTATTTTTCCCCTTGCTCCCAAATAGGTCATTGTTTCACAAGTTTCTTGCTGAATCCGAACCCACACTTGTGTAATACCAGGTTTGTGCACTAGATGGCGTACTGTATATTTGTTGTGACTCGTCAAGGACTGGTTGGGAACCATAATTAGGGCCTGCATATGTTTTGGATGTTTGTGTCTCAAAAGGGAATCTGCAAGTGGGGTGGGAGGGGATCAAGTTGCTCTATTCCTGTGGGCAATTTCAACTTGTGGGCTATTTGAAGGCAAGATGCCTCCCATTCTAAAAAAAGCTACAAATGATATATAACCTAATATCTTGTGTAAGTGACAGACATCATCGTATGTGATGCGGCACTTGGTTGCGATATTGGATACAGCTGGTAAAAGTTCTTCATAAATTGCTAAGATGTTAGAATAGTATTATAAATTACTGAATGGTTACACTGGCATAATGACTCTGAAACTGGGAACTATGATTGCACTGGCATAGTGACTCTGAAACTGGCAACTATGATTGCACTGGCATAATGATGCTGAAACTAGCAACTATGATTGCACTGGCAAAGTGACTTTGAAACTGCCAGAGTCACATGGTCAGTGCATGTGTTTGGCATCCTTAAAGGGGAGAGTGCATGTTTGTGTTGTCATTAAAGGGGAATGTGCATGGGAATGTGCATGCGTGTAGCGTCCAGTGACCTCGTTGCTGTCCTCGGTTCTGTGGACCTTAAAACTTATGTTGCAGAACGATAACGGAGGAGAGATCTGCGGAGGATAGACAGATCAAGAAACGATTATTTATCTGTTGTCCAATACCATTGACAACATAACACTAGACTGGCAAGGTTCGTATTATTGTCAGTTGATTTCGATTGAGGGGGGGGGGGTCGGTCACTGTCCAGTGAGTGGGGTTGTGCTCGAGTGTTAACATAAAGTTAACAGTCGCTTATCTGGCAGGGGGAGGTAGTCGGTCTTTGTCAAATGAATATGGTTCTCCAGTTGGCTCGCAGGTGTTAAAATGCATTCGGTTGACCTGTAAATGGAGCTAGACTCTTGACAGCTCATGAACAAATTCAGTTTCATGTTGGAACGCTGTTTTGCAAAAAAATCGAATTTGACTACTTTACAATGCTCCAAAGACCCTGGTGTGGTACGTAATTTGCAAAAAAAAACCAGTTAAAGATTTTATAAAAATAATATCCAGACGGAGAGAGAACTTAAATAAAGATCAGAGGAAGTTGCCAAGCCAGTGTAATTTTTACATGTACTTAAACGTAATCAAGCTCAGAAAAGTTCATAATTTTGAGTCTGACATATTTTTGAGGACACCCTGTATTCTAGTAATTTCTTTTAGTTTGTTTAAATTTGATCTTTATTTCTCTTTCATTATTTGCTTGCCCTTTCTTCGCTCTTGGTTTATAGAACAGCTATAGTAAGTTAGCGTTTAGTTAATTTTGTATGTACATGTATGTGTGGGGTGTGCCATCTTGAACAGATGAGGGTTAATGTTTATGGCTGTCCCTGACTCTCGCAGGTGGCTGATTGTGGTGCTGATTCAACGTCCTCAAAGGAGTGTTAGGAGCAATATAGTCATTGAGGCTGAGAGTGTAATATTGACTTGATGTGAACAGACCCTATCTAAATTTGTCAATTTAAGCATTGTCTGTTCAACTCTATTTATGTTGCCTTGAGTGACTTGGTGAAAATGATGACATGTTCTTGGGAAATATTCCTATCCTGATTATTTTCCAGCTTCATAAGTAATAACTTGATAAAGTCCCTTCAAATGCCACGTACTTTAAACCGCCAGATTAGATTTTGAAAATTTTAACCGTCTTTTTTGCGTCTCTTCAGGAATCAAATGAATAACTCTCCCATTATCCACCAGAGGGCTCCACACTACAAGAAAAATCCAAAGGTCAACAGTCAACAACGTTACGTTCCTGCACTTCTGGACTTAACTCATAACAACAACAACAACATAAATACCAAAACTGGAGAAAATGTTGTCGACTTCCGATCAGTTTTACGTAAAACAAATTATAATCCTGACGAGGAGACACGAAGGTTCACGACAGATGCGCCAAACCAGTACGACTTCCGTAAGGTGTTAAAACGACATGTTGGACCAAATTCCCTGGTGTAAATGTCTAAATTAACAAATGCTAGTGGTTAACGTTTTCAGAAAAGGTGCTATATTGATATGAAGTTGGTTAAAAAATTGAGATTTTTTAGGGGTCTAATTGGGTCTTGCGAAATGTCACAGGGCTAACTACTAAATGTTAAAGCAAATGTGATTAAATTTGA
This sequence comes from Lineus longissimus, assembly GCF_910592395.1. Classification (NCBI taxonomy): domain Eukaryota; kingdom Metazoa; phylum Nemertea; class Pilidiophora; order Heteronemertea; family Lineidae; genus Lineus; species Lineus longissimus. The sequence goes on from NC_088322.1 coordinate 10,095,710, forward strand.
ATTCATTAATTGGAAATCGAAATATTAGGGTAAAACGTGAGAAAATGTTGCTCTTGTTGTATCATTCTGTGTTTGTAACAAAAATAAAGACTTATGTGTCAATAGGATAAACGGTTTAAATGACTGCATTCGGCTTTTGAACTTATACACATAACATAAGATAACACGTTCTGTATGCTAGATCTTGTTGATATATGTGGCTCCACCTAGGTGTCAAACTATGAACGATTCATCAATTAAATCCTAATTGTGCATGTACTGGTACTTCACCGCGGCCATGTTTTCAGATTTTGTATTTTGCACACCAATCCGTCTTCACTAGTGTGTCACGTTCACCGTCCAATTGTGTCAATTTACGTTTCTGTGGAAATATTATGGGCTGCATGCCACCGTGCCTCTTTGAGCCATCCAGACCGTCCTAAAATGCGTCCAGCTACTTTGAGTAGCCTTGTGACTTCTGATACTTGTAACGTTAGAATGCCTTATAAGATACCTTCATCATCGGTATCTGTTTTTGTGAAAAAAATCAAAATATATTCACCAGAAATAAAAAGCCTTCATGTCATCATATTTTCACATCCTACATGTACATACATGTATTGGAGTGTCTTGTTTCTAAAGGATGGGCTGCGTCCCCTGGGCTTGAAGTGTACATTGCTTACTTCAAAAAGACACTGTTACTGAATATTAACAAACACCTTACTGAATATTCACAAACACCTTACTGAATATTCATAAACACCTTTACAGTGTACATGTACTTGTATAATGTACATGTACATGTATATTCCTCATTCTAAAATCAGCAACTATTAAGTTTAATTCTGTTTAATGTTGTCATGTTTAAAAGATGCCAACTCCCCCATATTGTTGCAGATGACATGTTTTTAAAGCAGCTGATAAAATTTCTATGAATCAATGTTTATCATAGCAACATATTGTAAAGTGTTTATCACAGCTTTTTCAGTGTTTAAGCACAAGAGGCCTCCCCTTCTTAGATTTCAGAAAAAAGCGTTGAAAATGATCATGAAGTTTAACAGGACACCAAGGGGAAGACTTGATTTATGACAAGGTTTATTTTGATGCACTAGGTATAGTAATTGTTCAGGAATGTTTATAAAAGGATCCACTGGTTTGATTCAAGGAAATATTGGAAGCCATTGCTGATTATTATGTGCTGTAAATACACTTTACTGTAAAAAAAATTGTAAATCATGTAAATTCTTTATTGTAAAACATGTAAAAGCTTCTCAGGTTTTAGTGTATCCATGAGGTAACACTCACGGTTAATATATGTGTTCAACTTGTTCTCCAAAAGGGGTTTTTCATGTGACGTCACTTGAATGATGTCACGTTTCATATGACGTCATGCTGCCAGCATAGATGCTATCATAAGGTCAATGGGGCATCAACGCATCAATACAAATGTCATGACGTCAAAATGTCAATACTTTTCTAAAAGGCCTCTAAACTAGATGGTTTTGCATATTGTCTGTATATCTTTTCATTGTCGTTGATTACATCGAAATATTTAATAAATCAGAAATGTTTTATATACTTTGTTGATTACAGAGGCATACACCAATATCTATGTTGTTCATTGCATAATTCCATCCAAGGTTTTCAAGATAAGGGCGGATCTCTGACAGTTTGATTTGCAAATTGAATGATGTTTCAAAATTATCTATTTTGCAATGATCTAAATGTTTTGAAAATGGTATTGAAAACTATATGGTTGTTGTAATTCAAGCAAAAACAGCTAAATATTTTACATGTGTGTACATATTTGCAAATACTCTAGTTTCACTGTGCTAAGACTGTACCTGAATATTCCAAAAAATGGGAGATATTATGCACATGGTCGTTTGATAACATTCAAAATGTTCAAATTCAAGAGATAATTTATTGACGACGCCAAGTTGTCTGTTCGTCATGATGTCATGTGCAAGCTTGGCCCTTCGTGTCGATTTCGTGATAGTTAATGAAGTAGTCTCAGCTCGGTGAAACTAGAGTTGTTTGTTTACATTCTATAAAAATGTATGTTTGTTTGTGAATCTCATGGAGAAGCCATGACATTACTACTGGTGCTGTGAAATGATACCAGCGAAATATCATTAAAAAGCGATCTTATCTCAGCATTTTGGTTGTGACTCTGCCCCTTGACTTATTGCGGCCTCGACGAAATGATTGAGGTCTATTTCCTGAGTGCGGTTCAGGTTTTGCCAACAGAAAAAACAACCTGTCGCACAGATTTGGTACAGATCATCGGGAGACCCCTGGGCCATCGCTTATGGATGGTTCCAGAGTTCCATCAGTGTTGCTACTGTAACTACATGTACATCAAGATAAGTATTGAAAAACCTCCGCTAAAAGCATATCTTGATATTTAGAAACTTGTGATATTTTACACTACATGTACATTAAGGCATAATTATAGTATGTATATAAAAATGTCCATATTGTTTTCTTTGATTTGTGTAATAGGTAAATAGTTCTGCTGACACTTAAAACAAGTCATGATCAGTTAGAACAACTTTCCAAGGCCTGGTGACTTTTGGAAGAGTGACAAAAATCATTTTGTCAGAAGCCACTCGGATAAAATAATTGTGATTGATGTCCTGTTTTGAGTTCAAGCAGTACTATATGGCTGTTCACAAATCTTTTTTTCGTCATGGAGGCTGCTTGATGAAGTGTCTCACCCCCTGTTCTATTCTGGACTGTATTCAAAGCAGGTGCAGAGGCATTGCAGTTGGCCTACTGTATAGTTTTATCACATTGGCGAAATAGAAGAGGGAGTGAGGACATTTTCAAGAACAGCAAATTAATGTTATGCATACACTGTAGTTACATACTTCATGTACATTCCAAAATGTCCAATATTTTCACATAAAAATCTGTCCAAACCACAAGTATTTCTCATATTGATGTTCTTTACATGTCACTGTGTCATGAAATGCTTTATATCATGCTAAAGAAGTTGTATTTTCTGAGCTCTTTTTCACTATCTTTTATATACATGCATATCTCTCTTTTTGTTGTACTGGTATTTTTGTTGTACTAGTATTTTTGTTTGCTTTGAAGATCTGTCTTTCAATGACAGACCAGTGGGATGATGCACGTTGGATGAAATGGCGAGAGATCTCACCAAATCTGGCCAATTACAGCAGGACTTTGTTAGGGACAATTCAGAGGCCTGCTGCTTGCGAATGTACTTGAACAGTTGGCAGTTGTGTGATCGCAGCATGAAATGTTTATGTGGAGATAGGCCTCACGGGTGAATAGGCCGGCTGCCATTTCAACCAAGCATTCGTAGCGCTGCCAACACATGTCCTCATCCTCCAGCAAGTCCTTGACTATTTTCTATTCCTCATCATTAAGCCTTCTGATAGGAGGCTGGTTGGACGGGCTAAAAATGTATTCACTTGTTCACTTACACTTGCCCCCCCCCCTCACAGAGGCTTGTGACCTGACATGTTCGAACTCTTAAGATGATTCAGTTTCTACCAATAGATGGCAGTACGCAATTTGTTAATATTCTTACCACTAGATGGCAGTGTTGTAGCTGCACCTCGATTCCACGTTCGCCTTACCTGGCCGTGTCAACTTGTAAAATTACTGTACAGAGATGTTTAGAGGTATTAAATGATGTTAAATAATACATGTTGAAAATATGAAATTTTTGATTCGTTTATTTGCGTTGAAATGTTCTGCAATTGAATAGAATCTATCTCTTCAGAATGACTGTTTAAGGAATTGAACCCGAGGCGGAGGACCTTGGTTGAGTTACCAAGACACTCGAGGGTGGAGCTAAAATACAGTCCAAACCCGAGCCGACAGGCGAGGGTTTGGACGAAATTTTAGCTCCACCCGAGAGTGTCTTGGTAACTCAACCAAGGTCCGAAGCCGAGGGTTCAATTTCTATTCTAAAATACCTCAAACTTAAAAAGATAGGCCACGAAATAACTTTAATATGTGCGAATTTGGCAAATTCCATCCATCGCCTGCCCGGAGCGCCGGTAGCGCCGTTGTTTACATTATGTTACGGCAGCCCGTATAGGAAGTTCGGATCGGCTCGCTCAAGTGACGCTAAAATCCGCGCAAATGGGCTATTTGGAGCGTTTTTCTCAGCAAATATGTGTAGTGCTCATTAAAAAACTTAGGGTGGTTGATGCTTCCTTGGCTGATTTGTGTTTGAAGCAGTGTTTTGAGAGCCTCAAACTTCTGAAGTGAGCTGTGTGCATGGTTCCACATTTTAGTGCAACCCGAGGGAACTTTGGTAGAGCATCTTGGTTGCGTGTCCAAAACACTCCACTCTCAGAACGAGGCTTATGCATTTTCCATTTAAAAGTTGACTTTACGGTACCAAGGTATTTTAGAATCTGACATTGAAATGTATCTTGGTTAAAGATGACTTCAAAAATGGTAGTTTTAGTCTACTCTGGTTTCCTTCTTACCACACATCAGCTGGAGCAGAGCCTCGAACGTTTGACCAAATCGCTGTAGCATGGCCTCCAACCCGTATTAGCCCTTGAGCTACGCCCTCTGGCTGATATGGCTTCTAGCTATGATTGGCACTGATACAGCGTTGCTCATTTGATAACACATGAATATGATCACATCAGGGACAATATCAGAGACTGTGTCACACCCAATCATATCCGAGACTACCCAGTATGACCATATCGGAGACTGTCACACCCAATCATATCAGAGACTGTGTCTCACCCAGTATGACCATATCGGAGACTGTGTCACACCCAATCATATCAGAGACTTTGTCTCACCCAGTATGGCCATATCGGAGACTGTCACACCCAATCATATCAGAGACTGTGTCACACCCAGTATGACCATATCGGAGACTGTCACACCCACTATGACCATGTTTGACAGAGACTGTGTCTCATCTAGTTTGACCATATCAGAGACTGTGACACACACCCAATCATCGATTTGCATTCCCCCCCCCCCCCCCATGTTCATAAATTTCTCAAAGTCATAATTTTACCCCCAATCAAGAAAATCAAGTGAAAAGTCTGCAAACATGTATTCTATTTTTGTTTGTATTTGCTATTCTAAATTGTTCATGACATTTTTTGATCCAAGATATTAATCCCCAAAAGAATCTTTAAAAGGAATAAAAGCTGTATCATGTTGAAAACCAAACAAATCAAACCAAACATCATGAATTACTGCAGGGTGTTAATCAAGTTGTGCTGCTAGTTTTTGACTGAATTCTTTCAAAAAGATGTTTGGCAATGAAAAGTGTGAATGAATGGCTAGTATCATTCAGGTTTGCACCATTTTTTCTTTTGGTTTTTATTGCACGAAACTGTTTTAGAAAAAAAAAATTATATATGAAAAAATTTTGAACATTACAACTAGCAACACTTTTGATTAACACCCTATACTAATTCAAAATCAGTCCCACCCACTTATTTATTCCTTATGGCCAATTACATTACTAACTTGGATTAGCCTTGGCCATTGACACATTTGTTTGATTGTTTGGAGTGACAAAAGACATTGCCAACCTTGAAAGAATATGTGAGAGTGTTACATAAAACCACTACCTGTCACATTTTATGCCTTCCAATGCTTGCCTTTGCTTTGACTGTGCAATGCAGGCTGAACATTCATTGCAGCAAGGAGCACATGGTTTTGCTCGAATTTTGACTTATTTCAACATCTGAAATAAGAAAATGACTTGTGTTCAGCACAAATCTTCTAAAGGTGGGTATCACCTTCTGTTTAACTGAATCTTGACGTTATTCATGTTTTATTTTTGTAGGTGTTATGGATTTTTGAAGAGGGCAACTGGTCTTTGTATTTTCCCCTTTTTTTCAATACAGAGATAGAATCTACCTCCAAGAACCATTTTAAGGGCTGACCATAGACTGCAGTTCTGCCATGGTTGATTAAATTAAACTGTTTCGTGTTCAGTCATATAGCAGTAAATTGGATTTCTTGGTGTCGTAAGAAAGAGGACGTCATTGGGCAATAAATGGTGGTTGCCAATTCCCAAAATATTAAGCCCTGTCCAGAAAATTGACGAATTAATCCTGGTTTCCTTTTTTTGAAACGCCCTGTATAGATCACCTGAGCTAAAAGAATTTAAAATGCTCTCAACTTAAGGAATTTGGAACTATGCATTTGTGCCAATTTATCATTACAGATAACGCATACGTTGTCTGCAATTGCAACGAAAGATTCTCACTGATATGGTTTACAAGGTGACGGGTTACATACAGGTATGTATATTAGAGTATTAGATTCTGACTTTCCGATTAGTAATTGAGAGGTGCCACTGTCAAATGACAAAAAATATGAGAATTGCATGCTTTTGCGCAAAAGAACTGGAGAGTACAATCAGGTCACTAACTCAGGAGGCCATATTTGAAGCGGTGATGCCATCTCATGGGTTGCTAGTTTTGGGTTGATCACGAGTTTTGAGAAGTGAACTAGCTCACATTGTTTACATAAGTACAAGGCCGCAGCTGTTATTCTGATGGTCCCATTGGATTTTACATACAAACTACTGGCTATACTTACGACAGTCATATTCACTTTTGTGTCTTAATCCCAAACCTTACCCAGACCCTAACCCTTCCTCCTAGCACTAACCTAAACCCTAACCCTTCCCCAACACCAATCTCAACTCCCCAATTTCCAAAATTACATAAATCCTTGTTATAACTAGTCGTAAGAATGGCAACTTTGTATGAAATAAAGAAATAAAGTTATGCATTATGCATTTGTTCTAATTTATCATTACAGATGCTGCAAACCTTGTCCGCAATTGCAACCGAAGATTTTTGGATGAACCGCAAGATGATCGGATGAAGGGTATGCATCAAGTAACAACTTCCCCAAATTGTTGATTGAGTTGCCACTGTCAAATTTTTTTACCGTTATAAAATAGAATAGTAAAACAATACTATTAAAGGCCACAAGGGAAGAAAAGTCATTTCCCAAATGTGTCACTTTTAGTAACAGCAAGCTAAAGAAATAACTGACTACGCAAATGGCAGATCATTTGCCTGCATTCAGTGCTTCGGTTTCAAAGCAATATCACGTGGTGAAAACTGATAGTGATAGAAGTCCACTGAGAGTTGAATATTGTAAGTTTGGCTACTGAAAGATATAACTAACCAATAAGCAAGTCAAACACTTGTCATAGACCAAGCCTTGTCTATGAACTATACTGAAATTTAAAAAATGTCACAAATCAGATGCAACTTTTTTCCCAATTGCAATGCAAGGACCTTTTCATGTGCACTTTCCTGAGAGATCAAGGATTCAAAACTATCTTGTCTATATTTTGCCATTTTTTATCCCAAGAATGTTTTTTGTAAAATGCACAAATAAAGCCACTGCTACAAAGTACACCAAGTTTTGAACATGTTATATAGATTGACAGTGGCGCCTCCATCAGCAATTCATGCGAGTGGATGTACAAAAGTTGTAACAGCAGTATATGATGTGTGTGTGTGTGTGTGTGTGTTTGAGACGGCATAGAACCGGGTGTGGGAGGTCATGTGGGGGGGGGGGGGGTAGACTATGGTGACCGTTGTGAGAGTTGGAAGTGTGTCTGATCACTGACTTGCTCATTTTGTAGCTAATGTTGTTATTCTAGTTGTTAGAGTAGTTATTGTAGTTATCTATTATCGTAGTTATCTAGCTATTATAGTTGTTATACTTTTGGTTACTGCTTATCATCGATTTCAACCTATTCAGCTTTCAGTTGTCCAGGCGAGGCCAGGTGACCAATGACGATGATAGATCGGGTTCGATTCAAGCTATACGCTTGGTGTCTTTGGTTATCGTGACTGGCGACTTGAGTCTATCTCATCTCATGTCCAAAGCACGGTGGCTGGGTCCCAGGCATGCTTGCCACTTTGTTCCACGGTCCTCATCTAAGTTTCGACGGTGATGACATGGACTTAGGTTCAAGGAACGTGTTCCCCTTGAGTCATTGTGGTTGATTGATGGGGGCAATAAACAGTTGCGTGTCGCTAGTCATTCAATTGGTCCCCTTGTTTTAGAGTGTTGGCGGGATAAGTCTTACGACTGTTAACAATAGTAAGCAATAGCTGGCCAGCGATCCCCTACCTGATCTCGAGGGGGATGGAATGACTGGGGAATAGGCCTGTTGTTAACCTGCGGAATTTCGTCGGACGAAATGTCAGGCGTGTCCGTGTGGGACTTGTGCTAAACCAGTTTAGTACATATGACGAAGACATTGGGCTCTTTGAATAACAACAGTGTCCTTGACCTCCTTGTGCCTCACAACGCTAATAATATACACCCCCTGAAATCGACAAGACGGCGAAGAAGAAGGAGAGCCGGCCTCCAGCTCGAGAGCCAAGAAGACACTGGATGGACCCCAAGGATATGTTGCTGTCAATGTTGGAGCCATACAGGGTAAGCATCACTTAGTCCTCAGTTACGTCTGGATTGAAAGAAACATTACAAAGATGTCAAAATAACTCCGAAAGAAGTATCAATCTGACATACAATTTCAACTTTTATACGTATTGGGGTGCCACACTCAATACTGCTCATACAGTTTTGAAACCTCTTCACCCAATTTGGTTCCAGAATACAATTGAATGTGCTTTATTGAATTCGCATTAGCTGATTCTCATTGAAACGTGTAGTGTGGGTGTTAATTTTGATTCATTTTGATTCCGGAGAGTGCTCTCTGGAAAACAGTTTTAAATCAGATTCAGTGTGAACGCAGCATGCAGTAGAAACACTAAGAAATTAGATAAACCCCTCAACAAAAAATATGATTCTTTTTAAGCAGCCCGAGCCAACATTGTACAAGGGACACAAGGTCCATGGCCACACGGACAAGGGACACGAGGACAAGGGACACGAGGACAAGGGACACGAGGACAAGGGACACGAGGACAAGGAACACAAAAGATGATTTTGCAGTCTACAGGGTGAGCATCACTTAGTCCTGGTTGATATTATAACTACTCATGAAACAAACTCCATAACTGTCCAACCAGCAGTCAATGAGGGGAAAAAGATCATTTTTCATGTCGCCGAAACCCGCACACTGGCGGCCAAGTCATGAACTTTTGTCGAGTGAGACCACCTGACCGAGTGTGCTCAAGTAACAGCCAAATGGGCAACATGACCTCGATGATCTTGATTAGTTGGACAAATCATGAGTTACATTTTATGTATGGCTGTTAGTAATATCAGTCATAAACATTGATATAAAAATCCAAGGCAATTTGAACAAATTATATGCTCACCCCTACAGTGATCGTTGTTGGAAGAGGAAATCATCATCACAAGCTGGAAATCAGTCGACACTGTCTGTGACATTCATTTACCAGAAGGGGGTATAATGAGCCCCAAGTATTAAGCCAGTTTCAAGAGATTTATATTTTAACACATAAAATCCACAACGTGATGTAAAAATTGTAAAATCCTGATGAAAAAAAGGGCAAATCAATGGAACATATTATATGATGTTAATTTTAAACTAACTAATTTTAAAGGAGGATGCAAGCATTTGTAACTTTACTCAAGGCTTAGTTTTATTCAAAAAATCCTCACGGACACGGACACTGTCACTAGATGCCTACAGTGACATTCTGGTCACTGTTACATTATCAGTCAAAACCAAACAAAACGTGGAGTGTTCTGACTTTTATAGAGGTAGCCAACTTGAGAATTTTTTTGGAGAACAAAGTTGGTTTTAAAGCTGTAATTTTGATCTGAACATTGACGACCAAAGAATTAGGAGACGATCAGAGAAAAATAAATAAAAAAAGAAGTAGAACTTGAAGGGCGTCATTGAAATTAATGTCAACTTATACTTAGGAACCATCCCAAATAGACTGAAGCCAAAAGAAATTATTTCTTTTCTGTGAACCCTCTCCCCCGTTATTATGACTAAAAACTGAAGACTCTTGTCTTCAACAAATGAAATCAGCCAGGAATCATGAAGATTATGCCTGCCAAAGAGTGTGGCTGATCAACATTTTTCCACAAGAAAATGCCGTCAACCAAAGACATCTTCACTCCACTTGATCCAAGAAAAGGCCCGTTGAGCATCTATCCAGCAGTGCCACTTTAATTTTTCAAAGAGCGCCCCCTATATGGCAGACAAGCAGTCAAATTGCGCTAATTTTCATGTTGAAAGAAGGTCTTGCCTAAGGGGTACCCACACACCAAGTATGAACCTTCTGGGTCAAGTGGTTAAGAAACGTGCCACTCTTTTGTCAAAAGTTAACGACGGACGACAACGAGGGACGCCACCGTCTACTCATCAGCTCCCCTGAAAGGTGAGCTAAAAAGTGAAGCCAGAAAGTTCATGATAACGAAACCTGACACTTAAAGTGAAATTTATTTTGGTTTCAATCTATATTTCCCTTTATCTTGCCCTCTGCAGATTGAGATGATGGCTGTCGAGAAGACCCAACCACTCAACCAAGATCTACAATTTGTGCTATGGTAGATGTGACTCTCAAAGATTTTGGATGACGAAGGAATCCAACGCATATATGGTAAATATATACAAATGACAAGACAGTATATGGGTGAACACACCATGGGCTGAGTTCGTTTCATTTAGTTGCAAAATGGTGGATTTTTTCTTCAAACTGCACAAGCAACCTCAGTTTCGAATTGAATTGCAAATCAAGTGTCAAGTGGTATAGCATTGTGGTCGTCGGTATTAAGGCCTTTAGAAAATTAAGACAAGAACACATCCAAGTCCCCTTCAAGAAACTAGCAATGATTTTTGAAAAACCCACTTCAGCCGCCTTGTTTTGATCGACCCGATTATTCGGGCAGAGATGCGCTATGCTAACAATACCCCCATATTGCTTGAAGACTTCAGCAACTTCAGGGAGATTTCATACTTCATTTGGGAAACCTTGGACCTGCATATAGCGTACTTCTGAAACCGAACGAACTCAGCCCAAAGTGCCAATAAATATTCCATCACTGCATCTCTCCTTATTAAACACAAACTTTGTCAAAAATAAAAATAAAAGAGTCGCAGTTGTACAGTGGTTTGGGTCTCTGACAAGCGGTCATGAGCTCTCTTGCAAATCATTGTTTTGGGACCGGGAAGATGTTGAGAGGTGATGAGATAAGGGGCTGAGTGAGGGCTTTAATTTAAGGGGTACGCCGTTTGTATTACTGGTGGTCCAGGAAAATAGAATTGCAGTTATACACAATGCTGTAGAACAGTTATTATGCATATGAGTTTGCTGAAACTGGGTGCTTCTGGTATTTGTATTTCTATACAACGACAGTGCCAGTGCTGAAATCTATATTTAGTACATATTTGTGCAATTGGACATTTCAAATTCAATTACAAACTTCTCGTTTTTAACGAACGGTGTAGGATTTAAGGGTTGTGATTCTATCATAAACTACTTTGGTGAATTTGATGAAACTGAATGAAAGGCCCTATGGCACATGCATTAATGGAGTAACCTTATTTTTTGTTTTCCAGTCGCTCACAGATACGGGCAGACGACTGAGAGTCGAGTGGATTTAGTGGATCGAATGGTTGCGCTGAGGAATATTTATGTGCAGGAGTGACGATCCACAGTTCAGCAAACGATGCCTTGACAGACCAATTCAAGGAGAACTTTCACTAAGATCAGGAAGGGAACGTGTTTGCTGTGTGGATGGATTGGATACTTAAATGTCCATCATACTAATAGACTATAATGACAATCTTCTAATGGACTGTTATGCCAATCTTACTCCAAAGGGACTCTCTGGACTTAGGGAAAGCTACGGACATAGAGCCCGGACATGATATCCTGCAGCCACCACGAGGACAGCCTATCTCATACCTTCGGAAGGATGCCATCACATGGTAATATAAACAAATCAATTTCAGTTTTTCTAATGTCCTTGATAAGGTGTAGCCATTGGCCTGATTTAGAGATCATGAGCTCTCTATTGAGAAACAATTTTTCAACGTTGTTTTTGCGACACCAATTACAGTGCAATTTTCATCAAACTCACAGTGATGATAGTTTGGACCAATCTTAATTAGTAAAATAATAAAATGTTCTAAAAAGAACTTGACAATAAGGAATGTTCGTAACCTTATCTGTTACACATTCCACACATGTAATCTTGCTCTTCCGTAGGATTGCATCATTCAGAAATATGGTTTTTACAAGGAAAAATGCTTTGAAAACATGAAAACTGTCGTACTTTCTAGATTCTACACAAGTGGGACTGGGAGGGCAAAGAAACAGTCTCATTGTGTTCAAAGTACATTTAACATCTCTCTCAGCACATCGCCCATTATGTAGTACTGAGGTCCGCCTTTTCTCGTAAGAACGCCATTGTGGCAGCGGGACAGCTATAAGGAGGCGTGATCTCAGACTTCAGTTTTGTATAGCAAACAGGCAAAGGGTCTCAATTCGAAGATTTGGTCGATATATTATTACTAAATCAAAACAAAGGCCAAGCTGGAAAAGTGACGTAATGGCCAATGGCCAACTCAGTTTAGCTGGTCATCTATTATCCCAGTTGAACATGTATCATGGTGTCGAACAACCATGTGCATAAAGATTCTGATTATTCAGAACTGGTCTTAGATCAACAAAACTAGAGTAATGCTGAAGCCTAAGCCGCTGTAGCAATCAATCAATCAATCAATCAATCAATCAATGTTGGCATTTGGGCGCTCCAATTACTCAGCGAGTGGGTATTCTGGAGCACTTTTTTCCCCAAAGGCAAAAGGTGGGCCTTTAGGAGGGACTTGAAAGTCTGGAGGGAATCAATGTTACGGAGCTTTTGCGGCAGCTGGTTCCAACGTTTTGGAGCAGCTACTTCAAAGGAACGACCACCAAGAGTCTGGCACTTGAACCAAGGAACATCGCAGATCCTGATCTAAGGCTTTGGCGATCGATCCTTCTTAACTGAATCATGGATCTGAGATATCCCAGAGCCTCCCCAGTCAAGCACTTGAACACCAAGAGCAGAATCTTGTACCTGATCCTGAGCTTGACTGGTAGCCAGTGCAGGTGAACCAGCACAGGGGAAAATATGGTCAAACTTTCCCACTAAACACACGACTCTTGTGGCAGAGTTGAAAACCTGTTGGATTTGGTTCAAAAACTTGGTGGGGATACCATTTAGGAGAGCAGTACAATAGTCAAGGTGGGCGATGGTTAAAGCATGTACCAAGGTCTTGGTGGATTTTTCCGACAGAAAGGTTCGGATTCGTCGTATCCGATAGAGACCATAGTAGGCCTTGGCGCACACTTTGTTTACGTGTGTCTCCATGGATATGTTGCAATCAAACCATGCACTGAGATTGCGGACACATTGGACTGGTTGGATATCTGACCCTCCAACCTTTATTGATGGCAATGCTCACCTTTGCAAGCTGCTGCCATGTGCCAAAGATGGCAAACTCATTTTTAGTGTCATTGATCATGAGTTCATTTTCAATATACCATGCTCTAACTTCAACTATGCATCGCTCAATGGCTTCCACTGCTTCAGTCTGGCATGCAAGTGGCATTGGTTAAAGGAAAGGCACAACTGATTGTCATTTTCAAATGTCCTACATGGTAATGAATTAAGGTATAGTCCTATTGAGACCAAAGACATTTGCTATTGAGCTCTCTAGATTAAATTGCATGTGATAGAATAATTTGCTCCTGTGACATTCTATCCTGGGACAGATGTTCCTGCTACACCAGAATCCTTCATGGTGTCCTTTCTTACACATTTTCTTAAAATAGGCATGCGATAGGGTGTGGTCTATTTCTGGTCACCATCCGTCAACTAGGGGCTGCACCTGGGACAAATATCCAATGGTCATCGACAGAGCCTTCTGCTGACAAAACAACCAGTTAGACCAGCAGCTACAAATGCTAACAATTACAACTTCATCATAAGTCTGCCTCTCCCAATACTTGCAATCATCACAGATTCCTTGCTTTGTCAACTTGGAATCAGCATTAAAGCGAACTGGAACTGCCGAGCGATTTATTCAACTTTTCGACTTTCACCTCCCGAGAAAGTCGAGTTCAGATTTGTAGCTCCGCCCCCAGTGCCCGAGCATGCGCAGTTCAATTTGTTATTATTGAGAATCATGTGAGAATCACGTGAGTCATGCAATCTTTCATTCATGAATTTTCGTAGTAAATTCCATAGTAGTGACGTCACTGAATGATTGACAGCTAGGCGCCATGTTTCATTCATGCCTCGTTCTGATCACCCGATACGCGGGAAATGAAAACGAGGTCATACGAACTGGCTTGGCGGTTCCAGTTCGCTTTAACTACTAGCTGAGGTCATTGCAAAACTGATCCTCATACAGGCAGTGACTTAGTTAATGAATTACCAGAGACAATAGCATTGGGCACTTACGAAAATGACGCCCATCACCACATCAGAGGTCGTTGTGAAATGACATACAATCTTGTGACGTTGCACAATATATATGCTGGCCAACATGGACGAGTGCAGTTTCTTTTGGTGGGAATGGCCAGCAAAAGTCATAAGTAGCCTTTTGTTACCTGATATCCGCTGAGGAGTTTCTGGATTGTTTTAAAGTGCTCAAAGTGATTACACTTATTTACAGTTATGAGGGGCAGAGCATCTCTCATCCTTAAGCAGATTAAACTTCTTGGTTGTAAACAGGATGAGTTAGTTATGTACTTACAATGTCAAAGGAAAGAGCTTGAATCACATTAAAGAGGGACTATAGCAGGAGGGGGGTTAAATTGGCCATCTTCAGGGAACCCTGGGTTCCCCATAGGTACCCACCTCCGTACCCTCTGTCAGTCCAGGCTCATGAGAGGGTATTTGAAAAGAATCTAGAATAAAAACTATAAGAAAAACACCTTCCAAGTAAAGTTTGTGATGTTCCTCTAGCTTTCCTCTATCTATGAAAGAAGACGCCTCCATTTCTTAAAAATGGAGACGAAAATGCGAGTGGTGGCCACTTTTTTGACGTTTTTACCAAAATCGGCTCTTTCCCAGCCCTGCTGGACTGCCCTATGAAAAGATCGTCTGCTTGACTGACGTCAGCAACACACTGAGCGATGGGAGAGACATCCCGTGATAGGTGGCTGAACTAATACTCGTTCAGTAGCTGATAGCAATGGGCCTAACCATTTGGTACCAAAACCGGCCACTCGGGTATATGTGCCTCTTGTCAGCAGCACAGAAACCGACCGCCCTACACCTATGTCTGCCCAATTCAACACCAATCGATAGTGCTTCTAACTAGATTATAGATCGTGAATTGAAGACCGTTCTACATGTGCTCGGCAACCAACCAAATATCACTAAGGGTTAGGCCGAAATCATAGTATGTGATTGTGTTGAGGAGTACCCCTTTGCCCATCGTCAGTCCTTGCAATCCCAATGGGACCTCCTTGACCTCGGTCAACTTCCCTGAAATGGTTCCATTACATCTTCGCAAGAAATTTATCTTAACTGGTTGCAAGACTTCATTCAGAATAGTGACATGTGGTTTATTCAAATGATAAACTCCATGCAGTTAAACTTTTCTTGACTAACAAAATTCTATCATACATTCTTGATGAATTTCATGGTCACATGGAGTTAGGGCATTATACTTTTCTGGAGTAAAGTGGAACCTTTAAAAATTTTAAATCTTGCATGAATGATAGGTGTAATGCATTCAGTTCCCAGTACAGATAGATGTAAAAAAGTGTTGTTTTACTACATTTTGATATAAGCAGTATTATGGCGACACCTTTTTTTGTACTTAATATAAAGAATGGTTCAAACTATCATCTGTGTAATTCTGATGGAAATCGCGTTGTAACTAGTATTCCAAAACACCTGGATTTAGAATGAACAGCACTACAGTGTAAATGCACCATGTACCAACAAAGCCTTGTTTTGAGTTCAGCGGTTATGGGTAGGCCGGCCGCTTGGTTTGGTGCAACGTCGGTATCGATTGACTATTCTAAAACACCTGAGTGAGAATACTTCATTTTCATAATGGATAATGTATAGAGCCTCGTTTTCATCACAGAGGTTTGGGCAAGAAAACCAAACCGCTTGGGTTGGTGCAAAATTTGGAAGCATTTCAAAAGCATTTAAAAGCACATTATTCGATATTTAGTATGATTTTAATTTGATTTAATTTGCTTTTCAGCATGATGAGCCATCCCACAGAAGGGAGAAGGATGTTGCTGACCCAGCATATCCCAACCATGCTCCCATCGCCGTCAAGTAACAGTACGACGGTTAGATTGTATTTTGTCACCGTAGGCTTTATCGTTTTATCAAAATATCTGATTGAAAGGTGATTTAATAAAAATTCAAATTTTTCGGATGGTGAAAAGGCAAATATGCCTTGCTTATGAAAAGCATAGATTATTTTAATCTATGTTTGGTTATGACCATGACTTGTACCATGGTTCAAAATCTTACACTTTTCAAAGAATGAATTGAAATTATGGGGGGTTGGGTTGTTTCTGGCTAACAAGGTAGCCAATGATAAGGCACGACAGAACCCAAACAAAATAATTTTCAAGCTTAATTTTTTGCTTAAGATAAGAAGAAACAACAATTTGGGGGGGGGGGGGGATGGGTTGTTTGTGGCTACCAGAGGAATCAACAGCCGCCTTGGGCATATGAGGACCCTGAAATTCTTTTCAGGCAAAAGTTATTATTCTGCTTAAAAATCACCGAATTCATCAGATATTTAATTACTGGTATATCCATCACTTAAGACATGGGGTCCATGTGTTTTTGTATCGCTGACCCCACGAAACAAGAACACATGTGTCTGATGGAACCGTAGGCCTTTCATTCTGTTTCTCAATCTCATCAGTACCACAGAATTAACTGACATGGCCTGGGCTCCGATGCCCTGGACCTAACCTCACACTGGCTGGATCAGTTGCTCAGTACATGTACCTTCATGCTCGAGACAACAGACCAACAGTGATAAGTTGAATTTGAATTACCTCCCTCTTGAAATACCAAAACATCTTTCCAATTGAACTAAAACAGTTTGATAAACTATCACTGTTTTATTGAAATTTAAAGACTGGTCCTTCCCTAGTGGTCACACAGTGAGCCGTTGTCAAAGTGTGTCATTCAACAATGGTGGCATGCATGCATGTTTTGTTACGGCTACTGGGGACCCTAAGTTTTCAATGGTACCTGCCGTCATGAGAATTTTGGACTTCATACTGAATTGATTGAGAAAAGTGTCATTTAAAAACGTCAACTTTCAGACGTTTTAAAATGTTTGTCCTGTATGAATGTATTTGTAAATCCTGTTTGTAAATATTTGGTATTTGATTAAATGTCTAAATGAGATCTAGACTCCATGACTTTGCGAAAAAGTATGGCAAAGCCAACTTTTAATCTTTGCCCTGTCAAGGTCACCTCTTTTGTCATGCAAATGACATGTCAGAACTGCTGCTTTTGTCATGCTAAGTGGCAGCCAGCTCTGTCCAGTGGCCATGACAAATGTGGTTCCTTTGTTATTCAAATTGGGTCCTGCAAATCAACAGCAGTGACCAAACCTATTGTAAGCTAACATGGCTCAGCTGAAGGCATGAACAATAGGCTTTAATACAATAGCTATACATGTGAATGCATGAAGAGGTTTAGTGCTAACTCAAACCATTGTGGTGGAGTAGTTGAGTCTATTGTGTTTGATCTCATTTTAGCATTGTGTTGCAAGGACACTTATCAGTGTTTCTTTGTGACATCTTGTAAAGAAGTTGACCACATCTTAAAGGGATAGTGCTACCATCCTATCTCCTGGTCCTCTTCTTGTATTGGGCTTTCGGAGTGGTGCAACAAAAAAATAATGTACTTTGATCATTGTATGAACTATGATGTACAATGTATTAAGTCATTTCAAACATAAGCACCTGTCACCTGTGTGATGGAGATGACGACTCCTTCCGATTGCGAAGGTTTTCTCCCGGTATGCGGGTTTCCTCCTACAGTACATTCCAAATCGTCATGTGTTTTCCTTGTAATGTACAACAATAAAGTTTTTATGAAAGAGAAACAGTTTTTTCTTATTGACTCGCCTGTTGGGACACCATCACCAATCGAAACTTTTCACCGTAGCCGCCCGTTGTGCTTACCAGATTTTGACCTTTAAAATAGGTCAAATAGAAATCTCGCTGGTTCCTATGTTCCTATGGTTTGCCTTCCAATGGAGGTTGGAAATGACACACTTTTTAGTGTCATCAGTTTCAGTGATGACACTAAAAAGTGTCATCAGTATCAGTTTCATGCTGGGTAAAACCAGTAGCATCGAAATGTGCCCTTGTGCACCTTAAATAACAAAGGACATTACCATTTGACTGCTCTTGCTGTGTGTAAAGCAGGGTATGCTTATGACGCGATTGTCCGCACCAAAGACAAATGTCAGACATTGCGTCGACAGGCTCAAGCCAGTTGAACAGTGTACTTTAAACAATGGCACTACTACAGATAGCCCAGCTGACCAGATGGAGAAGTCACAAAAATAGCCCTCTCATCATTGGACCATGGCCTCAGTCACAGCCTCCCACTGCCTCCACTATAGACACCAGTTTCCCTGCATTTATTTGGTACAACAGTGACAGCCCAGATAGGAAGATAAACAGGATGACAAAATCAGGCTGCTGTAAGAGTCTACTCCATGATACTCTGCTCTCTGACCAAGTTGCTCAATCCATGACCGTGCCAAAGTGGGAATAGATGTCCAGTAACAACAGGTCCCCGTCTGATCATTTCTCGAAGATACTCGACCAAAAACTGCCTAGTTCTCTCTCTTTGAAAAGAAACGTAAAACTGTGGTCCCCTGTTGGCCTTCCTGGTGTCTTGGCCCCAGGGCAAGGGCTAGCAAAGTACGCAACCTTTGTGATAGGACTCTGGCCAGCCGAAAAGAATGTCTCTGGGCCAATGAACACGATACATTGATTTGGCACGTTTGGCCACAATAATCAACAAAAGCCATGAGCTTGCCCTCTCGAGTGGTAGGCTTTCTATAAAAGCAAAGCCTCGGGGGGGGGGGGGACATGCCACTGTTTTGTGAATTGTAAACGGATGACGATGACTACAGATGGTGCAGATTTCACAGACTCGGCACTCGCTGTACCGACAAGGGGAAAACAAATCTCAAAGATACCTGACACTAACTCTTATTGACTGTCGAGCAATGTTAACCCAATTGACAGAGGAAATTTGGAGTTCATCAATAAAAACAACAAAGACATGCGCAGATGTGTGCTTTTTAAGCAAACCTTTATTTCAGAAAAGCACTCCTAGATCACTCTTAATGGAGTATTGGTGGACACGACTTGGATAATTCTGTGCGTATGAAGTGCAATACACCACGAATTGGTGAATGCTCGCAAAGCAGGGTTCACAGCATAGCCAGACTGGTGAAGAAGAGTGACATCATGTGGTCGTACTGGTAGCACATCAGATTCCTCTGTTTCCATCGGACAATAAAGTGACAAAGTTATGAAAATCCTCTTCTCATATAGTTTTTCGATGGTAGATATAAAGGCATAAAGGACAGAGAAACATCTTATTATCTTTTGGCCTAACAACCTGCAAAAACAATAAGGTTCATAAAGCTAACTGTCTCAGATATTTCTTTAAATCTTCCTAATGACCATCATTCCTAACAATGTGAATAACTGGCAATAATCTCCTACTTTCTTTTCTTACTATCATTCACCCAAAGCCTAGGCCAAAGACTGCACATGTTCATGTGATGATGTCATGCACACCACAACCATATCATGGTGGACCCCCAGAACTGTTAAGGTTGTGTAAGTACCCTAAATATGAACTGATTATTAGCCAAGGTGATCTTGTATGTAATAAAAATCATATTCAATTCATAACAAATTTGTTCACATCTCAAACAGCTTCCAAGAAGTTTAAAGCAAAATGAACAGCACCTGGCTGGCTTCACAGTAGATCTAAACCATGGTTTCAAAATGCACAAGAGCTTGGTTGATGAATTGCTTCTAAATTATACTTGGATCAGTGGGACTGTTACCATGATTCACATGCTTCCAAGACACAAAAAGGTCTAATAATATTAACTTCCATAGGCCCTACAATACATATACAGTAGAACCTCTCTATTAAGGACACCCTTCGGACCGACCAGTGCTGTCCTTAATAGAGATGTGTCCTGATTAGAGGGGTCAAATTGAATGGAAGCAACCACTTTGGGAACAAAACTATTGTCCTTAATAGAGAGGTCGTCCTTAATAGAGAGGTGCCTTCTAAGGGAGGTTCCACTGTACATTGCTGGAATGCGACTTTTGCGGTTATACAGAAGCCTGGCCTGATAAAATGTGACCCATCACAGCAAAACCAGGCACATGTCCCACGGAGGATGAGCCCAAATGGCACCAGCAGATAATCATTATACAATGGAACCTTTCTGAGCGGACACCTCTCTATTAAGGACACTAGTTTCAGCCCCAAATATGGTTGTTTCTATTCAATTTGACCTCTCTAATCAGGAGACATCTCTATTAAGGACAGCACTTTTCAGTTCTGAAGGTGTCCTTAATAGAGAGGTTCTACTATATATCATAAGAAACCTGCCGTCTTTAAAGTGCTTATTATGAGGACTAGTTAGGAGTATCAACATTTGTACTGGTAGGCCTATATCTATATTCACATCTTTATGGTTTATCCCCAGTATAAATCCATATTGTCACTGAGATTTAATGTAAGACAGCATTCTATATTGCTATGTTGCATCTCTGGCAGATTTAAATACGGTATAAGATAAGGTCAGGTATCCCTCGGGTCTCCAATGTGACACAGTTCTGGTCACTGGACGAGACCCGACAAAAAAGCAGCCAAACTTATGTGTAAATGCATATGGGTGCAGCTCCCCTTTAACAAATTCAGAGTTGCCCATTAGTCTGTTAGTATAGACTCGATCTGCTACATGTACGCTGTACATCGAAGTATTGGTCTACATGGAATCGAGGTTGCCATTTAAATTGCCCTTTAAATAAACCAACAACCTCCCTCTGCAACAACAGGTGTTTTCATTTTAAATGTTTATTCAAAATAAATAGTATGGCCCATAAACTATTTTTGTCACACAGTCTGCTTAGTGTGATCTGAATATATATCATTATAGTACTTTAGTTGATATCAAATGCACTTTAAATTGATTGATGTAACGCACCTGCACACGATCGTAAGTGGGGTGCGTTCATGTAGTGAAACTGCCCCAAAGTTTAAAGAGCTCCGATACGTGCGCTATGGACTACCAGTGCTTTGCGGATTATTTATCTTAGTTATGGATTACTCATACTGGCTGCTGTCTTGAAGCTTGCACAAATAATAGATTATGTAAGTTGGTGCGCTTGTCTCATCATGCGTTGCGGTTTTTAGAGTTGTCAACTTTCCAACCAAGTCCCCAGCGTTTTTATTTGTTATGTACTATGTAGTATGTAAGCCCCATCTAACCCTCCTGCGCTCAATAAGGCCATGGATTGCAGATCCCTGCCGATATTTCAGCAAAAGGCGTATAGCCTACCTTTTGAAATGTTTAGGGTTGGTGTATAATGATTTAAAGGGCGCTTAAATAAGAAGTGCAGTGGAACCTCCCCTAGAGGACAGCTCTCTTCTAAGGACAACCTCTCTATTAAGGACAGTGGTTTTGGTCCCAAATTGGCCGTTTCCATTCAATTTTACCTCTATAATCAGGACACCTGAGCTTTTGCCTCACAATACTGTAGAACCTCTCTGTTAAGGACACCCTTGGGACTGACAAGTACTGCCCTTAATAGAGAGGTCCTGATTAGAGAGGTCAAATTGAATGGAAACAACCACTTTGGGAACAAAACTAGTGTCCTTAATAGAGAGGTTGTCCTTAGAAGAGAGCTGTTCTGTAGGGGAGGTTCCACTGTACATTGCTGGAGTACGACTTTTGCAGTTATACAGAAGCCTGGCCTGATAAAATGTGACCCATCACAGCAAAACCAGGCACATGTCCCACGGAGGATGAGCCCAAATGACACCAGCAGATAATAAAAAAAATTGATGTACAGTAGAACCTCTCTATTAAGGACACCCATGGGACTTACTAGTGCTGTCCTTTTTAGAGAGGTGTCCTGATTAGAGAGGTCAAATTGAATGGAAACAACCAATTTGGGACCAAAACAAGTGTCCTTATTATTGGAGAGGTTGTCCTTTCTAGAGAGGTCTCGGCTAAGGGAGGTTCCACTGTACTCAGATTTCACAAAGGCAGACAACATTAAAATGAACAACCAGTCTGTCTCAACCTGACCCCTGTTTTGCTGTGACAGGTCACAAATGTAGAAAAAAAACCGTCTCGCTTTCGCCGGTTGGTCCAGGTTCTAGTAGTTTTGGTGTGAGCTTTATACACTGACTATAGACCTTTCTGAATTCTATCCATATCCGGGACCTATTTTCATACACATGCTTGAAAATACTCATCCCTCAATTTTTAAGCAAACAATGATTTGAGGTCAACAATAGAAATAGTTTGGTCTGGCATACTTGTAGGTCACATTCTCCTTGTATGTTGTCCCTATCTCATTGATTTAGACTATTCAGGTGCATAACAAAGCTTTCTATATAAGGTTAGGCCTATATTTTGAGCTGGCATGTAAGCCTACACTGTATATATGTATGTTTTAATAGGGAATGCTCTGAACAAGATTTCAAGGCAAGTGAAAACGGCAGGAGGGTCATCTGGGTCCCCTCTCCCCGCAGCCACAGTGCATTGAGATTGCCATCCTTCCTTGTACGTGCATTTTGGCAAAACGTCTTGAATATCAAGGGTATGCACCCTATCTTGAGAAAACCCTGTGGAAACCCTGCTCCCCACTGCTACTACATGATACATGTAGGTAATTATTTGAACAGCCTGGGGATACCTACGCTAATCGTGTATTTGCTCGAATACCCCCCCCCCCGTACCCCCATCCCAAGTTGTGCTCACCATGAACTCTTATTGCAGAGTGATTGACCATGGCAAACAGGTCTGGAGGCTACCAAGGCACCCTCACACGAGAACCCACCAACGTGGGTGCCTACAGCCCGAGTGGTTATGACTCCCTACTCAGACAAAGCAGGCAGGGACCAACACCGTATCTCAAAGGTAAGTAATGTACTTTTCCTCTCATCATCGATCTCATGGTCTAAACCCCCTTTAAATTTCGCTGGGATGTCTTAAAAATGTTGATGAGTCACAACAATGATGCTGGTCAAGACGGTTTCCTCTGTGAGTTGGCAGACAGTTCATCCCTTGGTCATTAATCCACCGCAGGAAATATTCCCCCGAAAGATTTTACTTGAGGACAATGTCTCCCGGTACAATACTCACCTCTGATCTGAGACCAGTGAGGGAATTCAAACAGAGGACTATTCCTCTGTGTGATCCATCACTGACAATTTATCTTGGAGGACAATTCGTCCTCGAGGACGATTTCTCCTTGAGGACAATTCATCCCTGAGGACAGTTCATCCGAGAGGACAGTTTATCTTCGGGGACAGTTCATCCGAGAGGAAAGTTCATCCGAGAGGACAGTTTATCTTCAGGGACAGTTCATCCTGGAGGACAGTTCATTCGAGGACAAGTCATCCCAGTGGAAAAGAACAAATTATGGTCTTCACCTGTTCGTATTATCTGTAGGACTGCTCCAGTCATCTCAGCAATTATCCTTATCAGATTGTCAGCTATATGTGACTGCCTTTAGGAATGACTTATTATTAAATATTGAACCTGGCGCAAGAAATTAATCATGATTGGACTGCTGGCACTAGCTGTGAATCTGTGCCATTCTTGAGTGATTGTGCCAGAATTCCATCAGTCCAGGTGGACATCTGCAGCTACAGAAGTGCGGTGGTCTTAAAGGACGATTTCTCCTTGAGGACAATTCATCCCTGAGGACAGTTCATCTGAGAGGACAGTTTATCTTCGGGGACAGTACATCCTGGAGGACAGTTCATCTTTGAGGACAATTCATCCCAGTGGAAAAAAACAAATTATGGTCTTCGCCTGGTCGTATTATCTGAAGTCCTGACTGCTCCAGTCTTCTCAGCAATTACCCTTATCAGATCGTCAGTTATGGAATGACTTATTATTAAATATTGAACCTGGCGCAAGCAATTAATCATGATTGGGCTGCTGGCACTAGCTGTGAATCTGTGCAATTCTTGAGTGATTGTGCTAGAATTCCATCAGTCCAGGTGGACATCTGCAGCTACAGAAGTGCGGTGGTCTTAAAGGACGATTTCTCCTTGAGGACAATTCATCCCTGAGGACAGTTCATCCGAGAGGACAGTTTATCTTCGGGGACAGTTCATCCGAGAGGAAAGTTCATCCGAGAGGACAGTTTATCTTCAGGGACAGTTCATCCTGGAGGACAGTTCATTCGAGGACAAGTCATCCCAGTGGAAAAGAACAAATTATGGTCTTCACCTGGTCGTATTATCTGTAGGACTGCTCCAGTCATCTCAGCAATTATCCTTATCAGATTGTCAGCTATATGTGACTGCCTTTAGGAATGACTTATTATTAAATATTGAACCTGGCGCAAGAAATTAATCATGATTGGACTGCTGGCACTAGCTGTGAATCTGTGCCATTCTTGAGTGATTGTGCTAGAATTCCATCAGTCCAGGTGGACATCTGCAGCTACAGAAGTGCGGTGGTCTTAAAGGACGATTTCTCCTTGAGGACAATTCATCCCTGAGGACAGTTCATCTGAGAGGACAGTTTATCTTCGGGGACAGTACATCCTGGAGGACAGTTCATCTTTGAGGACAATTCATCCCAGTGGAAAAAAACAAATTATGGTCTTCGCCTGGTCGTATTATCTGAAGTCCTGACTGCTCCAGTCTTCTCAGCAATTACCCTTATCAGATCGTCAGTTATGGAATGACTTATTGTTAAATATTGAACCTGGCGCAAGCAATTAATCATGATTGGACTGCTGGCACTAGCTGTGAATCTGTGCAATTCTTGAGTGATTGTGCCAGAATTCCATCAGTCCAGGTGGACAACTGCAGCTACAGAAGTGCGGTGGTCTTAAAGGACAACTTGGGAGGCAAACTGAGCACAGTGTTGATATTTGTTGACCAGTGTGATAATTTGCAGTGATTTCTTTTACCATTGGACATTTCGATTCATTACTTGTGCATGTTGTGGCAGTCTTCATGTTGTTCTGGATTTCGTTGTGACTCTCTGGTGTTTTACCTGAGTACTTATTTTGCAGGTTTTGCTCTGATGACTTCTTGCCTGAGTCCCCCTTTTGTCTGTATTCTTGCTGCCAAGGCTGTTGGATGTGACAGATTTCCCTTGGTTTGTTTTTAGGAGTCTTCCTTTGTTGCTGTAGAAGCTTTATTTTTGGGGGGCCATTGGAGTACATGTATAGGCTATAACATGGCGAAGAAATAGGACTTATCCTCATGACCACCTCTACAATGTAGGCGTTGGCAGTCAAATTTTGGGGGCGTATTGTGAGATATTTCAAGATCCGTCTCAGGTTGATAAACTAAGGTTTGATTTGGTTGTTCTGGTAGATTCTACATGCAATAACCTATGAAATCGCCTATTACAGAGTGATTCTGATTTCTGTAAAAATCATCATGAAAATAATAAAAATATTTTGCTGGGTTAGCAAAAGCCAGAAGCAACAGACATCTTGTTGCTACTGTGCTATATAGCACTAATGTATGTATTCTAAAATTGTCAACTTCAAAACTATAGCCAGATATATTTATTTACCTTTTTCCATGGCATGTATTGGCATCAGGTCCATAAAATATACATATACCAAAATAATATCCGATTTCAAAGTGAACAAAATCAAATATTTTACAGCAGGACAATGGTACAGAGAGATTTTCAATAATTTACCTGCATGCATGCTCCGTTATGCTGAATTCATGCAATGGTTGTTCATGGATGTCATGACTGGACGGGGAAGATAAGCAGCCTAAGTCGGCCAGAGGCAGCCAGGGCATGCGGGGAGGTTTTATTTAGATTGTCGATATGTGGACAGAGATAATTGTTAGCCATTGATTTACTTAGTTGATATTCATCCCATTCTAGCATGAGATTGTCTGTCATGTCAGTGTTGTGGTGAACGCTTTTGGTCCAAAATCAAAAAAATATTATGGAGCAGTTTGGTCCTGAGTTCGATTGTTGACCATCTGGGCTGTTTGTGTCCCAAAGTGTCCTTATTGAAACTTTTCATGTTTGACACACTGCAAGATTCTGACCTTGGCTAAGTGATCAAGTTGTGATTTCTCTGTCCAAGTGCTCTTTTATGACCTAATTACACATTTTCCACAGGATTGAAGTGAAAAATTAGCATTACCGGTGTCAGAATTTTACTGGAACTATCTGGTATTAAAGGACTTTGCAATACTGCCAGAGTTTGATCAGAGCTGTCAAAAACTTATCAAGTGCAGTTTTGATATTCATCAATTTCAATTCATTACTCAATCAGGGACAAAAAGGTGATGCTGAGATAAAAAATTGTGACAAGGATTGATTCCATATGGATATTTCACCAAAAAAAGTGATTTTAGGTTGTTTACTTTTTAAAATATTGAGACTATGCATGGATTAACTTTTGGATGAATTGTATCTTGGAATACTTATGGAATTCAGATTGTGCGAGATATGGCCAATTATCAGATTCGAAATCATATGTTCATTAGCGAGAGGCTGCCGAGGAATACAAAATATGACCTCAAGAAAGGTTTGTTTATTCTGACAAGTGTAAAGGAAAATTCATCCCAAACAATTTGTGACCATTTGTCTCATATCTCAGGTTTTCACCTGGGTATGGAAAGACACTGGATGAACAAAAAGGTATCAAATTCTCCATTTGTGTCATCAATCTTCCCTCTTCTCTTTTCAGCGCGGATTACTGAAGCAGCACAAATCATTGAGATCTTGCGAAGAAGAGTCATATATCTAACAGGTGTGTGTTAGCGGACAGCTGTATTTTATGTTCAGTATGGTCAAACCTTGCAGCAAAACTTGGAAAAAGCTATTCAAAGTCAAAATTGTGCTAAGATCCATGGCCAGACAAGGACTCCTCCAGAGATTGAATAGCCCTAAAAAAAAGCCACTGGGGAGGGGGTTGTTCGTGGTGTGGAGTGGTTTGTACACAGGGCCCCCAATTCGAAGGTCGTGGGTTCGACCTTTATAAAGGGCCTTTCTATGGTATCTCATACACATAGCATAGTGAATAGGGCACCAGGAAAAATCAGGAGGTCCTGGGTTCGTCTCCTGGGAGGATCACCCTTGTACTAGTGTCCTCGAGCAAGATGCTTAACCCCACATTACTTCCTCCTTCAATAAAGGCATAAGACAATGGCTTGTGACCATTGGTAAAAACCCATTAAAAAATGTGTCGCCTAATGTTGTGATAATGATAATGTAATTTTGATAAGTACTTGATTTGGGTTATTAACCTTTGGTAACAAGTCAATCAGCGGTTATACCTGTAGCTTTTTTGTTATCATATATCGTGGAATGCATGACTGTGATAATAGATATTGATAAAAGATCACTGGTAATCACTCGGTAATTGATTGACAATGTTTGATTTTTATTTGGGTTCTGCTGGTAGTGATCAGTCGAGCTGTACAGTGAATCGGGCTGTATTCTGTGATGGGAGCCTGATTAAGGCAGGTCGAAATCAATGTCAGACTTTTTTGTATGATTACAGCAAATTCGAAAGCTAGGCAAGGGTGTGCATAGAGAGATTTATTATTGTTATTTTTCCATGCCAATCTCATGGCTTTCCCAATATGTTTAGGACACATAGCCCTGTCAACATAACATCAGATGTTTTTTTAAAACGTGTTTTAAAGTCCTTGAGGCTATTTAAACGAAATATGTAAATTTTGACTCCGTTTCCAAAAGTTCAGTCAAGGTAAAATATACATTGAACATGTTAGTGATGATATATTTTAATTACCACGCATCCTGTACGGTATCAAATAGCAAACAAATACACTAGCATGAGTGACGTTACTCACATTTTTAGTCGATGAAACTAACCCTTGAAATCGATTTGCGAAACACATTTACATTGTATTAGTGAGGTTTGAATGCTTTTTCCCATAATGAGTAGTTCGAGTGGTTACATGTATGTCAGGCTCGTGCTCTTCAATGTGCATTGTGCATTGTGCACTGTATGGAGTCTGTTTGGATGGAAAGTTGACTATCAAAAGGTGTACTTGGGTACGGCCAAGCTGATCCCCGAAAATATCCCCCAACATACATTACATGGCACAAGTCAAAGTTTATGAAAATTAGTCACAACAAGTCTGTTTCATTCAGCAGCCACAAAAATCTTTGAATTAGAGCTAAGAGATACTAATTGCAGGCTCGTTGCATGCTCTATTCAGTCATAATGCCCCAGCGAAGACTTTTAGCAACAACCCCCCCCCTGTTCCTTGATTGTATATTTGGTATATTTTCTACTTTACGTTACCATTACAGGTGGCCGTGACAAAAATGGCGGACCCATCTTGACGTTTCCAGCCTATGCTGAATGTGAGGATGTGCCATCTCATGACATTGCAGCCTGCATCTCCTATCTCACTACAGTGCCTTCGTAAGTATTGACCCATCATGGTTTTTCGAAAGTTTGGAAAAGATATGAGGGCCCACCTGGTTCGATTGACATTACCGATACGCAAAGGAAATTAGTATATCATGAGATGGGGCAAGGTTCCAGTTGTTGCAAAGTATCCTATACAGTACTTGGATCAAACTAATGATTCCGAGTGCATATGGCTTTTTTAAAAAAAAAGGCTGCACCCAAGTGTTGATGAATTATTAGATTACAATGAAGCATCACGTGCTGTATGCACATAACCTGCACATGATGGGGCAGTGACGTGACGTGCTATGCAACAGGGTCACTCGCAGTGAAAGGACGACCAGGACAGTCCTTCCCCGAGAGTATTTTGAACGTTTTGCAATCTGGGGGCTTCATATTTTGAGAGCCCAGAATGAATTTCTGACGTATGATGTATATACATGTTGTGCGGGTTACAGGAAAATTCGTCCCCAGATAATTCGTCCCCGGAAAATACGTCCCCGCAAATTCGTCCCTGGAAAATTCGTCCCCAAGGAAAATTCGCCCCCGGATAATTTGTCCCCGAGGAAAATTCGTCCCCAAGGAAAATTCATCCCCGGAAAATTCGTCCCTGAGGATAATTCGTCCCTGGAAAACTCGTCCCCGGAAACTTCGTCCTGTGCGCACCCAAAATACAAATGTAGTAATGTTTGTTAGAACTTTGTAGATGTATTTAAGTGTTTAGTAAGTGTTATTTCTGCATCCACAGAAATAGGGGATCAACTAGTAGTGATAAGTAAGATGGTCTATATTATTATAGTTTTGTAGAATTATTAAATTTGCTTGCTTTAAAACTTTAGCTTCCATGCGGTATGCATTCCATCCGTTCTCCATTTCGTCCACCAAATATCAATTTCACTTCAGAAATTTCATTTCATTTCAAGTTATTCTTATATTTTTACTGCCTTACTTTTTATTGTTCCTTATGCAGGTTAATTTTTTGGGGGATGGGGAGGGGCTTTTGAGGTCAAAGCTTTTTGGTTTGTAGGAATGAAAATGCTTAGTGCAAGGCCCAGCTGATACATTGTCATAGCAATCATCATTTCAGCCCTATATTTGCTTGGTTCGCTTAGTGCTGTTCCCAGAGTTGTGGTAGATCAAAGAACTTCAATATTTTGAGGTCGGGAACCTTCCATGTAGAACATCTGAGGATGTAGATCTCACTGAATGACTGTACATTGACCTGGGTCTAAAATCAAAAACATAGGATGTCAAAAGCACAAAACTTCCACGATATTTGAGGTGTGATGCACGATAAATGCTTTCGTGTATGCAGAAGGTTTTCAATGAGCAAAGAATTAAAAATGTTCTCAAGTCATTCTGCTTTTCGAGTCTGTATGTTTGGCCAGAGACCTTGATATCGGGGTTTACTCTGTGAACAGGTGTCAATCAGGAGATGCTTCATTGGTATTTCCAGACCCTTCATTGCCAAATCAGGCATGACTCCAAAATGTTCCTCTCTGCATCTCACATCAGATCCCTCAAACATACCCGATGCAAAACTGATATTAGAATGTGAAAAAACGACTCATTAGCTATTTCATTAATACATGAACACGCCAAAATTATCATCCTTTACAATGGCAGGCAAAAACATGTCACCTGAAATTGGTGGAGTTGTGGGTCAAGGGGACTGATGTGCTCATTCCACTAAAAGTAGGTCATTCAATTAGACAGCTGGTAAATACTACTTTGATTCTGCATGTATTTTGAACACTGTATATAATTTTGTACTCAATATGGCGTTTTGATGCATTTGATGCATTTGATGCATTTTGATGCATTCTGTGATAGCTGATGTACCTGCCACGGGGCAAACTATCTGCCATATCTCCCCATCCTGACTCTCATCAAATGTACAGCAGAACCTGTCTGGGACTGACAATGGCTGTCCTCAATAGTGAGATGTCCTGATTAGAGAGGTCTAATGGAATGACAGTCACAGCTGCCAATTTTGGTTCAAAACCAGTGTCTTTTGATAAAGGCTGTCCTTTTAAACAGCTTTCCACGAAGACAGGAGTTTCATTTTATGTGATCTGACCTGTCATTGTAGATTGTGCTCAAAATGCACAACCCGAAAGACCATGTCAATATGACTTTTTACAGGACACAGTGATATTACACAAATTATTTCAGTCTGCTACCCACGCTATATGATTGTGCGCCCTGATTAAACTTTCGCTATTTATGAATTACAATAAGTATTTGTTAAATTGCTTTGAAGTGCACCTACACTTTGGCTGAGGGCCAGCCAGTATTCAGATATAGGCCTACTTATGAAGCATAGCTATCAAACATGATAGAGTAGTTTGTGTACATATTGATGTGTATGCTGTGCGTATGTTTATATTTTATTATTTGGGAGTGGGAGGGGCATGATAACATGGACTGGATGTGTCACACAAACTATTATTTTCGTTTTGATACGAGACCCATGATGTTCTATGACCTCACACTCAAAACAGCCACACATGTACATTTTAACACTACTAAATGTTGTAAGGCCCCATGAAAATAGAATTTAGGGTTGACCTCGGCCTCACCATTTTGGCTAGAACTTGAAATCCTTAAGCGATCAGAACACTTTCAAAATGAATTTAGGGTTGACCTAGGCCTCACCATTTTGGCTAGAACTTGAAATCCTTAACCGATCAGAACACTTTCAAAATGAAGTGAATACCACTTTCAACGGTGGAGTCAGCTCTTTGTTTTCCAGAGAACAGCGTCCCACCCTTGAAAGTGGCATTCACTTTGTTTTGGAGGAGTTCTACCCTAATTGCTTTAGGAGTTCTTGCCAAAATGATGATGCCTGTGGTCAACCCTTAAAGTAGTAAAATACCTATATCAGGTTTGGCAAAATGTCCTGTGCATTAGCCATATTACTTAGGTCATTTGCCTTGAAGCCCTCCAAATATGCAATATATCCATTCTCTGCATTATTTTAAGTACACTGGGTAAGATTCTGGTTTACCTGGCAGTGGTGAGATTTTACTTACCACCACACCTTGCAGAGACAATCATGAAGAATCCCTGTTTTCATTGCAAGAGCATACACAGCTAAGCACCACAGTTTGCAGAGACATAGTCTCTTTGACATATTTTTTAGTGTAAGAGTATACAGTAAAGCCTCCTAGTTCAGCGTGTAAAATGTAGAAGTAGACATAACCTTAGATAGCCTTCTAACCCATGAGAATTCCATTCCACCCCAATCTACACCAATTAATTTAGTTTTACATATCATGTTACTCTTATAAATTGAATGAGTGTGAACATTCCAAGGTGCTGTGAAGTTGACCTATAGATGTATTTTTTAACGTCCTACTGGATTGAGATTGTTTTTAAACTTGAAATGCCTAATTACCATCTGAGGTGGAAAGTAAGGCAAACGGATACAAAGATAGTAACTTTGGCAGCTCGAATTTAATAATGATAACAGGAAAAAGCTTCTTGAGTATTCTGCTACAGTAGATTTTTGCCACCATATTTGATTGAGATGAAAAATCTTGGGACGAAGTCATTTGAGTACATTCTGATGGAAGGGCTTAGGTTATTTTGGTCAGCCATTTTAAAAAGACCTTTGCAACCATCTTGGATTAAGATAGTAAATCCTAGAACCTTTTCCTAGACACCATGGGCTGAAAAAAGGCTGATTTCCGTGACCTTGATCTGTATTTTGTTGCCCTCCCCCCGCCCATATTTTTGAACTGTCTTCTTTGTGATTTCAGGGAAGAATCCCTGTACCACGGAGTCAGCATCATCATCGACAATCGCCATGGTTACTGGAAGAATCTCAAAGCGTTATTCAAACTCATCGCAGTAAGAAAATTACATTTTTTACCCAATTCAAGTTTGTACACATACAGGCAACCATTGATGTCTTCAGAATTCCATAATCACCATGTCATTTAGTGTTGCGTGTTGTAATTTGAAAGGACACTGATTTTATATATTGACATTGGAAAAGGCAGGGTGAACTGAGAGGGAATGCAGGGTTACAGCCCATCTGTAATAAAAATGTGTCATCTCTTCTTAGAGAAGGCAGGGAGCACTTCAAAAGGGGCTATGTGCTGCCCCTTCTATTTTCATCTGGAAGAAACGCCTGTCACTTCAATATTTGTCGCTATTTTTCAGCAAACCATCCCGGGCCAGGTTCATCAGGTTTTGGTCCTCAAACAGGAGCAAATCTTGGACAAACAGAAACTTAGCATAAGTATGGGCAGCTTTCGTAGTAAAGAAAAAACGCAATATGGATTCGAAGTAAGTGTAAAGCCACTCACTTGTTTTCCTTGACCGGCTTTGCAATAAAGAAAGAAGTAACTTCGTGTCACATGCCTTGATCATCAGAAGAAGTGGGAGATACTCCATGGGACCTCAGTCGGGGCTTTAAGTTCCCATGGAGTCTCTCCAGTCCAACTTCGAAAAAGAACATGATATGGATTTGCAGGAAATTTGAAGTCATCCTCTCCTTCATTTGAATCAGGACAAGTACTTATCTTCTCCATGTGTAGTGAGGGCAAGCAAAAGCCTCCAAGAAGTGAGAAACATGAGTAGCTTATGATAGACTCTACCTCTGGCCAAAGACTTGAGTCACTTGGCCAAAACACCCTATTAAGCCTAGCCATAGTAACACGTTGATAAACGCTCATCCCGCCTTGGAGGCAGAATGCTTCCAGAGCAGACGCTGAAGAAGGAAGAAAAAAACAGCACACTTTTTTGTTCAGTTAAAGTTTGCATCTTTCCTTATTCAATGTTTTCCTTATTCCAGCCGCAGTATATATCGGCAAGTAAAATCCAGAACTTCATCCCTCGCCATCAGCTGACTCCAGACTTAGGAGGAACACTGCCATACAACCATGAACACTGGCTCAATAGCAGAACTGTAAGTAAAAGATTGGTGACAGGACTGTGTCACAACCTCTGAAAGGTATTGGGGTTAGGTTCTCAAATGGGTTTCGAACATGGGATTATGTCCCAACCCAAAAGTAGATCTGAGGGCTGACATCTTTTATGATCCTCCATGACAGGACTATGTCACAACCTCAAAATAGATCTCATGGTGTTGATCTGAAGGTCAGGATGATGTGCAGGCAGAAGTGCAAGTGACCAAAAAATGACATTTGCCTAGGTGGGGGTCAAGGCATGAGATGTTATGTTGAGACATTGTTCAGTCGGTTACAATGACAAACCTATCTTCAATTTGTTTTCCACCCATCTTAATTTTTGAGAATTTCTGGAGACATGTTTTGTGTCTTCTCAAGCTAGTGTCAAATAGAAGAAAAAGAAGAATGTAAATTGTCTTCTTCGTTTTTCAGGCCTGTGAAAAGTTCCTGCGGGAATCGAGAGCAACATGCAGCCATCTCGACACCGTGGACTCGCAAATCTCCATCCACCTCATGAACAATGATCAAATCACCCCACAGGAACTCCTCGCCCGCCATAGGACATTACAAGAATCCATTATACATCATCCGGAAAAAGTTATCAGACAAGGTGATATACTGTGTGAAATTAAATTTGTTTTAAACGCTCTGTGATAGTTCTATACCTATAGACACTTTTACATCAGGCGGAGGAAGTCATTGTGGGCCCAAACAAACGTAAATATAGGTACAACGAACAAAATATCATGTGGTGTGTGACCATGCGGTCTTTTGTTTGCTGGTAAAATGTTTTGTGTAAAAAATCTGATTTGACTTTAGAAGACACTCTGTTATTGAGAGCCTGTTCTAAACGTCCTCGAGACATTTTACTTCCTGAAAAAGACACAATCTATCTCTTTCTTTCAGGACGAGATCTTCTCCAAAAATTAGACAGCGATGCTGACTCGGGATTTTCAAGCAGTCGGGATGCTACTGTCACGCTAGATACGAGAAATATGCAGAGTCTAATCCGCATTGCCATAGAAAGGTTAGGGGCCAAGCTGGAGAAGATCCGCGACTATTGGGAAGAGAGGGAGCTGGAGTTGAGCAGTCACGTCCAGTTTACTGATCTCGAACATGGAATTAAGACGGTAAGTCTACGTGCCGGTGTGGTATATGGGGGTAATGAGAGACTATAGGTGAGAGTGAAGTTGGTCAAATCAAGTCAGATATGCTTGATCCATGCTTGATTCAGTCTACTTTGGCTCTCTTGGATAATAGATATGCTTGATCCATGCTTGATTCAGTCTACTTTTGCTCTCTTGGATAATAGATATGCTTGATCCATGCTTGATTCAGTCTA
The DNA here is from genome assembly GCF_910592395.1 of Lineus longissimus. Classification (NCBI taxonomy): domain Eukaryota; kingdom Metazoa; phylum Nemertea; class Pilidiophora; order Heteronemertea; family Lineidae; genus Lineus; species Lineus longissimus. Next base: position 10,130,572 of record NC_088322.1, read on the forward strand.
CTTTGGCTCTCTTGGATAATAGATTTGCTTGATCCATGCTTTATTCAGTCTACTTTGGCTCTCTTGGATAATAGATTTGCTTGATCCATGCTTGATTCAGTCTACTTTTGCTCTCTTGGATAATAGATATGCTTGATCCATGCTTGATTCAGTCTACTTTTGCTCTCTTGGATAATAGATATGCTTGATCCATGCTTGATTCAGTCTACTTTTGCTCTCTTGGATAATAGATATGCTTGATCCATGCTTGATTCAGTCTACTTTTGCTCTCTTGGATAATAGATATGCTTGATCCATGCTTGATTCAGTCTACTTTTGCTCTCTTGGATGACAGATATATTTGATCCATGCTTGATTCAGTCACTCTTTCTCCTCTTTGATGACAGATATGCTTGATTCTTTCCAGGTGGTTGAATGGATCCTGGGACCTGCTGAAAAGTTACTCTCATCTCAGGTTGAGATAGGCGATTCATACAAGACTGCTGATGAACACCGGAAGAGGCAAGAACAGCTGGAGTTGAAGTGTACAGTAAGTAGAAAGGTGTTAATGTGTCTGAAGGCAGTTTCTGTCACCCAACTCACAAAGTGTGGTCCAAATATCAAACCTAGTCTCTGGCGAAGAAACTACCTCTGCTGAAAAGCAAAATGGGATTGCCCCAATGTTTGGTGCTCTCATCAGACTCTCGGAGAGAATTATGTTGCCACAATCAAACTATTGCCTTGGAACTGGATGGCACGCCCACTGAGCTGACATCGACGTTGGGGTCCAACTCCACCCTACCTTCTTGACGATTTTACAGACTTTTTCCTTTAAAGTAAATGTAAATGTTGTTGATGTTGATGTTTTATGGTCTGGCTTCCACTGATGTGGCACTGGATTTGAGCCTTGGACCACCACTGATATACAAAACTTAGAACATAACATCACCTCCCCTTTCAGGAAACCTATGGCACGTACGCTGAGCTCCGCCATGATGCCGACACTTTGATAGCAAAGGGCCACGCAGCAGCTGACGACGTCCAGGCACAACGCGACTACATGGACACCGTTTGCCGTAGTTATGCCAACCGGTTGGAACGGCGGAGAAATCTTGTTATTTCTTCATGTCGATTTCATAGATATGCCGAAGAGGTACGTTTATGAGTGGAGGGACGGAATGCACATTCTTTTTGTGCATTCTCAGTTTGAGAGATAACAGTTTGAGAGATGACTGCTGTTGTCTGTTGCAGTTTGAGTCTGGCTACCATGTCAGGGGCGGATCGAGGAGCTTGAAAAAGAAGGGTGTGCACTGCATTTCTCATCAATATCCCCGATTGTGTTCCGAAATTTCATGGTCAATTTCGAAGATTTTTCATGAAGTAGGGGTGTTTTTGGGCCATTGTCATGAGAATTTTAAAAGTAAAGCTTCTGTCACCATTTTCTATTCCAGTTTTCTCATCGTCTTGACGACCTGCTGGAGCTTCTCTGTACCGACATCGTAGCTGAGGACGTGTCATCCGCTGAGGAGGCGTTGCAGACTCTACAGAACAAATGTGATGCTATATGTAAGTAGGAAAGATTTCTGGAAGTCTTGAATGTACGCTTGCCTCTTGGCAATAATTCATGCTGTTCAAACATATACTGTAAACCTGAAAACGTCTGCACCAACTGTAAACAATGAAATCTTATATTTTTGCGATTTTTGCAAGTGCGCCATCTTTCCCCAGCCGACTAGGTCGACAGAGTATTTGCTGTTGGATGTAACAATGACCAATTGACACTCAACTTATGAAGATATGGGAACAGGCGGCACTGTGTACAGTTCCTTAAAACATAGATACTTTTAAATAGACCTCCAGACACGTTTCACCTAATTTGTTTTGCACCGGCTGTTCTCATATCTTCATACAATTGACACTCAACTCTCAGTTTAACTTATGAAATGGAGTTGTGATTAAAAGGAGGAAAGTCGATAGTTTGCGTACCTTTTTGCTAGTTTTATTATTCAACGACACTGTTTCAGGTGATTCCGCCCAGCAAACCGTAGAAGAGGGCCAAAACCTACTCGATCTCCTCTCCCTGCCCGTGAAGAACGCGTTCGGGAAAGACATCACTCCCGATTATAAAAACGAGGTCGATCACATCGAGCGACTTTTGGAGGAGTTGCGAGAGCGCAAAGTACGATGTGATGAACTCTCGGATGTCCGCAGGTTGAAACTTCAACAGATATTACAGCTGAGGACATGTGAGAAAGACGCTGACCAGGTAGGGAGGGGGGTTCATTGTGGGTTGATATGATTTGTTATTTGTTGTTGAGTCTTTGAACCCTTTGACCATAGAGTAATTCAGGGATGAAATATTCAATAATCATTGACCCGGGAAACAGCTTTCTCATTACATTCAAGGTCCACTTGCCTGCAGGGCCCCTCTGTTGGCAGGTTTTGTTGTGCAGGTTCCTCATTTTCGTATCGTCTTCTTCCAGGCGATCTACTGGATCTTGGAGCTTTGCGACGTGATGGTGAAAACGCACACGGAGATGGGCCGAAGTCCCGACGAGGCGGAAAATCTCCAGGAGGAACATAGACAATTTGAAAATACTGCCAGGGTAGGAGAAAATTTACTCTTTTATGTTTGTTGGGCCACTCAGACTCGAAGGCAAGAGCAAGTGATGTTTGATATTGTTGCTGATTGGTCGAAAAGTGTGAATATGGTGCTTTTATGATCAGTGCCTCTTGTGGTTGAGTTCTGTTGTCGTGAAACAAAATGGTTGACTTATGAGGTCGGCCTTTGATGATTCCACCATTACCTTGGGTGTGACATCAAAATCAATGGAATCTGACCCCATAAAGCTTGGCCACATCATCGCAAGAGGTGAATGATCTGGAGAGATGCAAATTGTCTGTGCTATGTAGTGGAAGGAAATTCTCTGTCCTCTTCTTTAGCATTGTTTAGTCATGCAAAATAGCCACAGCTTAAAATGTTGCTTATACCATTGCATATTGAAAGAACATTTACTATTCTCGATTTTTTGCTTTTGTGATTTCGAAAAGTTAAAAATTGAATTTGCTGATGATGAAAATTTTTTCTTGCAGGGCACTTACGAATATGGTAAGCAGCTCCTGCAGGCAGCATTGGTGCTAAGACGGTCACTGAGGTACGACGTGTTTCCAAATAACGAGCGTGCACAGAAGTTGGCGGATGCATGGAAGAAGTTCTCACAGGGTATCAATGAGAGGGCATCTCGCCTCAGTGTGGCTGCTGTCTTTCACAGGAATGCCGATAAGGTGGGTTTATTTTCATTTTAGTTGCAAGAAGGTAGTTGCAGGCCTATGCTTCATGCTGACCCTTCATAGAGGTGCCTATCTTGCATTTATTAATTCCAAAATGCCTTGGATGGCGAGATCAGCTGGATAGTTCTTGATCATAACACATGAGGGCAGGACTTGAATAAGCCACCACAGAAAAAAAAGATTAAAAACAGGCATGAGTTTAACCCACCTTGCTTTAGCAAGTGATATGAATATATGTCTTTAAATTATTGTGAAAAAATTTCTTATCAACATGATGCAGGCCTATGCTTCCTGCTGACTCTTCACAGAGGTGCCTATCTTGCTTCTATTAATTCCAAAATGCCTTGGATGGTAAGATCAGCTGGATAGTTCTCGATCATAACACATGAGGGCAGGACTTGAATTAGCCACCACAGAAAAAAAAATTAAAAACAGGCATGAGTTTAACCCACCTTGCTTTAGCAAGTGATATGAATATATGTCTTTAAATTATTGTGAAAAAATTTCTTATCAACATGATGCAGGCCTATGCTTCCTGCTGACTCTTCATAGAGGTGCCTATCTTGCTTCTATTAATTCCAAAATGCCTTGGATGGCGAGATCAGCTTGATAGTTCTAGATCATAAAACATGAGGCAGGACTTGAATTAGCCACCACAGAAAAAAAAATTAAAACCAGGCATGGGTTTAACCCACCTTGCTTTAGTAAGTGATATGAATATATGTCTTTAAATTATTGTGAAAAAAATTCTTATCAACATGATCAACTGTCCAACCGATTCTTCCTGAAAAAAAACAAGACTCAACCTAAAATGAAGTAAAAAATGACCCGAATTCTATCATTATAAAGTACTGATAAAGACTTTCTAAAAATTGTTGTGTCGGTAAGTTTTACAGTTTTGACAGTTGGTCGCTTGTGGGGACGTTTTCAGTTTGGTCAGTTGGCAACAGGTGTCGCCAATAGTCCTGGAAGAGTCCACTGGCTACAAATGTCACCTCGGCATCTGATTCAAATTCTCTTTCTCTCTTTGTTTTACATAGTTACTTGATCAAATTGAAATCATCCTCATCGCGATCAGTCAGATGGTCAACCAAGAGATTACCGTCGAACAACTCCATAAGAAATATCGTCGACGGAGGAACCGCGTGCTCCCTGAGAGCATCGAGACATTCAAGATGGGCCACGCCCTATTGGAGAGGATGCAACTACCAGTCATATTACAAGAAGGGTACGTTTTGAGGTGCAGATTGTTGCCTTTACAGCCAGAACAGAGATTTTTTCATGAAAAGCTTTAATTGATCAAGAACAGAGGTTTTCTCACGAAAGGCGTAAATAGCCCATGACAAAAATTTCACTGGCTCACTTCCACCCGTTGGGATATACTTAGAATCTGGGACCCAGTTGTTCAAAAGCTCAAATGTCACGTTATCCCTAACAGTTCGTTGAGTATCCTTAAGGACGTTATCTCGCGGTTAAACAAACTAAAATGTTCACATTACAATTTAATGACTCCGTTAAAGCTAATGCTGTAGCCCTGATTCTCAGTTCACTCATAATTTTCGTTTCCAGTACGGAGTTGCGACTGACGGTCATCGACGATGGTGCTGCTGAGGTGATCCAATCAAAACTTCACGCCCTCGATAAACGAACAAATGAACTTCGCATGTATTGGGGTCAAGATGACGAGGAAGATCAAATAGATGGTGCCACGGAAAACTCTGCGAGCGATGAACAAAATGGGCAAGGTTATGTCTTCGATGCCCAGGAAAACTCTGTGGACGAGAGACGACGCGATAATGGGCGACCTCACGTCATTGATGTCGAAGAGATCGAGGAAACCATGGTATCGGAAACAACCGATCCGCAGATGATGTCTGTGCGTCCTAACTGGCAGCGGGACGATGAGAACATGTCGGTGGAAGATATGGAAGTTGAACGAACAATTGGATTAAATTCGGCGCCCTCTAATGGATATTTCAATAACTTCGATGACGTTATTCGGGAACTTGAGAAGGTAGGAACTTTTTCACTCCGGTCATTTTCAGAAATAGATTAAGCATGATGTCCTTGTCGAAAATGAAGTCACTTTCATTCTGCTGTTTGGGTCATTTTCAGAAATAGATTGAGCATGATGTCCTTGTCAAAAATGAAGTCACTTTCATTCTGCTGTTCGGGTAATTTTCAGAAATAGATTGAGCATGATGTCCTCGTCAAAAATGAAGTCACTTTCAATCTGCTGTTTGGGTAATTTTCAGAAATAGATTGAGCATGATGTCCTTGTCGAAAATAAAGTCACTTTCATTCTGCTGTTTGGGTCATTTTCAGAAATAGATTGAGCATGATGTCCTTGTCAAAAATGAAGTCACTTTCAATCTGCTGTTTGGGTCATTTTCAGAAATAGATTGAGCATGATGTCCTTGTTGAAAATAAAGTCACTTTCATTCTGCTGTTTGGGTCATTTTCAGAAATAGATTGAGCATGATGTCCTTGTCAAAAATGAAGTCACTTTCATTCTGCTGTTTGGGTCATTTTCAGAAATAGATTGAGCATGATGTCCTTGTCAAAAATGAAGTCACTTTCAATCTGCTGTTCAGGTCATTTTCAGAAATAGATTGAGCTTGATGTCCTTGTCAAAAAGAAAGTCACTTTCAATCTGCTGTTTGGGTCATTTTCAGAAATGGATTGAGCATGATGTCCTTGTCAAAAAGAAAGTCACTTTCAATCTGCTGTTCGGGTCATTTTCAGAAATAGATTGAGCTTGATGTCCTTGTCAAAAAGAAAGCCACTTTCAATCTGCTGTTTGGGTCATTTTCAGAAATAGATTGAGCATGATGTCCTTGTCAAAAATGAAGTCACTTTCAATCTGCTGTTCAGGTCATTTTCAGAAATAGATTGAGCATGATGTCCTTGTCAAAAATGAAGTCACTTTCATTCTGCTGTTTATGATTTAAATGATTCACCACTCAAACACAAGGGGTCTCTGTCTTATAAGAACACTTTCAAATGAATGAGTTGACCAGGACTTGCTATTTGAGCATGAGTTTATGCTATTTGAGCTTGAGTTGATCCTAGTCCCCCCCCCCCCCCCCCCCCGTCCTCCAATTACACTTGCCCAGCTGACCCACCAGCAACCTGTTGTTAATGAAAAACCACTGCTTTCGAATAATCTCCAACGCAGTTCTTTCTGGAACCTGTTATTTACCTGTTATTTCCTCAAAATAGATATCGATATTGCTTAGGTTTGCAGATTCCTCTGCAGAAACACGTGACTGACAATGCAGCTAAATCATCTCTGTCTTGGCAGGAAGATGCTCCTATTAACCCCCTTGGCTAAGTTGTGCAAAACTTCACTTTCGTTATCTTGGTGTTTTCTTCATGTTAAAGCGCCATCAGTAGGTCTAAATTTCATTCGACTCCCTCTTCAAAGGCCTATATAACGATCGTTAAAAATTTGTAATTGAATTTGAAAATTTCCAATCACGTAGATACATACTGAATATAAATTTCAACATTGCCGTTGTGTACACAGATATACAAATACTATATGTATGTAAACCAAGTTTCAGCAAATTTGCATGCATGATAACTGCACAGCAGCATTTCGATTTTCTTGACCCACGACTAAATGTGAATAGGTAGTCTACCCCTTTAATACAGTGTTTGTTCAAACTGAGGCTTCTCCTGAAAATTAAAGGTGCACTACCCCTCGCCATCAAAGGTTTACCTGTTCCCCAGAAGCTCTTGAGTCAGGATGATCCTCCAAGCTATACCTACAAGCTATTTTCAGCCTCTACCTGAAATGAGCTTTCCATATTAGGCCCAGCACAGGCCAAATGAGATGCACTGTCCATTTCACCTGAGTATTCCTGTAGGTAAATAGACCATACCATTGGGAAAATGCCTGGCAAAATCAGGTATGGTTGAGCTGAAACTGTATCTAGAATATTATTGGTGACTTTGCCATTCTGACACAGGGGGTGCAAGTCTTGCTGTATGGTCCTATAGGGCCTAAAAAAAGGACGCAAATATGCTTTATGAAAATTAAACATCCCTGTGTAATATCCGTTCCTTATGTGTGTACAATATTCATACGATGTAGGATAAAATATGTATGCATTGATATGTTTAACTAGACTTAGCAGGCTAATATCTAACCTACCTGTCTCCCCTCAAGATAATCCGACTGCTCGTTAGACCAGGGTGTACCTTGGTATGCCAGCCAGAGATTCAGTGTTTAGAGTTGTCAGCCATTGAGCTGCATGCATACTCATTGGGAGAACACGTCCTCTGCCCAATTTTCGTAGTTTACACCTAATGTCTATATGACAGTGATAGAGGAATGTCGGACCAGCACGCCGCTTCCGGACGGTCCGTGGACCTACCGGAAATACACCCCTCTACCACAACCATCAGTACTGTAGCGATACAGGCCGGCCGGGCCAAGATTGTGCTCGCCATACTAAGAGTAAGTGACGCATTTCTCGATTGTGAATTTTTGATGAAGTTATGTAACTTTTGGTTCAGGGCAAAAGGTCAATCATATATGCCCATTACTCCATCTGACATCCACAGTGTCTAAAAAAGAGTTGTCATCCTCTCCCTGCAAATTGTATTCAATGTTTTTTCCGTTTTTGTACTTGGCAGTGTTGTTTTTTTTTGCATCCTGTGCATCATGTCTAACATTATTATCTGGCCCTCTCTCCATTCAACCAATTTGCAACTCTCATGAATGCCAAAAGGTCAAGTATGCCACTTCTTTGCAACTACCAGAATAAATTGGAAATTGTGTCGTCCGGAAAAGCACACACCATCATGTTATGAAACTTGGCAGCCATTTTGTTTTGTGGCAGCCATTTTGTTTTCTGTGCATCCTCATCATTTTGTAATGTATTCTTATGAAACATTTGCTTGCATAGATTTTCACCAGAAGTTAATTTTGGTAGAATATAAAACTTCAAAGAAATGCTGACTATAAAAAATTACGAAGTAAATGTTCTACACATCGTGTTTTGATTGTGCTGATATTTTGCAAATTCCCCTCCACATCAATGGGATCAAACTAAGTGGCATATTTCAGTGTTAAAATATTTGATTTTATTAAGGACAAATTTACACATTGGATTAGGTATGGAGAATATATATAAACTTTGAAATATTTGTGATATGCTTTCGTATTGTCAGGTTTGACAACTGTGTTTGACAGTTGAGATATGAATAATGTAACTGAACAAAAACACCAAGGCCTGCCTTGAAATGCATTTCCAAAAAACAGCAATTATTGTTACTGAAAAAGGACACTTTTGCTAGTTTTGTGATTTTGGGCACACTTAGAATTGATATCATGAAGAAAAGTTGCTTTCATGATTGAAGAAGCAGAGGGGTAACAAAGCCTTTGCTTCTGTGGTTTTTGAACCTGAGGCCAGTGTTTTACAAGGCAATTGTGCTAATTTGAGAGGGACTACCGAGTCCAATTTTTCCTGTCGAGGTAAGTTGTGCCTGTACAAATGTACACAAAAGGTACAGCCAGTGTAAGTACCCTTTCACACCTTTGGGTGCCAAATGTGACTGTGGAACGAGCTGCAATGTACATGAACCTCCGTGGTTAGAACCCCAAACCTGCGTTTAAGAAGGTGTTCGGTCTACTTTTGTCTGAGCTGCATGTAAATGGAAATTCATGGTAGTAACTATGCCACCCCCCCAAAAAAAGGTGGGACCTGACCTCATAGACGTCACCTTGGAGTTCCTGACCTCTACTGACCTCTATCCTGTTAGATGCCCTAGGTGGTCATGTCATGTATTTATGTAGCTCATCCTTTTATTTTCCTGGTGGTCAGCATCTGACATAGGCCCCTGTAGGGCCGGAGAGGTTCACCCTTTGCACTAACCCCTATATCACCACCTCAACTTATGACCTTGAATTCTGACCTTCACCTTCTGTTGAAAAGTCATGATTGGATCCGAGTCAAATGGACAGTTGAATCTGATCATCTGGCAGGCATGCTGTGCTGACAAGTTTCAAGTTTCTCTTTGACCTTTGCCCTCAATCAAGATTCAGACAATAGAGCCTGACCATTCAGATGTGAGCACCTCTTTGGAGGTCACCCTTTAACCTTGAACTCTAGCCTTTGCCCTCTATTTCAGAGTCATGATTGGATTCGAGTCAAGATTCAGACGATGGAGCCTGACCTTATGGAGGTCGGCTCCTCCCTGGAGGAGGCTCTCCAACTAAAGAAGGAACTTGAGGAACTATGTATCAAACTTACGGTAAGTGCAGTTTATTACTGGCAACCAGTTTGATTTTATTTTCTCGCCCAGTATGGCATGTATGACCTTGAGAAGGTCAATGCAGTACAATGACATATTTAGGTCGCTATAAAGGACTTGCAGTGATGTCATATTGGGATCTATTTTGGATGTAATTTCAAGATCTTGACCCTGCTAATATCTTGGTTTAAGTTGTCACACTTTGCTGCTGCCATTCTTGCGCTGATGACTATGCCACATGGTTGTCCTAGGATCCAAATTGATGCTGTGTCCAAAGTTAATAAGTCAAGGAGTATGATACTAGACTAAATGCTGATGTTTGAAAGTTTGGCTGAGCATGTGGCAAGCTGTTGAATTTGCCTGAAAGATTTTCTTGTGCGTCAGACACCTGTCTGCCTTTATATTACCCAATGAAAAGCAGTCGGTATTTCTCAGCATAAACATTCTAAACTTGTCTGAATACATTTTTTAAATGTTATATGAGTCACTTTGGCCAAGTATCAAAATTTCTGATAAACACACAAAATCCTGAGCCCGGTTGTTCAAAAGCACAAAAGTCACGTTGCCCCTAACAGTTACATAAAGTATCCTTAAGGATGTTATCTCTTTTAGTTAAACCCATTAAAATTTTCACGTTAAAACTTAATGACTCCCTTAGCTTTTAACGTAGTTTTGAACAACCCAGCCCTGGTAGTGTTTATCAGATGTCATAGTATTTCTTATTAGACTGTTCCTTATTGTTTGGACTTCCTAAATGTTAACTTTTTCCGCTTCTGTCCTTCATCAAGCTGATAGTGTGTCTAGCTAATGCCATGTGTCACTCAGCTGGAGTTGTTTTTCTATGTAATTGATGGCAAACTCCATAAATAAACACAACAGGTTGACAGCTAACCAGGTGGGCAAAGTTTCAGACATCAGGGCCCACCAGATCAGAGCAAAGAAAGTGGCTGAGACGCAATTGAATTAAGCCGAGCAACTTTTCACACCTACTCCATTGTGAAAATGTTGAGATCATAATTATTATTCAAAGAAAAACAGAACTGCTTTTGGAAGAAACTCTGCAGTTTGCTCTGCAGTAGGCCCTATTAGATAGTACGGTAGAATTTATGGTGTGACGGAAGGTTTCTTATGCAATAGACTGATATCCCATATCCTGCTTTAAATTAAGGGGATCTGTCTTTGATCCTGACCCTGTTTAAAAGGCCCATCCCAGCATCCCAGAAAAAAACATTCCCCGCTCAGTATCTCAAGGCTGTTACATGTAACTTTAAAACCTCATAATTGTGATGAAGATTTCGAGCGAGTGGCCTTTTGAATCAGACCTTAGGCTAGATTTTTTTCTGCATCATTCAGTTTAACTCAAGGGAAACTACAGTAGTGTAGGCCCTGAGCTAATGATGGCTTGCTGAATGAGCAGAAGCATAGCCAGGTGAGCTACACGCAGCGCTATCTTCCTACATACTTGAGTAAGGCAAGGTGCTATGCTTGTATAACCTACCTACACCATGTACATTTTATGTATGCTAGCTACTACTGTTATACCTACATGTATAGCCTATCAAGAAAAATCTCCTGCTGAAACTTTGATGATGGCTGAGATGTGGGTTGGTCTGAATGTGCGGAATTCCTCTCAGACTGATTCAGTGGTATATTACGCAGCAGAACTGAATGCTCTTCAGCAACATAGATAATGCTGCCACTGTTGGCTGGAGACTTTTTACTCTTCAGTAATAGATAATTCAGCTACTGTCAGCATACTAATCATTCCTGATAAAGAAACACACCTGCTCTTCTGCATTGACAGGAGGGGTATGCCTATACTACGCAGCGATATTCAGCGGGTTTTCATTGTGTGAAGCCCTGGCATTGGTAGCTTTTCCAGTTTAAAATTTTGAATTCCCTAGGCCCTATTGTAAGACATCAAATAGGAATGGAATACAGAGATAATAAGAAGCGTTCAAAGTTCCATATGCGGGTACTGTCTGACTGGTGGAATCTATTGGAAGGCTCAAGGCTTGGCAAGATCTTGTAGGCTTATACTGATTTGAAATACATCAAAGACCATACATTACTGTCGGCTGGGCGACAGGCCCTTGTGCCTCTTGTTACACCCCTCTGCAAGACATTATCATTGTCTGAGCTGCCTTATATTTATCACAAAGCAAGGAGAAAGGAGATATGTCAATTTGTGCTGCAGGGCACTTATGTTGGTTATAGGGTTCATCTGTAGGGGTGCCATGGACTTACCCCCAAATGTACACAAAAGCTTTGGGTCCAGTGTCAGGTAGAAGAACTGACCAACATCACCCGGCATTCGATCGAGGACCTGTTCCTTTTATATAAGTTTGTGTTCAAGCCAGCCTTGTTGTATCCAAAGAGGCGGGCCTTTGGCTAAAATTACTGAGATAGACGTCAACATCATGGAATGCTCTGCGTATTACATGGTATTAGTGATGGACTATGCCTCATGTCTGCCCAACTGATGGAGATGTTAGTAGTCAAAGTTATGTATCGTGCTATGTTTTGTAAGGCCTATGAGCTAAGCACTGTATGATGTCTACGTTTTGGAATAAGTTTGTCTTATCCAAGCTGCTCAGGTAGCTATGGCCAAACAAATAGAATGATAGTTTCTTGATATGCATTTACGGCAACCTTTCATAACTTTGCCAGTAAGAAATGCATTTGCATCAATTTTTTGCAAGTCTATTACCATATTTAAAAAGCGTAAAATTGACTTGAGGGCTCAGATTCGACCTGTAGTGTCAGATATTTGGGAAAAGATAGATACAACTAAAAAAAGAAAAAATAGTGACAACAGGCAAGAAACATATTACTTTGTTGTCTTCCACAGTGATTGATGACCCAGTAAACAAATTCTAACATACAACATCCTTTCATATGAGAAGGCTTAGTGGTTGTTTTTACACTGACTGGTAATAAATGATAAGGCCTACCGGGTATACGGTGAAACCTCTCTTAGCTGACTCCTCTTTTAGCAGGACACCCTATCTATTAGGGACAGTGGTTTTGGTCCCAAATAGGTTCTTTATTTGACCTCTGTAATTAGGACACATCCCACTTAGGGACATCATTCGTCTTCCTGAGGTAGTCCTTAGTAGAGCTTCTACTGTATTCCTTTAGGACACATTCTAAAATACCTTGGTACCGTAAAGTCAACTTTTAAATGGAAAATGCATAAGCCTCGTTCTGAGAGTGGAGTGTTTTGGACACGCAACCAAGATGCTCTACCAAAGTTCCCTCGGGTTGCACTAAAATGTGGAACCATGCACACAGCTCACTTCAGAAGTTTGAGGCTCTCAAAACACTGCTTCAAACACAAATCAGCCAAGGAAGCATCAACCACCCTAAGTTTTTTAATGAGCACTACACATATTTGCTGAGAAAAACGCTCCAAATAGCCCATTTGCGCGGATTTTAGCGTCACTTGAGCGAGCCGATCCGGACTTCCTATACGCGCTGCCGTAACATAATGTAAACAACGGCGCTACCGGCGCTCCGGGCAGGCGATGGATGGAATTTGCCAAATTCGCACATATTCAAGTTATTTCGTGGCCTATCTTTTTAAGTTTGAGGTATTTTAGAATAGAAATTGAACCCTCGGCTTCGGACCTTGGTTGAGTTACCAAGACACTCTCGGGTGGAGCTAAAATTTCGTCCAAACCCGAGCCGACAGGCGAGGGTTTGGACTGTATTTTAGCTCCACCCTCGAGTGTCTTGGTAACTCAACCAAGGTCCTCCGCCTCGGGTTCAATTCCTTAACCCACACCTTCATGTACAATGCTCCAATATTGCCTCTGCCCAGGCAAATTCTCCTCCTGGCATATGCCACTTTATCCTATTTATCAGACAAAATCATAGGCAGTGCCAGGATTTCCAACGAAGGAGTCCTACCCCCACCCCCATGCTGCCAATGAACATACATTCTATTAGGCTTCTGATCCAAGCATAAGTTGAGTTGTTTATCATTCCTCTGTGACACAGCCTTGCAGCTAATTGGCCTTTTGATGATGTGTAACCTCATAATTCTGTCCTCGGCAGATCAGGTCCAGTCACTCTGGTCTTTCTGCCAGTCCAGGCCCTTAGGTCATCCTTGCGATGGTTACTGTCTACTGTGCCCTACAAGGTGGGGTACGTCGTCTGCCAAAATTTTTATGAAATCTCAAATTTTCTCCTTCCAGCAAAAACAACAACAAATCACAGAGCTTCTGTCCAAGGCGGATGACCTCGTCACCCAGCAACAGACTGGCGGCGAGGTTTACCACGCTATGGCGGAGTCACTTGGTGAAGCCTGGAAGGACCTGAACGCACAGTTGGACTTAAGACGGATGCTGCTCGATCAGAGTATGGCTTTCCACCAGAGCGCCAAAGATGTGAGTTTTCTTTCAGGTTCATCGCCAAAATTTGCGCAATGTTACTAGTTGTGGAAGTTTGTGTCCAGGCTGCCCAGCCTGTATTGTGTGCAGGCCAGGGGTATGGTACACTTAAAAACCCTGCAGTTAAAGAGGACCCTAAATTGACAAACACAGACGTCCTGTGGGCCATCTTACAATGTCAATGTCATTTTGGGCTGCATATTGTCTGCGTTACAGAAAATGGCAGCAAATTACGCGCAAACACCAAATTTATGCTTCGTCTACAGATTGAGAATTTACCACTTGAAATATTATCATGTTTAATTTTTCGTCTTCTTCAGTTTGGAGACAGGATGGAGAATGCAGCAGGTTATTTCGGAAAGATATCTTTGGCGCAGGATGTGGAGAGTGCAAGACGACTGCTCCAGCAGCACAGAGATATCAAGAAAGGTACGACGGATAGTCAGAAATGGACAAATAGAGGAAAACACCTCTTTAATTTATGGCAGTGTAACTTTGGATGAGCACACCTTTAGTCCATTTTATGTATGGTTGGCACTGCACTCAAAAAAGCTTGAAAATAAGAGTCAGAAAATGTTAGTGTTTCGATTCAAATCACACATCTTGGTCATGGATTGTCCCCTTTTTGCAAAGATATTTATTAAGACTTCGAAGTTTCACATGAAAGAATCCCAATAAATGGGAGTGCCGTCCTCTTGTGTAATGTGCAGGGCAGAAAGCTAATTGAATCGCTTCCTCTCACCTGCTATTCTCCCTAGAGATGAGTAAAGTCAGACAAGTTCTACCTGTCTTGGTCGCGATCCAACTCCATAATAACTTGGCGAGAATGCAAGCTTTTGGCAAATTGCCTGACACTTGGCTACTTTATAGGAGCAGGTGAAACTTTTAAAGGCCAAGGAGTTCTTCATCTGGTTGTTTACTTGATAGCCCACCTGTTATTACAGTGGAGATGATCACATGCCCATTTTGCACATGTTACTGAAATCAGATAATGCTATGAAATGTGATCTACATTGACCTCTAAATTCAGAGCCATCTTTCAAACCAATATCATTTGGTCTGCATCTGAATCATCTTGACAATATTAGGCCGTTTCACTCGATACAAACTTACTCCTTCAATGGAAACATGCATAAGGAGAAGTCGTGTTGTAGGCCCTGTTTGCAAGAGGATGCATCTAAATGTGTCAAGCCATGTTTGTCAATGAAAATAAATCTAAAAAACATCGTTTTCTGTTTTCAGGAATTTTAGAAGCATCAAAAATGACACTAGAGCAAGGTCAAGCCTTGTTAAACAGAATTCGTGAAATGGGAATGCATGCGGACATACAGAATCGGCACGCCACAACAGCGGCGTGTTACGGCATTGAACATCTGCTAGAGTTACTGCACGACAGACGACGTCACCTTGAAGAACTATGGTTGCAGCGCAAGATCAAACTAGAGCAATGCCTACAGTTGTGTCAGTTGGATCAAGAAGTTCAGAAAGTAAGTTGTGGTGCCCCCTTTCTTGACTGCCCCGAGCCCCAACTGACCATAACCTTTAAAAAAGATGATTTGATTTTGAGGAAATATGGTTGGTGAGCATGATAACTAGAATTCATTTCAGTTGGATTTCGAAAGTGATTCAGAGAGTACTAAACGAAAAAAAGATGCAAAAATGTCACCGTCAATGGCTCTGGTGTTGACTTCCACTGGCTTGCTGTACATTTGTAGATGCAGCATGGCTGTGGTCCCCATGCTTCGTATTTTCGTACCCTTACCTCCAAGCACTTCAAACCAGTTGATCTCTTTACAAATGCTGCCTGTTTTACTTTCAGCTCTCAGACTGGTATAAAGATATTGGAGATGTGTACCTTAACCAGACGGAGCTTGGAGATTCAGTCTCAGCGGCCCGAAATCTACAGGAGAATCACTTTAGATTTGAACATCAGGCAAAGGTAAGGCGGCGGATTTTAGTATTGACTTGTTCACTAAATAGCCAGTCTCTGCCACTTGCATTTGACCTTTGCAGAATAGCCCGTTCTCTTGCCATAAAATAACAGTTAACAGAGCAGCACTTAACCGTAATATTTTATTTTAGGATATGCAAGACGCCGTCCTGCGCCTGGTCAGGCACGCAGACCATCTACTGCAAGCGACCCACTATGATGAGGAAGGAATTCGCCAGCGCTTGAAACTGATTGATGAGTGCTGCGAAAACTTCATGATCCGACTCGATAACCGACGAAAAAATCTTGTCCTGGCAGCCAATTTCTTCAAAATGGCCCAGGAAGTAAGTACATTGTTATTGACAGCTTGTGCAACTTTGGGTAATCTGAAAGCAAAAAGTCTCGATAATTCTGTTGTGTAGTCCAAAATTCAGTCATTCATCAGAGAAACTATAAAAAGCAGTGTAGATGTGGAGAGCTCACCTACATGTATGGGTAAAAAAGTGATAGTTTTACTGGTAGCAAGTTATGATGAATGTTGATAGGGGTGACAGCAATTCGAGAGTAGCTGGGCAAGAAGCAGTTGAAATAATTTTCACTCTACCACTACCTAGGGACGATATTCAGTCAACCATTTGTTTCACTTCCAGGCATTTATGAAACTGGAACAGATCGAGAACCAGCTGACGAATACAGATCTCCCCCGGAACAGTGCAATGTTAGCAGAGAAGCACGCCTTTTTGGCTAGCGCCATCGGAGAGGTGACAACACCTGTTCTCCGTGAGGGCCGTATCTTACTTGAGAGGGTCAGTAAGGACGACTCTGGAGCCGATGGAGTTAAACAAACGGTAGGTTGCAATGTCACTGTTAGGTGGCGCTATAGTGATGCGACCTATCAGATTTCATTGAAATCTTGTCGATAGAGGCACTTTAATTTGACCCTGCCTGTCTCTTTTGCTTCATCAAATTCACCTACCTCACGAAGTCTTTAGATTAGATAAGTCAGTTGCCCACAGTTACTTAAAAAGATACATCTATTCGAATGTTAAGCTTAATTGTATTTCATGAAATTGTTGCCAAGGGGCCTGCTTTCCTAATGCCATGCTGCCCGTTTCTTGCTGCAGGTTGAGTCTCTGCAAGAGCGTTGTATCTCATTGGAGGAGATGTGTAGGGAACACACAGTTGTTGGGGAGAAGAGCGATGCCTTCACCACCTTCCAGGAGAAATACACAAGTGTAAGTAGATGCAGCACCTAGGGCAAATGTGCAATACCAGGGCCGGTGCAGGATGGTCACATATTTTACAGGCATCAGCCTTCTGTAACTAGTTGCTAGAGTTTAACTTGCCTCTGTGATGACGGACACATCTAAGTCCTAAGTTAGCCCTGGTCTCAGTAGATATGCTACCCCTAGTGCAAAGGCCAGGTGCTGTAGCGACAACGGGGCCAGTGCAGGACAGTCCTGTATCTTACAGTCATCGCTGCCCCAAGGGCAAAGGTGCGACACCTAGGCCAGTGCAGGGTGATCACGTATCTTACAGTCATCGGCTTTCTCTGACCGAGTGCTGGAGTTTTAAATTGCCTCCGTGACGTCCGACCCATAAACGGAACTAGGCTGGCTACTGAATGTTGACTGCATGTTGAAAAAATGTCTGCAAGAAAAGAATAAATATACCCAAAGAGTGATGGTCCGTGTGCTAAAGCCTGCATGGCCAGACCTCACCATTTCCTTAGAACAATTGTCGGATGTATGGGCTCTTGTTTCGAGGTTCCGAATCTTCTTGGAGTGACAGTTGTGGTATGGGCAATCTATACCGTGCTGACATTTCTACTTCTCCATCTTCTAGGTACACACCTGGATCGTACAGGTCGGGCAAGCCGTCCTCAACAACAGTCGTGATATGGGAAACAATCTATACGGTGCTAACGACTTTCTGGAAGCACATCAGCAACTTGAGGAAGACATCAGGGTAAGTGAGGGAATGATGGTGTAGTCAAATTTCATAGTCTTTTGGTATCTGGTATGCAAGAAGTCAAAGCATTTTTGGTGATATCTGGACATGAGCTATGCAAGATATCTTGGTCAACATTTGCCTCGCTCCATTAGCTGGCCGAAAATCAGAACCGTGTAAGGGGTCATCCACAGTTTTCAACATGACTAAAAAATGTACTCTTTTTGGTAGACCCCCCCCCCCACCCTGAATGAGTACTTTCAAAAATGTAGATTTTTGAGAACATTGTTCAACATTTCAATAAATGTTTAGAGGAAGACATTTCTCACTGACCCCCTTTCCCTCCATAAAACATGTCTATTGATGTTTATTTCACTCTTCTTACATTTGTTTGCAGGCTAAGAACCGGGATGTGGAAGCTCTTGCCACTGCCGTTGAGGATCTTGTAAAGGCCGAGGATGTAGATGCACCGGAGGCAGAGGAAAAGTTACGAACTTTACAAGAAAACTGGACACAGTTGAAAGCGGCGGTCGAGCTACGTATCAGCCTGGCCCTGAAATATGTCACCTACTTGAAAGTCTCACATCAGGTAAGAGTTGAGAAAGTTTAATGTGAGGCGTGTTCAAGATGATACACCCAAAGGCACAGAAGACAACTCCAAGGCCCTCGTTTGTCGTACAAATTGACTGTGGTACCTCCTGCATGTGTTCAAAGGGGTTAGCATGAGCTGCTACCTAACTTTAACTGATTGGGAGGCCAGCGGTGCCTTTTATATGCCTCAAGAAGTTCAAGAGTCTGTTTGCGTATGCGTAGGACATTAGTGACAAAATTTGTTTTGAACAGCAAGGCCCAGGAGAAAGAGGAAAAGTTCCAATATTAACCTTTAAAAAAATTCATATCATATTCTTTCCTTCAGCTCACGCAACACATGGACGGAGTTGAGGACACGCTGAAGACAAACAGACACTACCTGCAGGATATCAGCGAGAACATCGTCAAACACGTCGACGATAAATGGAAAGCCACCCTGGAGATATTTGACGGGGAGGAAGAAACCGGCAAGGAGTTCCTCGATGAAGCACCAAAGGTATGGAGCCCTTTTTGCCCTTTCTGCAGTATTGCCAACTATGCTTCGCCCTCTGCGTCGAGAATTTAAAATCCATGATGACTCTAAGTGTAGGCTGATTTTCATCATCTGCGGCTCGCTGGAAGACTTTTTGAGAGTGTAGACCTGTTGGAAGCTGGCAGTGCCATTGGGGTAGATGTTAGAAAGGTCATCTAGGTCACTGGAGGTCGTGAGGTCTGCTTCCCTCTCACTGAGGGTTAGGATGAAATAGTTCAGTAAATTTTTTTTGGGGGTCAGTGGGTTTGTACTTATTGAAGAGTTTCAGTATGAAAGTAACTGTGTCTCTGCATGGCATCTTCAACAAGTCCACATCTCCCGAAGACTCTTTCATGCCAGTGTTTGTTTGCCTGTTACTATTCCTTAAATGGTGTTATATTTCACAGGCTGAAGAGGATTTGAAACTCGAGTCGCGCAAAGCCGTCTTCAATGTCGAGACGATGATCACGACGTTCCGTGATCGCAAAGAGCACATTACAAACCTGATGGAGGTCTGGCAACAGTCGGTCACGTCGGGTAAAGAGTTCAAGTCAGAATGGTCACAGTTCATTCAGGACGCAAGAAAGGTAGGTGAAATCGAATCTCTTTCAATGATGACACGAATGATATGATCAGAATGTGCTCATTATTAAGGCCTTTCTACATTGCATTATACAAGAGCTCTTTGATGAGAGGTTATGTCATTGGGTTAACAATTTACAACTTTGGGACTTATTCTGTGACCTACTTAGTATTTGCTGTCACTTCAAGCTTCAGTATGCCATCCTTCTATTATTACTAGACAGATATGGTTTTCACAAAAGTGTAAGGAAACTCAGTGAGCAAGAACTTTGCCTGTTGGTCAATTTTTCCAGAATATTCTTCATTTGCATTATGTTTGTTCTTTTGAATTCTTCAGCAAAATCCACCTATTTTACATGTGTTAGTTTTTTACCGTCACTTTCTGTCTTCACTCCAATCAATTGGTAAAATAACAAACAGATCATTTGAAAATTCACTGCACCCCGTCTTTTTCCCCGAATTTGCTGACTCGGATGCCAAACTGTCAAGGTTTCATAACTTTACCCAATGTGTAGCGCACACAGGAAACTAAATTTAGAGAGATTTGCCATGCTGGATGGCCACAAAGAGTAAACTAGCTCTGTTTATTTCGTTGGACAGCCTTTGTAAGTCACATTTGGAACTCATGGTTTCCTGTAAAAGATTTTCTGTTGGAATTCAAAAGAACAAATTTTGTGGGGTCCGCAATTTTCAAAAAGTCGACTTTTCATTTTTCTCCAGACAATTGATTGGGTGATGGAGACGGAAGATGAGATGTTCCCAGCGATTGCTGGAGAACTTGGGGAATCGACCACAAATGCACAACAGTTCCAGAAACGCTTGGACGAATTCGTCCCCATACAGAAGGTAGATTTTTGGTTTGATTTTGGTAGGCTGTTTTAGGTCCTCAGTGAGATTATTATTGGTTGCAACGCAGAAGTACTCAATTTGTAGCTTTTTGAAATGCAGTGGCCTATGAGACCAACTCGATTCAAATTCTGATGGTTGAATTTGATTTTAATGACTGGGTCTTTAAAGGACAGTTGTTCTATTTAAGGCCTGGTCCACTGATCATCCAGTGATCTATTAAGTATCATACCAGTGCCCCTATGGTACATGATATATAAAGATATCTTTTTTGGCACCCAATATTAATATCACTGAGAACAAAATGGCGTGATTGATTTTGCTGAAGGTTCAAAGAGGAAACACAACTTTTTGTAAGTTCATTCCCATTTTGACGAGGATGCTCTGATGTTTTAGACGATTGATTGGATCATGTTGGCAGAAAAGGAACTCTTCCAACCGGCCATTGCTGGAAGGTTAGGAAACTCACGAGAAACTGCCGAGGAAATGCAGCAGAAGGTCGCAAAGTTTGATCCCACGGCCAAGGTAATGTGAGGGTGGCAGATGTTCTCGAAGATGACGACTTTGACGAAGTTGAAGAAAAATAATATATGCTATATTCTCTTTTCAACGAAAGTTTCAACCTGTGCACGGTCAGATTAAGAGGGTTTGCCATAGTGCGTGAGCACCTTTGCCACTAATTATGTTGGGATTTGAAAAATGCCAAGTTTCGTTAACACCTGCGTTAGTTTCAAAACTTGTGTTGAAGAACCTGGCCCAGATCCTGGCACCAACTGGCTTGATCCACCTGCACAAATCCCCCTATAATGTCAAACCTAATAATGATACTTTCTACATTGTAGAAGGCACAGGAGGAAATTGAACAGCACTTGATGACCGCTGAGGCCCTCTCCCTGAAGGGGGACACCAAGGGTCAGAAGGAGATGATCGTCAACGAGCTGTTGAAGGTCCACCAGCGCTTCCAGGCCCGCATCAACGAGTATAAGATACTGCTGAACATGACCATACAGTTCTTCAAGAATCTACACTCGGTAAGTAAAAGGGGATTTCACATTACCAGTGCTTTAGAAAAGTGTGTAACTCGCACAGAGGGTGTTGATTTGCCTCCTGGGAAACAACGAGCCTTAGAAAGAATTACCAGATATTTCTCGCCACATAACTACATGAGTACAGTAATTCAGGAGTTAAATGGCCGTTACATAGAGCAAACACTGGAGCAATGTGGTTTTGTTTTCATGCAATATGTCTTCTTCATATCAGCTGGACACCCTGATCGAAGAAACCGAAAAGGAATACCAGGCGTCTGAACTCCCAACGGAGGTCACCAAGGCCGAGCTGCTGCTTGACCACCACATCCAGAATCGCGACCAGATGAACAAGATCACGCAGTTCATCGCCGACGAGGGCGAGCAGATCGTTGTCAGAGTCCGCCAGCTCGACTCGGAGGAAGTTGCAAAGAAAGACG
Source organism: Lineus longissimus (assembly GCF_910592395.1). Taxonomy (NCBI): domain Eukaryota; kingdom Metazoa; phylum Nemertea; class Pilidiophora; order Heteronemertea; family Lineidae; genus Lineus; species Lineus longissimus. Next base: position 10,152,375 of record NC_088322.1, read on the forward strand.
TGCAGTCCGTGTTGGAGCTTGCTGACGACGCGAGGAAGACATGGGACAAGTCTTGGGAAGAGCAGAAGGAGAAACTCGAACAGAATCTCCAGATCTGTCAGTTCAACTACGACCTTAGAGCGGTACGTTTCAATTATTCACGACCTCAAACCTGAACAGACAACATATTCTTCTCAGGTTCTTTCAAAAACTCAGGTGTATTTCCAAACCTTTCCAAACGAAAGGTTCTCTTAGCGAGATTGGGCACATCTGTTCACATGACATAGGCCCATTCCAAGAAACAGGCCCCCCCCCCCGGAGCTCACTAATAGCTTTGACAGCAGATAGCAGATGACAATTGCAACACTTCCACTTTTCATCCTGTTTAAATTGTCAAATGGACAAGCATAGAAAATGGGAAACTTTAAATTTTTGGCTTGCTCCTAAATCAAAGCTCTGACAGCCTGTGCTTTGGATAACTTTATCCAGAGGGGGAATACAGTTTGGCAAGATTTCAATTGTGGTCCTTTGAATTTCAGATCCACTACGAGGTCGACGACTTGAACCGTCAACTCCAGGCCAAGAAAGGTGACTACGGATACAATCTACAGAATGCCAAGATGATCTCTGAGGCTTTCAAGCAGTTTGAAATGACCATACAGGTACGAAATAGATGCTTCATTCCCACATGTTTTCATTGCACTTTCTTCAGGGCATCTCAAATTTCCCACTAAACTAGGACGCCTGAAAAATTGCTTGGGGAACAGGCATGCTTGATAATGTTTCAACTCTACCTGAAGTTCCTTGTCACTGTTTCAATCAGCGTGATTTAGATGGCAACCAACAAAGATGACTGAGATGCTGACCAGTAGAATGCTCTCACAGGCCAGGCAGAGTAGAGCAAGCCTGTTGTTGGCTTTTAACTCCTATCGGCAGGCCTGCTAACTCATCTTGGCCTGATTCATTGCAGGTTTCGAAACGGAATAACAGCGCCAGAATTTCCATGAACTCAGAATTCCACTGATATGCAGTAAATAGTCATCTTGTTCTTTACAGGTCATTGAGACGAAAATCCAGAACTTCATAAGCACCGCGGAACTTATGTTGAAAGATAAACACTACGACTCTAAACACATTCGTTCGGAGATCGATAAACTCCAGAATAAATGGAGTAGCTTCCACACATCGGTCCACGAGTACCGCGATCTGTTGGAAGTCTCCATTCTATTCTTCCAAATTGTTGAGGAGGTAAGTGCGGTTCACTGGCATGTTTAGTTTATCCAACCCAGTCACTGATTTTGACAGCGAGGCATTGTGCAGGTTCAGCAGCAATCATAAAAAATTTACAATCTTCGATGCAGTGTTCTCCACAGGGCCATTTGTCTGGGCGTCCAACACTACCTTGGCAGCTTACCACCATACATGTACCTTGGAAGCGCCACCCGACCTTGCTGTGGAATTTTGTGAAGGGTTTCTATAGAGTCACTCTACCTTAAACTGCTGGCCACCCTACCTTGTCTTGCACACTGGTACTTCTTGATTATCAAGGGAACAACCCTACCTATGGAAAACCATTTGAGTACTCTGCTTTTGGTGCAGCTAAGGGGAAGGTTGGCGTCTTTCAGAGACTGAGTCTTCTCGTGTATTGCACCCATTTTTATCAAGTCATAGGTCTGACAAAGTCCTTCGTTATTTTCAGTGTGAAGAGTGGATCCGTGAAGGCAGCCAGTTCCTGTTCAACATTGGCCGTCAAGCCCAGGACTGCAAGACTGCCGCGGAGGCTGCGGAGCTGGTCGACAAGGTCAAGAGTCACCTTGACCAAGGTCAACCGCCGCAGGAAGAACGAATCAACAAACTTTCAGAGCTTGCATCTCAGTTATATGGTAAGTGCGAGGGGAAGTTGATTGGAGTAATCTTATTTGTAACAGTTCTTTCGTTTCCGGGACCGCAAGCTCAGAACCGAGTAATCTCATTTGTAACAATTCTTTTGTTTCCAGGACCGCAAGCTCAGAATCGAGTACGCCACGTCGTTGTCAAGTACCATGACGTGATGGACTCATTCAAACAGGCAAACAGGCAACTTGAGAGTCTCCAAGATGCCCTCAAGAAACGCGAAGAGGTAGGTTATGTATTTTCATTATTCAGGCAGTGACATTTGGTGACAGTTCTTCAAACCACCAACTCACTTTGAGATGGTCATGAAATGAGATATCGCCAGTGTTGGTAATGAACATGTGCTCAGCCAGACTGCAGTAAAGGTAGAGTTGCAAGTATCACTGCATGCGCAGCTGACTTAAACTGTCCCTTGTACAAGTGGTTTGGACTGCTTTCAACTGGATACCAAAATTAGGGAAAGCTTGCAGCAACTTGAATGTCAAAAAGATGTCACTTTGTCCATCTACCTGTCTCTACCCAAAGGAGAAATGTCACTGTCTGTATTGGGAAATAAGTACCTTAACGATCGCGGAACGGTAATATAAAACACCTAGGCCAGTTTCCACAACACTGGTGATAAGGCTTGCGTCAATCTGATAAGAAGGGTGTATCAAGCAAGATATAAAAAAAGAAGAAAAAGGAAGAAAAGAGAAATTGCGATACGAATACCGTATCGCAATTTCTCTTTTCTTCCGAGAGAGAATCATGAAGACAGAACATTGTTCAATAAGCCAAGGCAGACAAAACTCTAAACTAGTTCGTTTCGTTGACTTTATTGGATGTATTAACTATTGTGATCTCTCTTGCAGGCTCCCCCTCCTCCCTCACCCGAAGTCTCAGAATCCCCAGTGGAAGAGGTGATCGCCGCAAAAGAAGAATTTGCGCCAATCGCGGCGGTCCCCATTGGATTCGAGCCAATCAAATTGCCTGAAGAACGTAAAATATTTCCACCAAAAGTGACGCAGCCTCTGAGGAGTGCTGACGTTATGGAGGGGATCAGGTAATGAGTGTTGAGAGTATTTTCCAGAAATTCATTCAGTTTTAGGCCATTGTCACCTATCAAGATTCCCTTGTCATGAGTTAACTGAATTAGGCTTGAAAACACGACTTGAAGGTGAAAAGCGACATCGTGAATCATATGTCACCCGCTCTTTGGAAATGACTTGCTCATTCTTCATGTCACGCATGAAAAGTGAAGAGTGATACATTCCATGTGAAAACATTAACTCTTTGTAATCGAAGCCTTAGATAATGGTGTTAAAATCTGGTCACCATTATTTGATCTGTAGGAAGGCACAGTTACACTAATTTCTCCTCCTCTTTCTTCCAGATTTACATTTGAGTGCAGATTCGACAGTGACGACATCCCACAGCTGATGTGGTACAAAGATAACATCCCGCTGATCAGCCCGGACTACGAGACGCGTTACGACAACGGGCTCGCCACGCTGACCATTGAGGAAACGTTCTCTGAGGACACAGCTCGCTACACCTGCCGAGCGACCAACACTGCCGGGAGCGTTGAGACATCCGGTCACTTGACTGTCCGAGGTAGGCATCCTGGTGCTGGAGTCATATAACTGTTGTAGCTTTTTAGCACTTTGGCAAAGTTGGATTTCTTTATGGAGCACTATTTTTCTTCTTCGGGTGCACCAGATAAATTCTATTGAGAATACTTTCTATCTGTCTCCGTGCTTTTGCATGCCCTTGAAGAAAAGTTGACCCTTCTGTAGGCAATATTAAGAAACAAACTGGGGTGGGATAAGTGGTTTGGTGGGTGGGGGAAGGGAAGGGGCCTTAAGGTCAAGTATAGGACAAATATGATGAATCGGTTAAATATTTGCGTGGGAGTTACAAAGTACTGTTATTGGTCATTCTCCATTCTAGATCTGACACAAAAATGTCTTACATGTATCTTTGGATACTTGAATGAATTGAACCACTCTATTTGTTTATAAATGAGTAATTGCAAAACGGCAAGTTTGATGACCCTTTGACAAAATAGACCACAACTATATTGTGGGACTTGTGGGCTGCATGCTCAGTTAGACCACAAGTATTTTCGAGAAATTGTGGACTTGTATGCTCAGATGAAAAAAGTGAGTGCTGATTTTTATTTGGCAGGGAGAACATTTATCTGTGTCTTGTTTGAAACGGGATGGTACCTTGAAACAGGAGTGGTTATTGAATAAAAAATAATGCATGCTTGGACAAATTTCAGGATTGGAGGGTATTGGAGATCGACTTTTTGAATACACGATTGGGGGTAAGGGCTTGGGTAATACAGGATTGCAGGGTATTGGAAAATGACTTTTGGAGTACATTTCGCGAGTCAGGGGTTGGAAAATTCTCTGTCCCAGCACATCACCCTCTGGTAGCTTGGCGTCACCGTGCACACTCTTTCCTTCCAGAAACACAACAGAAAATCCTACCTCCCGATTTTGCGAAAAATCTCAAATCGGCTGACGTCACAGAGGGTAACCCTTTCACATTTGAATGTCATGTGACGGGTTGCCCGTCTCCGACCGTCTCTTGGTTCAAAGACGATGTCAGCGTCGATAATTCCCCAGATTTTGTAATCACCAAAATCAACGGAACTTGTTGCCTTAAGATTCGTCGCGTTAATAAGGGACATGATGCGCGTTATACGTGCAAAGCGACCAATCAGGGAGGAGAGTCTGCGTCAAGTGCGCGACTCACGGTTATACGTAAGCGGCATTCTAGTCTCTGCATGCCGCATGTTTTAAAATCAGTCTCTTTTTTAGACTTCATTTTTCAGAGCTGCTTTTCCTTAACTTTAAACATTTCAGGGCCCTGAAAGATATTCTAAATCCTTTCACATTAAATGTACAAAGATAACTTCATCGAGTCTCTGATGTTGAAATAAAGAACAGTTCCTCAAAGTGGGTCATAAAAGTATCGGGCACCAAACCATACCAAGGTGACCAAATCTGCTTAACCCAAGCTAACCTTGAGTTCAACTTCCAGGGTAAATATTTCCATCTCGTCTCATGAATTTCTTTGATCTTTCAGCGGCTGAGCAACCTCAGTTCCGCGAAGGCCTAAAAGATGTCACTAGCGTCGAAGGAAAGCCAATCTGCATTCAATGTCGATTCACTGCAAACCCGCAGCCTGATGTCACGTGGCTGAGGGGCAGTGACCCAATTATACCGTCCAGTGTATTTAAGGTGAGTTAAAGGGGATGTTTCAGGACATTTTACATCTTTTCGGGCGGTGAAAATGAGCCTTCTCATTTCCTGTTTATAAATTCGGCGAAAAGAGTTGTATTTCATCGTGAGCAATTTACGAGAGAACCTGATTCCTAACAACTCTTAACAACTCGTTTTATTGTTTTTTCAGATAACTATAGAATCTGACTTTAGTAGTTTAGAGATCACAGAAGCATATCCTGAGGACTCCGGCTCATACACCGTGTTGTTACATAACCCGGCCGGGGAGGCCTCCAGTAGCTGTACAATCACTGTAGAGAGTACTTATGAAACGTGAGTAAAACTATTTTCACTTAACACTTTCAGCGCCCAACTTTCACCCCCAAACACCCTTTTTCAGACCCCCTGAGCAAAAGAAATGTCAGAGATGGCACAATAAGATTACTATGCTCCCAAGCTATACATGTATTTTGTGTTTCTGTTTGGAAAGTGACAAAAAGTGACCAAATGACCCCCTTTCAGCAATCCTGACCCCCGCTAAAAACTCCCAAAATCAGACTCGCTTTTCGCATCGGATGCAAGATCACACCGTTAAAGCCAAATAGGCAGAAAATAGTGGTGATGGGTACTTATAGTTATTCACCTGGCTCACAAATGGCAGCACTGACTGTTTCATCAGGTGCACTGCCTCTTGTTATCTGATCCACTCACCTTATACAAGTTTGCATGGAATAGTCTAGGGTGCTCATGTCTGAGCCTGCCAATGCTACCTGTATTTGTTAAGTACATGGCAGACAGGCAACATTTATTGCAGAGATGTGCAGTATTTGTTTTATGCAACAAAAATCACTTGTCTGTAGTGATCATCGTAGGTGGTGCCAACAAGTTTCAGCTACTTTAACTATCAAACTTTGAATTTGACTCACATTGCAGTGATTATCAGTTTTCCCTGCAGATTAGAATTCGTTTTATTGCCCATCGCAGCAATTAAATGCACAGTCTTATGCATTTTCACTTTGTTTTACTTTCAGTCTGTCAAGGTAGATTTTGTTTTTTCTTCTTGCATTGTTAAGATAGCAAGATCAATCGCCGAGTACATTTCCGATCAATTATCTTGACGATAGTCAGAAACCTTTAATGTCGAAAGTCCTATTTTTGCAGCAGTCGTGCTCCTATTATCGCCATCTTGTCATGACATTATATCCAATGAAACTTCTTATGATGATATGACATAATATTGGCAATGAAACAGCTATAATAGAACTTCCGACGTTGATGCTTTCGTTATAATTTCCCAGCGATAAAACGTAGTTATAACCCTTCAATGTTTACGTTGATGTGTGCTCTGTTAATTCTTCTAACAGTAGTATTACAGCATTTCCCTTTTTAAAACATTTCAAAGTTTTTTTGGAGCTATCCAACTCATGATGTACAAGTAGTTTTAGACATCCATAACAATATCATGAGACATGAAAGTAGAAATAATAATGGATTTCCTGTTCATGAATTCATAAATTATAACTAATTTCACAAGTTTATACTAATATCTCAATATTTTGATTCTACCATCTCACTATTCCTTGTTCCTTTATTGCTGTATGTGTGCATTCTGAGAGTATTTTTAGCTCCTTTATTTTGTCAGTCACGTACAAAAATGTTAAAACTACTAGTATAGGTTCTAAGTAAAAGTACCTATTTCCCCAAGGTTTCATATCATGGTAAAGATTGTTATCTGTATGCACCAAATAACCAAATCATATATCTGAAGAATTTAATCAAAGAGCAATGCAATCTCTTAACCCTCCAGGTTCTGTTCCCTTTTCTAAAAACTTATACAGATTGTTTGGAAAACAAGGCCTGGTTATCCTTGCATTATAGTAAGATGCCTTGTACTAAGCACATTATGACAGGGCAAGCTAAAAATCCCACTAAACTCCAGAATATTACTCAGTTGTATGACTCCAAATACAAACTGGTCCATACAGTACACATTGCTTTATCATCGGACCAGCTTGTCTCTGGGTGAAAGCTCAGGCCACTTTCGTTTCCCAAGATTCTCTGGGTGAGCCTGCACCCTCCCTTCATGAAATTTCTGGATCCGCCACTGAATCCGGGTTGGTTCCATTGACCTGACACTCTGACCTGACTCTCAAGTGGATAAAAAAAGATGAAAATAGATGACGTAACAATGTGCAATGAAATCTCTAGGATGTCATCATTCCCAGCATGTGTCTGAAAATCATGGAATATTGTCTTAAAATATGATATCACTGCTAGTCCAATTGGGTTATGCATATCCTAAAATTGATTCTATCAAAAACATCTTTTCCTGTCTTCTCGGTTTACCAAACAAATCCAATTGTTTTAATTTTCTTGCAGCGAGTCTGGAGCTTCAGACGCCGGCGAAGCGTCACCGCCCGTCTTCACACAACATCTTGTTGATCGCGAGGTGATGGAAGGAGGCCGTGCGCGGCTTGACTGCATCATTGTCGGACACCCAGAACCAGAGGTGAGTAAGCAGTAATGTTTGTCTGCCCCCCCCCCCGCACCTCTATCTCCATTCCTCGCCGTATTTTGATGTACCTGCAGTTTTGAAGATCGTGTATTTAAGTAGGAATAATTGTTCATATCAAAACATCAGTTCAGTGATGTAAATGGTTGAGGTCACAGCAGTCTGTTAATGCTATCCATGTTATAATTTCTGCTGATTTTCGAGGATAGCTTTGTTAACTGAATTAAATTGTCAAGGACTAAGCACATCGCAACCATCTATGAAAACTATCCATGTTATCATTTCTTGCGATTTTGAGGATAGCTTTGTAAACTGACGTTAATGGTTGAGGACTAAGCACATCACAACCGTCTCTGAAAACTATCCATGTTATCATTTCTTGCGATTTTCTCCCTCTAGGTCATTTGGTTCAAGCACAACAAGCCTGTGAAGGAGTCCAAGGACTTCCAGCTGCTGTTTGAGGGCGACCGTTGCACCCTGATCATTCGCGAGGCGTACCTCGAAGACAGCGGCCAGTACAAATGTGAAGCGAATAACATTCACGGGCATGCCGAGAGCATCTGTGAGCTACACGTGGAACGTAAGTGCTTTTGGTTCTTTAAAGTTCTTAAAAGGACTATAGGGATTGTTTTATTGCTAAAGGGACTGTGGGGCTGGAGGAGTACCAGAAAGACCAGGTTGTTATAGGTAGGAAAGGTGATTTAAAAATCTCCATTATGATATATTATCTAAAGGTTTTCAAAGGGGCTATAGCATCGTCATTATCAAAGGGGCTATGGGGCTTGATGGGTACCAAGAAGACTGGGGGAAGAAGTGTGAGGGCAAAAATGCTTATAAATTGAAAGTGTTTTCAGGCATTGAGGATATTTGCGTCATAAAGCGGAAAGACTTGAGCATACAACTCTTTCGCCAAAATCGTAATGTGATCAGAATCGAGTTATCAGTAGGGCTTGTTGCTCATTTTTAAAAGTGCAATTTATTGAAGAGAGAACTAACTGAGATATGAAAAAAACTGACACCTTTCTGATCGAAAGTAAGGTTATATCAATACACACCTAAGTAACAACAGATTTTGATATCCCGAACTTGAATCAGATTTCATTCGCACCTGCTCGGGGCGAACAGACATGAACTTTCGATACATCAGGCCGCTAGAATGATTAGATGTCTTGATCTGGAGCTGGCTAGAATTTCTAAGATAAGGTGTAGAGATTGGGCCCAAGACTTTAGTGAAGGTGGGATGATAGAGTGGTGGAGTCGGGGTTTCGGATGCATTGTGGAATAATGGTGTGGTGTTCGGTTTTTGGATTATAGTGTAAAGTTCAGTAGGATTACTGTTGACCAAAAGTGTTGTACTTTCGAATTGACTTGGAGTGATGGGGATATTATTTTGACTAAGGACTAATGGGCAATGGATATGGAGGCTTTTCGACCATTCCTTTAGAAATTTGGTAAAATTATAAGTTTTATACCCCTCATCAAGTATACTTGCATTCAACCGAAGTTTGATAAATGCTGTCCTTAATAGAGAGGTGTCCTGATTAGAGAGGTCAAATTGAATGAAAACAACGAAATTGGGACCCAACATAGTGTCCTAATATAGAGGTTGTCTGCCAATGAAGGTGTCCGCTAAGGGAGGGTTCAATGTTTTTTTACAGCGTTGAGTGAGCTGAGCGACGCCGCCTCAATCCATAGCTTCACGTCCGAGATGGCGCCACCGAGGTTCGTCATGCTGATGAAGGACATCACATGTCACGAGGGTGAATGTGTCCAGTTCAGTTGCCGCGTTACCGGGCAACCCCATCCGAACATATCGTGGTATCGGGAGACCGCCCTATTGGAGAACTCTCCTGATTTCCAGGTAACGGCTTTTGTTTCAAATTTTGAGGTTGTGCAAAGGTTCAAGCATATAAAATGTTTCACGACACAAACGTGTAAAATGTTCCAGAACACAAAGGTATAAAATGTACCACGACACACATATCCATTCTTGCCATTTTGAAAACGATGAATAGGACAACATTTGAAATTCAGTGGTTACTTGTCATACAGCGTTGCTTTGTCTATTTGAATGAATTGAATTTGATCAAATCTAACTACTTTTGCAGTTGGTTTCGGATGGTGAACTCCAGATGATGTCAATCCCAGAAGCCTTTGCCGAGGATGCCGGTACATTCATGGTGAAGGCCGTCAACCCCGCTGGCGAGGCCAAGTGCTACGCCAAGCTTACTGTGGCGCCAACTCCCGAGGAAGTCATACACCAAACGCCCGTCAAGTCGATGACGTTTACGCCTGCACCGCGGGAGGAGTTCCCGCTCGTTGACCACCGCCCACCGGAGTTCATCAAGCTGTATATGGACACTACGCTACAGCCAGGAGAGGATGTTACGCTAGAGTGTGCCATTATTGGCAACCCAGCACCAAAGGTAGGCAGTCGCTGTGTTGCCCTAGATTGTCCTCATCAGTGGTGATTTTGTCTGTAATGTTGCCTTTGTGGCAAGCCATTGCCATATCTTGGACTGACCTGATCTCTTCCTTTCACAACAGGTGCAGTGGATGTTCAATGGTGAACCTATTCGTAATAAAGACTACCAGATCAAGCAGGAGGGCAACAAGCACTCCTTGTACATTCCAGAAGTTTTTGATGAGGATTCCGGACGGTTCTCGATTACTGCTGAGAATCCGTCTGGACGAGCTACGTGCTCCGCCATGTTGACTGTCGAGGAGCCCACGCCAAGCAGGCCTGCTCCTATCAAGGAAAGGTAAGAATTTAATGGCTTGGACCAAGTACCACAGTACTGAAGTACAGTGCAAAAAGTACAGCAGTTCTGTACAAACAGTTCCTCAGTACTGTGCAAACAGTACTGCAGTTCTGTACAAACAGTACCTCAGCACTGTGCAAACAGTACCGCAGGACTGTACAAATAGTACCACAGTACAGTGCAGCACATCTGAGTAAAGGGAGCTGTTGTGATACAGAAAGTGAGAGTAGGCTTTGTGACGCAGCTGTTAGTCGACCTCATTAACGACCTGACCTTTTAGGACATATCTAGCATGCATCACTTCAGATCCCTTCTTACACCCTATAATTCTTCAGTTCCAGCTTCCTGAAGCCTTCAGCGGCCAGGAAGAGGCCAACACCAATCGATATCTCCAAGGCTCAAACTACATGGCAGCCCAAGCCAATCGCACCAGAGGCAGCACCCAAAGTTTGGGCACCAGTGGCGCCACCATCTCCATTCAAAACGGTGAAGACGCCGCCAGTCCAGCAGATGAGACCAGTCTCACCACCGATACAGGCTGTGTCGGCACCGCCAGCGTACGCGCCTGTGGAACCAGCATGGCCGACGTCTGCACCGATTCAGGCCTTGAAGACGCCACCTGTATTCATGCAGCAGAAGAAGCCGATGTTCGCGCAGAAGTCGCCGCCTGCTCAGCGTCGTGTTGTTACGCCTGTGAAGTCACCACCAGTGCAGAGGCGGCGTACGCCAGTGTCATCGCCACCGACGCCCAGAAAGGTGCCAGAGTCGCCACCTGTCTATGGCCACGAGAAGCTAACGATTGCCCCAGATAGGCCGGAGATGTTCAAATCGACTAAAGATTTGACACCAAAGTTCAAACAAGTTGATGTGACGATCGCTGTTCCAGTGCCGCCCAAGTTTGTTCAGCCGCTGAAGAACATTGCTGCGGAGGAAGGAACGCGAGTCATCTTTGAGGGAGTCGTCACAGGTGAGTGTATCTTTAATAGAGAAATGAATAGCCGTATTCCTTGCCGCAGGAAACTTGTTCGTTACTTTGAATTCGGCCCAGTAACACTGCTCCACCAGTAAAAATTCCTCTGCGTGTGTGGTCACAATATGTTGGCTATCATCTCTTCCTCGGAATAGTTCTATGTCCTATGTCCTTGACGGACGATACCCGAAGCCGTTTACAAATGTATACAACATCCAGTGTTATCATCTTCCTGTTTCACAATAAATAAACAAGCAGAAGGTAGAGATACTGAGATCGGCGAGTGGGTCATCAGCAAGTTTTAAAGAGGTTTCGTTCTGCTTCCGTTTGGTGTATTGCTATTGGTTCTGGTAGTAGATTTTAAGAAATGCGAGTGAACTTTAAAAGTGGAGAACTTGATTTTGTGTTTTAAAAAGTTCAAACTCTTTAACATTTAGAGGCTTTTGTGACACGTATCCTCTATACTTTAACCCCTTCAGCAGATCAACTTTAGCATCAGAATCAATGAGAAGCTAGCTTGAGATGTCTACCTATCAATCGACGGCATTGAAATTGATGACTTTTGGGTTTGTGTCACGGAAACAGAATGGCGTGAAAATGATGCACTTTTTTAACTTTGTAAATTATTCAAAACAACCCAGCCTCAAGATATATTGTGCACCATTGCTTTCTTCTGCTTTTTTGGTTTGCGATCACTAAAACTTCTCACTGAAAACTTCATCTGAGTATCAATTTTTCCATTCCATATTCTAGGATCTCCTGAACCAACCATCAAGTGGTACCGCGAGAGCCGCCCAATCACTGAGAAACCTGACTTTGAGATCTCGTTCCGTAACAATCGGGTGTCGCTGTCAATCCCGGAAGTCTTTGAGGAAGACGCCGGCAAGTTTACGTGCAAAGCTGACAACATGGCTGGATCGGCGTCCAGCACTGCTGAACTTATTGTGAAAGGTAGGACACTTTTATTGCTCAAGTGCTTTGTTTTCCAATGGATAAGGCGTTGCCTTTTGTCAGAAACTCAAATGCCATGAAACTGTGCGTCTTTGATGTATGGTATACATAGAAACGATGATACAACTCAATGCGATGATGTCAGCTAGAGAAGAACAACTTTTCGTTCTTTTTCTTGGATCAGAGTCTGTATTGAAGAAAACTTCTCATGGTTGCATGGGACATCTATTTCCGTGTTCAAATTGTAAAAAAAGGCCCTTGTAAGCTTTCCCCAACACAACCACTTGAAGTTGGTGATTCATTAGAAGTGGCCAAGGTGTCCAATGCACCCACCGCACCTTCTCTTTGCCTCATACTTACTTAGTACTCTTGGTTATCCAGTTTCCTCAACTAGTTTCATCATTTGTGCCTCTTTTATGTCAACTAGATAGAATGAAGCTGGTTGTTGCTGGCCTTCCTTTGCTTCTTTGTGTAGCGGCAAATCTTCTGCAATTTTCTGTCTCTTCTGCCTTGCTATATGTGGTTCGAGTTTTGTCCCTGTTGCTGGAAAATGTTGACAAAGAATCCTTCCAATCCCTTAACTCTTCCTCGTGGCTGAGCTATTACAATTATTACCCCCCTGATATCTCACTTGCTTGGAGCTTGAAACTACAGATAAAAGTGCTGGGTAATTTGACCCTGTGTTCCACAGGTGAATTATAGATCTATCTGCCTTCCTCGAATTCCACTCTCAGTTGGCAGGGATCGCAAGTACATTAATGTACAAAGTTTGGAGTCAACTTACATTGAAATTGGCGGCAGGTACTTTCAATCCTCTCATTCAATGTAAGTTGCCCAGACTCACCAATGCATTCAGTTTACATATCAGTGCGTTTCCTTTAGGTTTTGTGGTCAAATCGAGTTGGATTTGTAAGCAAGTACTTTCAGTGCAGGCTGTCAGTTGGCCACTTTCAGAAGTGGTGCGGTTGGCAAGCATCGCATTCATACGTCAGAGAAGAATGCTACTTCCGCGTTGACGAGTTTCGCTGCTGTTTTTACGGATATCTACACGATGACCGATTTCAGCGCAAAGTGCAGATCTCCGGTAGTTGTGGGGCCATACTTGTCTTGCATCTACCGCTGTTAGGTCTCTCGCTTCCCTGCTGGGTTTATGGGGTAGGAGGTCCACGACGAAGTAAAAACCAATGCATTTTTACTTGTGATTACTTTCGTTTCGAAGACGAGGATCGATTCCTCGAAAAAGGATTTCATTTCTTTGAGATAAAAGGAATTTTATATTCGTGTTGGATACCATTTAGTTGTGTTTTTCGAAAATGGCATATCGTTGGGGTGAAGTCTTTTACCATTGGTATGGATATTCAGGTAAATATTTGTCTATATTTTAAATGAATTATTTACTAAACTTAAAGACGAGTAGCAAAGGTCTGCTTTTATTAGCCCCTTCTATGGCTGTTAAAATGTTAGTCCTCGATACGGCCACAGTTCCTTTATCAAGGCTACTCAGAGGTTAAATTTACCTAAACTATAACTATGAACTGTAACTTGAGACACCCCTTGTCAGCTTGAAAGGTTCTTTTTGGAATTGAGGGCATCATTTCTTAAGAGTAAAGTAAATGGAGCCAAGGACCATCCATAGAACTCTTGGGGAATAGCTTGCCATTAGCTGATCTGGTTGAGAACCGCCTTGGTTCAACTTAATCATCCAGATGTTGGACGTTTTCTTATCTTTTGTAAGTCGGGGTTAGCTCAATTTATATTTTGTTTTAAAAAATTAGTCAAGAATGCTGTATTTTATTGGGACTGAGAAAGATGGCTTCGAGACGGACTCCACACAGGTATCAGCTGGATTCCACACAGATATCAGCTAGACTGGCAGATTCTGATAAACAATATGGTTCATGTTTCAAGTTATCTGAGCTGGCGCATAGCCATCCTATCCTTCAAATCAAAGGTCAGTGCGGGAATGTGCAATTTCCCAACGGTATTGTAAGGCCTCCCATCCAATCTTAATGACCCCGCTGCATTATCTTGTAGTGCCTTTTGATGCTGAATCCTAACACCTTTCTTACCAAGCTTCCTTGCCAACATTGAGGGTGCAAGAAAGGGGGTATCTCCCCCCATCCTGTTAAAGATACGGTACCTTCCACTTTCACTAGAGAAGGCTCAGTTCATGCAAGGGGCAACTTCTCAATAATAGTAAGAGGAAAATTGTTTTTACATCAAATGGGATCTGGGTCTGTATGGATTCGTAACAAATTGATCCGCTTGGTTATGAAAGGGAAATAGCCAATGGTTCTGTTCTTGTTTTCAAGCACAGGTTAGGAGAAAGATCGTCTGCTCTGAAGGTTTTGTTGCCCCGAGCAATCTCTTCTTTCTAACACCTGATCATGGCTAGCAGACTCTTTACCCATTACCCTTTCTCCCTGGAGGCCACAGATACTCCTGTGTGATCCCCAACAAAATGTTAAGAGAAAAATTCCAGTGCGAGAGTAGTTGTTTGATGTTGAACATTTGTTTAATTATTTTTCTGTGGAATGCACCAGACAAAATCCAATGCCGTGCTTTGGTACAGTTCTATTTGTTTTTTCAAGTCTTAGACTTCGTTTTCGGTTTGGTGGAAATGGCAAATCTAAAAGTGTTGAGCATTTTGCCTTGGAAGCATCTATTTAGGCGAACAGAGAAATCAAAAAAGAAACACAGGTGCAAGTTCCCAAAATCTAAATGTCTTCGAGCCTGGAGTTAATGTCGCTATTTTAGGACCAAAAGTTATAAATATCTGCACTTACCCAATAAACTACTACCTTTTTCATGAAAAAAGTTCCAATTTTACTGCCGGTAACTCACCTTGACTTGATATGTTGTCTGATTGAGAGATTCTTTATGAAAAACTGTCTGGCGTCTACCATATTCAACCCACCTTTTTGTCTCGTTTCAGCAACCATGGTGCCACCATCTTTCCCACAGCGCATGCAGAGCCAGGAGGTCAAGGAAGGTCAATCAGTCCGCCTGACCGTGAGGGTCGCTGGCTCACCTGCGCCCGAAGTCACATGGTTCCGCGAAGGTGCCAAAATTGTGAGCTCGCCCGACTTTGAGATAATTGCGGAGGGTGACTTGCACACACTGTACATTCCAGAAGTATTCTATGAAGATTCCGGAAAGTTCTCTGTCACAGCGGAGAACCAAGCCGGTATGGCTGAATGTACTGCAGAACTTATTGTAGAAGGTAAGAAATTGAACATTTCCCCTCTTAAAAACCTTTTTCGTGAACGATGAACCAACAGTTAGAATGTGTTAAATTACTAATTCTTGATGTGAATCGTGGTGGCAGAGACCCACATTGGTCATTCACAACGAGGACCTGCCATGAGAAATGGACAAATTGATGCAAAATAGCGAAAATCATGCATCAATATTACAAAAATTCTAACAATGTGATACTCTCCCCTCCAGTTCCATCAGCCAGAGAAGAAACATCGTCTCCTACCCCGCCACGGTCACGTGACTCGTCCCTCGGGGCGTCACCCGAGAGGCGGGCACGTGCCGAGATATACCATGCTATCGAGGAGCGTAGATCGCATGAGGAGCGCAAGTGGACGTTCAGAGTACCTAGCGCGAGTCCCGAGAGACCGCCCTCCAGGAAGGTTACACCCGTCCACATTGCTCCCGTTTTTACTAGGGTAGGTAGTTCAGAATTTGGGACGAAACTCTAGGTTTGGTGTCTGTCATTAACAGTGACTGCCTACTTAATTTACGACTTGCAGTAGATTTGATATTTCACACTCTGAAAGATTTTACCTTTCAACAGCACATCTGAAAGTATGGTCTATGGCTAAAGATTGCATTTGTTCCACAAATTCTTGCGGATTATTGGCATGGCATGAACTGAGGTCAGCATTAAATATATGGAACATGGATTGGTTGTTTCGAATTATTCACTTACAGACGAAGAAATTCATCTACGATGTTGTTTTCAGCCTCTCCAAAACACGTATGTGAAAGAAGGCCAGAAAGTGGTGTTTGAATGTGAGGTGACGGGCCAGCCCGAACCCTTGATCAAATGGTACCACGACAACTCTGAGATTAAGAAGTCTCCAGACTTCAACATAACGTTAGACCACAACATGTGCCGACTCGTGATTGCCGAGGTTTTCGCGGAGGATGCAGGCCAGTACACGTGCACAGCAATTAACCCTGCTGGCAGCAAGTCGACTTTCTGTTACCTCAGGGTTGAACCTGGTAAGTAGTTGTAGTATGTCTTTCCTCTTCGCCTTCACCCCTTAGACAGTCAGTCCTGTTCTTTGGACAATTTTGGTTCTCGTCTGCAGTTCTGCTCTGTTTCCCTATGGTGAGTCTCGTATTTTGACACCACTTTGGCCCGATTTCTTGTGTGGTGAACTGTATATGTAAAGAAGCACTGTTAGGGGACACTGCCAAGCCGGCTGTGCTGTACAGATGCTTCTTAATGATTCAAGCTTGAATCTTATTCGTTGTATCTTTTTCAGAGCCAGAGAAGCCTCCAAGTCCACCGATGAGGAGAGCTGTCGCAGAGCCTGTACTCCGACCAGTCGAGATGCCAAAGGCCTACGCCACCATGACCGTGGAGACACCACGTTTCATTAACAGGCCCGATGACTGTGTCCTCGTTGAGGGATCCTCGGCGTCATTTACGTGTAGAGTCGCTGGAAACCCGATGCCAGAGGTTTGCTGGCTCAAGAACACTGCCCAAATGAAGGAAGGAAACCGGTAAGAGAATAGTGTAATCTAGGGATGATTAGAAGATTGGTTATTAGATTTTGATGTGGGGACTGTGATCTAGTCCTGGGACTCCGGCATTGTCTAGGTCACTGAAAACCCCTCCCCAGAGGTTTGCTTGTACACTGCCCAAACAAGTGGTTGGATGGAGGGAAGTGATTGGGCAATACTTCAAATCACACTTTAAAAGTCCAGAGAGAAAAAAATGGTTCATTCCCTCGTCTTTTTGTCTCTGTAAGTATCTAAATAAGTGTGTTTTCTATTTCAGAAACCGCATGTACTTTGACCCACGTTCGGGAGACGCAACGCTTGTGTTGACACACATTATCAGTGAAGACCAAGGAGAATACTCCTGCGTTGCATCAAATCCTGTGGGCGAGGCTATTGCCAGTGCCATGCTGATGCCTGATGGTAAGTTAAGGAGTTCACATGTAATGTTTCACTGTTCACTTTTCATGCGTGACACAAACAAGTCATTTCCAAAGAGCGGGTTACATACGATTCACGAGGTCACATTTCACTCTCCCGTTGTGTTTTCAAGCCCAATTCAATTAACTCATGACAAGTGAATCGTGACAAGTGACAAAATGAACCCCAAGTTTAAGGAGCTTAACCCAGAAAAAGTAGAAAAAGCTTCCTGCTTGAAGCTGCCTCGATATGCAGGCATCTTAGCGAAGACAGTGAAGCAAGAAAAGATATAGAAGAAAGGCATTCTATGGCCTATAGCTTGTCGCGAGCTGCAACAAAAAATATTGATGAAAACTCCACCTCCTTTCAGATTTCTATAAAAAGCAAGAATCTGCCAAACCGAAGGAGAAACCGATCACTCGGTCAATCCTGTCTGAACTCGCCACGAGATTAGAGTCGCCGAAGGAGAAGAAACAGTTCTTCCAGACACGTGCCCATAGTAACCTTGAGAGGAATCTTGAGAGTCGCCGTGCGGATGAGGCGCCCCATGAGGTACCTGTTTACAGGGACCTTGGCGGCGATAAAGGGGTAAGCTACTGTTTCTGTTCACCAAAGACTTCCAAGAGAAGTCTGCTCTACCTCCTTTGGAATTGTGCTAAAAAGATTTTAAGTTCAGCGCTGAAGGATATTCTTAGGGGAATTTTGAATGTTGGTCTTCCCACTGCGCCTCAGCCTGTGACTGGCAAGGGTATCTGATGGCCTGTAATGCCAAATCCTTGATTGGTAGCATTGTGGTTTAGGCCAAAGGTCCTCTCTGTGGTATGGATTCCCCACATGGTTGAAGGTAGCTGTGTTGGGCAGAACTTGTCAGTTGGAATTTCTGGCACATCTCTGCAACTCTTTACAAATATTTTGTGGTTCATATTCTTTCCATCTTCCTTGCAGGATTTCAAGGTTTCAACATTTGAAGAGAGATTGATGCAGGAGATAGAGTTCCGCGAGACTCAAATCCGTGCCAGCGAGTCGGAGTCCGAATCCAGATCTGGAATGTCTGGCATGTCTGGACGGGAATATGACTCGGACTTCCCAGACGCCGGGACCAGTCCTGCTGGGCCTCCATCCTCACCTCATATTTACCAGAAATTGAAAGATTTTAGACTAATAGAGGGCTCTGATGCTACATTTGTTTGTAAAGTTAGCGGCAATCCTCTACCTAAGGTGAGTCTTGACAGACCTCTTTTCATTCAGATCTCTTCGCGGCTTCATAAGAAAATGTCACTTTCCTTTTGGGCCACTGGGCAAAGACTGCTCGGCCAATTTCTTCGAAGTTTGGTTTTTCTTCAATCTTACTTTGGGACCCAAAAGTCAAGTCTGAAAGGTGTCATAACGCATCTCATTTTAGGATTGTACTTTTACCATAAAATAAACCATCACTTACTCTGATTTCAGGTGCAATGGTATAAAGATGGTATCTACCTACGTCCGAGCAAGCGGTTGATGCAGACCATGAACCGTGAGGGTTACTGCACCCTACGTATCCGCATGGCGCTACCCGAAGATGCCGGCCACTACACCGTGCTCGTCTTGAACAACCTCGGCCGAGATACGTGCTCGAGTCAACTCTACATCGAGCGCCTTAAACCTGTTGAAGATACCTCGTTTGTGGCGCCGGAGACAATGTCACAGCTCCATGCGTTGTAAGTACCCTCTTCAATGATTGATGGCATCAGTTGATGTTTTGGTTGTTGGTCAAAACTTTGGTGAAAACGTGGTTGGGAGTGCCTAGCTCCTAACCAAGATCTTGTGTGCTAAATGCCTTCTGTCTACTTGGTACTTCAATGTTTGAGTCGAAAGGCTGACTTATGCATCTTAATGCTGTTCAGTCACTTCCCCTGGAAGATCCTAAGATGCAGAAGCTCTTCCTGTGAGTATTCTGCCTATGGAAAAACGCTTTATTGAAAAGGAAGTGTAACTTTTGCAAAGATGGAAGGAAAGTCAGAAGATATTGATGTGACCATTCATTGGAACGCTCTTGATAGGCACTTGCTGATGGTTCTATTGGCTTTAGTATGATAATACCTTTATCAAGTTCGACTTGTAAACAATAATATCTCCAACCCTATTTTATACATTTTCTTTCGTTCTGCAGGGAAGCTGCAAGATCAGGCAAAAAACCCGAAGGAGAAGGCGGAATCTTTGAGAAGCATTTCAAACCACACTTCCGTAAGATTCCTGAAGACCAGACCGCCCGAGAGGGTACGATGTGTCGCTTTGACAGCATCGTGTCTGGACGCCCGATGCCTGAGTTCTCATGGTACAGAGACGGTGTGCAGATTCACGATGACCACCTACACAAGGTGAATATAGCTAAACATTTTGATGTTTAATCCAACTTAACTGATATGTTTCATTTTCAGGTCTGGTGAGCCGCTATGCGGGTCTTGAAACTATGACCTACAGCACCGCTGACCCACACTACCGGGTCATGCAATATTTGATTCATATAAATTGAAATAAATTACTGGGTACTCATCAAAGTCATTCATTCTCTCTCTTTTAATGTGATGACTAGGACACACTGATAACGAACGTATGTTGTGTACTTTCATAATTTTTTCATGTTGCTTGCCGACTTTTCACAATTCCATCCTCTCATTTCCTTGGTTTGGTCCTAGGTGGTGGTCAGATTTAAATTTCTCCGTTGCGTTTTCGAAACTGCTCTTTTTGGTGCTTTTCTTCTTCTTGGACTAAAGGTGATTGTCAAATTCTGTTCCATTTGTGCTTTAACACCTCAAAGTCCTTAGCAGCAATGGATTCATTAGCGAAAGTTGTGTAAGTCAGTTAGGAAGTTTAAGACAAAGTTCAGGTGCACATCAAGAAGATCTGTTCAGTCTCCAACTCTTTCACTGCCAAAGACGCAATAGTTGCAGAACCAGTCAAGTGCTTGCCAAACATGACATGCACCTTTTGCTCAAGTTCTACTACAATCTGATAGGTGTGGAGTAGAGAGTTGGTCGTCTACAATACCAAACAAATAACATCAACATCGCCTTGTTAGGGTCTGTAGGTCACGAGCAATAGGCCAAGAAGGTTTGGAACTTTTTATTTCAAAAGGAATAAAACCCCTTTTGCAAACTGGAACATCTCAGCAATCTTTAGAACTTCAAAAAAATCGTTCTTCTTCAGATCGTTGTGAATGAGGAAGGCATCCATTCTCTTATCTTCAATGCTGTCGCCAAGAAGGATGGCGGCCATTACAAATGTATCGCTGAAAATCGCGGCGGACAAGATTCCTTCACGGTCAACCTGAATGTGTCAGGTAGGTGTTACATGTAATGTTATGCTGGGTACATATGTGGCCCGTCACAGCAAGACCAGGCGCATGTCACTCTGAGCTTGGCAGGTTGAGACGGACTGGTTGTCCACCTCTCTGTTGTCAGCCTTCTGTGAAATCCGATTTCTTCCTGTTATCTCTTGGTGTCATTTAGGCTCATCTTTGATGCGACATGCACCTCCTTTTGCTGCAGTTTTGAAAGTTAAATCAGCGAGAAAGGGTTTGGATTAGGGAAGGGTGGGTTATGTGGGATGCAGTTTCCAATTTTCTTGGAAAGGGCTTTGTCAATCTCTGCAGCCGTTTGCAGACAATAGTTCAACAAAAATGAAAATAAAAGTTCATTTCTGCAAAATTAAAGTGGCATGCAAATTGCGTTTTGCAGTTTATGAAATCTGTTCGTTGGTTGCTTTTCAGAACGTGAGAGTGTTGCACCACCTCGTTTCATCGAGAGACTAGAACCTGCCACAGTGCGCGAAGGGGAACCCCTGACGTTCACGTGCAAGGCCTTCGGAACGCCCACCCCCATGATGGGATGGCAACGCGACGGCAAGTCATTGATGAACAAGCCAGGTTACCGAGTCGACACCAACGTTGGCCAGTCAAGCCTGACCATCGAGAGCGTGAGCCGGGAGGACAACAGTTGGTTTCAGTGTTCTGCTATCAACATTGCTGGCACTGCCTCCACGAGAGCAAAGCTCAATGTGATAGGTGAGTACCTGCATCCTTCACAGAACATAGACTCATATGGTACTTACCAGTAACATGGATTCGAGGCCATTTCAACCTGCTGAAAGAGTGAATAGCATTTCAAATCAAACAACCTGGAGCCAAAAAGATACATTGGTCATATTGCAAAAATTACATCCAGCATGTAAAATCCAAGAAAGATATCATGAAATTGCTGATGATTGCCCCTTGCTACCTCATCTATTATAGGTCAAGGTCCTTGATTCGATATTTGCAGAGGCCACGAACTAACGATATGTCTTCATTTCAGTTGAAACGCGTAGGGTCGAGCCAGAGAGGAAAATCGTTCTTCCAAAGTCCACTAAGAAAAGGTAGGATTCAAATCAACTGTCAGGTCCTGGTGTTACAAGCAATTTAAGTGTCTTCTTGTAACATTTTCCTTTCCACTTTAGGACAAATCATTAGAGGGAGTATTTAGACTCATTTCGTCTCAAGAAATATATGCCTTCGAAATTGTAAGATTGTGTGGAGATCCGATTGGGCACCTCATAGTGAGGCTGATGTTCTCAGTCTTCAGTCTTGGACTAGCAGTCTGGGACCTCTTGGGCATGTTTGGAACTTCCAGTACAGCTTCTAGGGTCACCAAGGTGACTGTGAGGTCACTTTCACTTCATGACCATTCTGTGAATACAGGCAACTGTTTTACAAGCTTGCACAACCTGCACCTGGAAAAGAGGAACTTATGCACACCCTACCAAAATGCACCCCTACAGATTATATCCTTTGCTTTTGAGTATGGAATGCTCAACTCCACTGAACCCATGCCTATTGTACTGCTTCATTTACCCACTGTAGGCCGCAGTACATGCCCAGTCAGCCTGCACCCTGGCTTGAGGAACCCACCTCACCCTTCCAAAACGCACCCCTACAGATCATATCCTATGCTAATGAGTACGATAGCTCCATGCTACAAGTGGTGGGGAAGGGAGAGCTACCCAGGTTCGATGATACCCTTTAGATGTTGAGAATGCTTATTATATGTGTCTTTTATTTGGTTACAAACACTCTAAAAGTGCTTCTTTGTTTCCCGAAGTAGTGCTGTCATAGAAATAACATTTATCCTAGAAGTGCACTTTTGCACTTTGAGATAGTTTTATGTGAAGATTTGACACTTCAAGCACCAAGTGTATTGTTGACCGGAAGTGTCAACTCTAAACTTGGAGTGTCAATATAACACTTCAGGTGTCAGTAGAACACTTCAAGTGTCACTATATGTTTGCACAATGTCAGTATAACACTCTTCAATACTACACTTCAAGTGTCGTTTTGACACTTGATAGTGTCAGTTCTTCACCGAAACTAAAACTTGCCCTAGGTTTCTGTCTGTTTATTTCTGGTCTCGTCGGTATGCTTAGACACAGGGACCATATTCATCTGTTTTCTTATGTTGTTACAATACATGTACATCTAGGTGTAAAGTCTCCAGACTAATGATTTCTTTGATAATTTCTATGTTATTTAAAGAGTATGCAGCGAATAGTTCCGTTGATTTTCATGTAATATCAGATATGTCTCTTAGTTATTACTTGTGGACGGTGAATGTGAGTAGGAAATGCTAACCACTGCATGCACTAGAGAGATTTATTTTTATATTTTATGTGAGTATCACCAGATTTAAGTCTGTTTTTTATGTGTTTTACACTTGGACTGCCCAGGCAAACGAAATGGCTGTGGTTGTGTCATTTAAAATTTGTTTTATAGCCATGCTTTTGAATTCATGTTCCATGGTGAATCAACAGCTGTTTGAACCTGAAATGTAGTCTTGAAAATTTGTGTTGTCAGAAAAGCATTCAGGTAATCTAAAAGACTGGTTTTCTCATCTTCTCCATTTCTATGCCTTGGCAGTATCTGAGTTCATCAAAGTTGTTCTTGTCATTTATTTTTTTCTTCACAAATTGTTCACTTTTGTAATTGAAGCAACAAGTTTTACCATTTTCTCTACATTTCACCATTTATATGTTTTGTGCACAACAATGATAGTTTTTGTCCATTTTACCTTCGATTTGGATAGACAAAGGTTCAACGACTCGAATCAGATGGTCATGACATGACCTTCTTGTAAATTTCCTCAGAATTAATGGTGGTGTCTGATATCGGTGAAACTAGAGTATAGTATGCTCACCTATTTTCTGCTCATCTTTCCCCTCCTGCTCACTTCAGCCCTTTGCCCCAAGACTCCCAACCACCTCTGCCGCTTGGCCGGTACCCCATGCTGCCAGCACCTGGGGACAGTCAGGAACAATACAGGTCTGAACTGCATGGAGTGGCGTAGATTATTTAAGTTATTTGGTATTTTGGTTGGGAGTGGGGCTTCTTAAAAATGATTAGTTTAGCCAAAAATTTATAAATTCTTAGTTTAACCGATGCATTTTGGGATTGGAATTCGATAGCTTTGAGAGGGGCGTGGGAGGGGGGGGGGGGGTTCTGCCTTCCAAGAGGGTGAAAAAAAGTTGGATTTTTTTCTCTGTTTTCAATATTCGGTTTGAAGTTGGATTTCTTTGTTTCAAACTATATAGACATTTCTTTCATATTGACTTGATGGGGCCTATGCTTAAGCTTTTTGAAAATCTGATGTCAATGAATTAAGAGAAAATGTCAGACAAACACTGCGTGCTTAAATGCCTTGAACTCTTTTCATTTGTCATAGCTTCACCATATCACTGACCTTGGTGCATCTTTTATTGTGACGAAAATGCTCATTTTCTGATTAGATTTAGATAACATAGAGTTATTGGGACTGAAACGAAACAGAATTGCTCCCCAAATTTGAATACGCTCCATGACCTCTCTTTGACCTTGGACCCTGCAACTTGCACCCTTTCCTCGCTAATTTTTCACCTCCCTCCTTCTCTACCAGACACACACCCCCACGCTCACGAGAACCCGCAGGGAAAGAACCTGTCACCGTCCTCATTGGATATCAACCATCCCCACTGGAGGAGGTACCAAGACTTGGACCGATGTTACCAGAATTACCAGAACTCATTGAGAAATTCCAAGAAGAGGAAGCGCAGAGAGAAAAGGTTGCACCAATGCATTTCAAACCGCCAGAGCAAAAACTTACTCAGTTTGTCAAAGTCCCGCCTCCTGTTGCACAAAAGCCGAAACCGCACATCATGACGCCGCCAGCCCAACCAGTTGAGCGTAGACTGCCGGTTGTAAAACCCATGACGCCGTTGACTGAAGGCGTGTCCCCGGCCGTCAAAGTGCCGGAATTCAAGATGAAGTTCGTTGCACCGCCTCTCCAGGAGAAGAAGCAAGAACCGGACGTTCCGCTTCCACCAGCGCCACCTAGCCAGCCACTGGCGTTCCAACATGTCGCACCGATTGCAAAACCGACGATATTCAAGTTTAAGGAACCTGAAGAAGTGCTAAGGTTATTATTACATCAGGAATGAAGTGCTTGCAAAATGTTTATTTTTATGCAGTTTAGCATACAGCAGATTATGTACGGTAGCAAACCTTCTGCATGCTATTATATAATCCTTGTGTATCGTTTTGTAATTCCAATGCCATTTTTGAGACTGTACCATCACGCTGGTCAAAGAGCTGACCACCGATCTGTGGAAGATAAGGCTGTGTGTCCATAGACTGTTCCCATCAAAACATGTCGACTTGTGGCGTAGCTTCTGTCCCTTCTTTGTATATTCGATGGTGCAAGCAATGGGAACATCAAATTTGGCACGTCACAAGAAAAAAACTGTGCAAGGGAACAACCTATGGATCTGCCTCCTTGTGAGTTTGTGAAGTTGTTTCCATTGGCCTCATAAAACGGGAATATCTGAAAGTTTGCTAATGTGATAAGTTTGTTTCAGATATTCTTTACAATGGAAAATGGCATATTAGTGTAGAAAAGGTTTTATTGAGTATTTTCAGTTCAAGCATGCTAAAAAAGTGAGCTCTGAACTATTTCTAGAAGCTTGCTCTGCTGTCATTTTCAACTGGTCATCATTGATATTGTTTCATAAATGCTATGTTTTGCTCTAGTTGTCTGCTATTATTGGATTCAGCTTATTCATGATTTGTGCAATTTGAAAGGTGTGATCTTTTTAATTGATTTCTATAGATTCATTATCATTATTGTTTCACTTGCATCTTACGTATACAGTACCTTTAGAATGTTCCATTACACTTTGATTTGTGTGGCAATATTGCCATTACGTTTGTTTTCTTGTTGTTCATGTTGAAAATACCCAGTTTTCTCATTCTTACCACATTTCACATTGCAGAACACTTTTGTCTTGTACCACAACACCCCCTCTTCAGCCCCCAGAGAAATATTCTATTGAATGGTTGCACACAAGGTCTTTTGCAATAGGTTCTTTGAGACAAGCACATCTAAAATCAAAAGAGAAAATTACACCGACTTACTTTATTCTATTGTTTATTCAAAAATGGTCAAAGTGTAAACAGAATGACCCCCTTTCCAGTACCCTCTCCACCCAAAAAACCCTCCTGATGTCAGAATTGCTTTACAATAGGTTTTGTTGAAGAAATCAACAACTGCCATTACCCATTACACACTACCATTACCTTTTACATTCATTGCAACACCATTTCCCGTTACCTGTTTAGGTTATGTCTTGTAGCACTGTCTTTTGTTCTGTCCACAGGCCTGTACCTGAACCACAACCGGATTCTCAAATGTTCGTCAAACCAGTCGAATCTCCCTTCAGGCCTGTACCTGAGCCACAACCGTACAAGCCGGAATTTGCCTCCTTTGTCAAACCGGTAGAAACCGCAAAACCGCCACCGGAAATGCCATCATTTGTTGCCACGGCAGCTAGGGATGTGGCTGATGCACCACCACCAAGGACTTTGACACCACCAAGGTTAATAAAATATAATATCCATTTTTGGGCAAAGATTTTTGCTTATACCGCATTTTCTTGTATCTGCTGAGAGGGAAATTTGGGCCTTTTGAAGTTGTGAGAGTTTGACTTGATCCGGAATCAGAGTTGATTCTGAAGTCAGATTGATTCAGAGGTCTTATTGATTGTAATGTACCAGTACCGTAGTCTCCCTGTCCTTGTGTGTTTGTTGTTTGATGTCATAAATGTCACTGGACACATTTGTCTACACAATTTCCTGTGTCACGAGTTATACTGTCTTTTAATCACCAAAATTATTCCTTTCACTTAAAATTTCTCTATATGATAACTGCTCTCTTTCTCTTACCAGGCCCGAACCAGCAAAGCCAGCTGAGCCAACGTGGAAACATGTCTCACTCAAACATATCGAGTACGCTGTCTTTTACTATTTGCATGATAACAATGCTCTCGTAGCTCTTCTCATGACCATTGCATTATCAAGTAGACTTGTCCTCAATAACCTTATAAAAATGTCCGATTTTGGCAGAGTGACCATTTTAAGTACTTCCAGCTTAGGAGCTACAAATGAAAGAATACAACTTCCTCAACACTGTGTTTTCTGTGCAGAGTCACAAAACGTTATAGTGTCGCTTTCTTGAGTAATGGACTCCATTACCGTTAGCTGTGCTTAAGAATTTGATCAGAGCCTCTAACTGCAGAATATGTTGTCCAAGAATCGCTAACGTACCGCTAACATGCCTCATGTGTCAAAGCATTTAACACCGTTTGACACAACTTAAAGTAAATAGATCTGCAGCTTAGTCGTTGTGCTCAATGCATCTTAATCTTAACCAAGTTGACTTGGAATCATCAGCATCCTTCTGTAAGATATTCTATCAGTTTCAAAGGTATCTTCTTGATAATAGGCCTTTCTATTAAAAACAGAAGTTTTAATCATTTTATTCAAAATAAGCTTAGTCTCCATGTTACAATGCTTAGAACAGATTATATTAGTGTCTCAATAACCTCTGCATCCAGGATGCCACCAGAGCCAGAATACGAGGAGTTCGTCCCGCCACCGAGGTCTGAGCCGCAGACGTCTGCCCCGACCACTCCACAGATTTTGTCATCAACAGATCTACTGATCAGTCCCATGCCAACGTTTAGGTTGGTAGTACATGCCATTAACATCACAAAGTTTCTTAGGTTTGCAAAAAGTGTAAAAGAAGCAATGATTCATCAAGTGGATGAGTACTCAGTCCAACTTTCTACATATAGAGAGCACTTAACAGATTCTTATCTCAAACCTGGCACTATGTGTACAATAGTTCTCCAGCACTAAGGACACCTGCATTGACACTAAGGACA
Source organism: Lineus longissimus (assembly GCF_910592395.1). Classification (NCBI taxonomy): domain Eukaryota; kingdom Metazoa; phylum Nemertea; class Pilidiophora; order Heteronemertea; family Lineidae; genus Lineus; species Lineus longissimus. The sequence continues at coordinate 10,180,074 of NC_088322.1, forward strand.
CCTGCATGGTCTTGCATCAAAACTTTCCACAAAAATTGTTCCAGGCACTCAGTTTCGTTACCATTTTTCTTCAGGCCTTTGCAAGAAGCTCCAAAATTCAGGAGGTGAATATTCAGATTGTTTCAGCATGCTGCCATTCACCTTGTTAATCAAGTATCAATGAATTTCAAACACCTGGGCATGAAGTTCTCTACATTGTTAAATTCGTGATACATTAATTTTGACATCACACCTGAATTAGAACATACAGAATGCTACAAGGTCCTTGTTCAAGCATACATCCAATACCCAGCATAAATGTACCCACAGTTATTATTTTCCTCTGTATATTCACCACACATCACCATGTTCAAGTTATTGCCCATGATATCCAGCTTTGACCTGTGTCGTATTTCAAATAGCACGCAACCGGAACAGGCGCAAGCAGTCGGACCTGTCCCCCAAATGCCCACCTTCGTTGCGTACGTACCTGCAACGCTCGGACCTCAGCCTCTGGAACATATCGATGACTACAAGGTCCCGCAACAGCAGGTCGAGCCGCTACACATTGGGGCGCCACCTTTCAAGCCGGCAGAGGTCACTCCGAGGCCGCTCGGGCGCACCGAGGAACAAGTGCAACTCCAACCGATGCCAATGTCGCCAGAGCCTGTCACGCCGTGGCAGTCGACCTTGAAGCAAGTTGGCCATGTCCCACCACCAGAGCCACAACCGGCCCAGCCAATACACATCACTGCACCGGTTTTCAAGGCCCAACCTCAACCGATACCGCAGCAAGCTCCAGTCCAGCAAACAGTGGAACTTCCCAGGTTCATGTCTACTGCTGCATGGAGATTTATTTGAGCACCAGATTTGTTCTGCTTTATGTTTTATGAGTTAATTTTGTCACCATTTCTTTTGATATGTTTCTGTGTGCTGCTGTAATTTCGTTTTAGGTGCCTTTCATAATTATGAATATTTTCGGAAGTGTGCAAGCAGGATGGACGTAAAAGACTGTAAAGTCATTTTCCGTTTGGATGCAGGGAAAAGGAAGGTGGATTAATAAGAAGAAATCTTCATTTTACACTTCGGAAATAAATTCATAATTATGCCCTGTGTACCTCTGTGCACATTTATTTTATGTGTCTGTGTCTAATTTGTTTTCATTTTATGCACTTTTATTTCAAAGTTTCTAGTGTCCTTCAACTATCTTTAGTTTATCTTTCTGTAAGGATGATACTTTTGCACAGTTCCGTGCAGAAGATAGCAAATGCCTACAAAACTGCTGGTTATGCAAAAAAAGCAATTTCTCGGTTCCTGGAGTGATCTTTTTCTCAAGTATAAAGGTTTTCTTTCTTATCTTCCCTATTTTATGCTTATAAGCTTTTAGTTTCATTTTCAGTGTGAGTGCCTTCAAGTGCCAAGCTTCTCTAGATATGAAAGTCCAACACTGTGCTTTGCCTACAATGCACCTATACACAATCTGCACATGAATGAACTCAGAGTTTCTGTTTAATTTTTGCACTTTCGCTTCAAAGCGGCCCAGATTTCAGAATTGTTGAAGTAGTCTACTTAGAGAGCCACAAAATAACCTTTGACAGTTTAGACATCCTTCAAAGTAATCAAACGGTTAAAGAGAAGAGAAACCAGAAAATTACATGTAGATGCATCAGTTTTATGTGCCCTGCCTATGGCTCTGGTATAAAGCGTTGGAATGACAAAACAGAAATTTAGATATGGGTCTTGTACAAAAGGTCCTTGGCCTTGTCTCTTAGTTTTTAAAACACATCAAGCCATCTTTTACTTTCCCCTTTGCATGTGACTCTAAAGATTTTCAGTCGAACTTCAGCATCTAATTGCTGCTTCTCGATCATTTTCAGGCGAATCAGGAAGGTACCGCCAACAGAGGTGTCCGAGTTGGAGCTCCGCATGAGGAGAAGACCACGGTACAGATACATCTATTATCAGAATGCAGAGCATGTCGGTTTCCGAGTTCAACCCGTCCTGTGTACATATACATTTCTTTCAGAGTGTTTACTGCATGCGTATAGTTAAAACATTACAATTTTCATCAGTTTCAGATCCTTTGAATGTGAAGTTTTGTTTCTTACAAACATTCTGCATCCTACAACCCTTTTCGTTAATTTTCAGCAAGTTTTGACAGAATGTTGCCCTCAGTAAAGTAGTAGTTCTTTTCCTGCATGGGCATGTTTGACAAATAAAGGGACAACTATAATAATAGTGGGACAACTATAGTGGTGAAACAACCAGGTCTCTGGTTCGACTAAAATCCAACCTCGAGTCGTGCATGACTCCATTATTTTGCTCAGGTTCATCATTTACCATCTTTCTTTTCTGGTCAAGTTTTTTGCAACAACCTTTGTAGCTTGAATTGTTTTGTCAACTGAATGCTTATTTGGAAGTTCAATAGTTCCAGCATGCTTTGGTGGTGAAATGGTAAGGGCAGGTTTTAAGTCATATTGAACATTTTTTTAAAAGGAGTGTGCATGATGTTATATTGCTGCATGCCTTCTGTATCAGTTATGTAAAAAGAGATTGGCTAGTGATAAGAATTTAACTTCAAACTTATCTGTTGCAAAGGGAATCATTCAAATTGTAGAATAGGTTCAGACTGGTTTCCTTTTAATCATACGCAGGTTTGAAGATGACAAGACAAGTGGATGCATTTAGAGTTTGTGACCGAAGAACAAAGTGTTGCGTTTGCAAACCTTATTGCCAAAGGTGTCATCTTGTTTCCGCTGAACAAGGGTTGTCTTCAAGACTTCATCAGGGACCAAGACCACCGAACATCCGCTGTACCTTTGATCACTCTTCCATGTCCTAACCGTTTGGTTTGTCCTCTAGCTCCCACCATATCAAACTTACCGCTATTTGACTGGTCTTAACCTGTGGTTCATCTCGTTTCAGCGATGAAGAGCCGAAGGAATCTCTACAAGAGTTCGTTCTCCGCCATGACGAGGACGTACCGGATGCCAAGGACATGTTTGACAAGATCAACCAAAAACCTCCCAAATTCAAGCGACGTATTAATGACTTGACGATGCAGGAGTCCGAGCCGGCTCATTTGGAGACGCGGCTGACCCCAATCGGGGATCCCAACATGAGAGTCGAGTGGTACAAAGACGGCCAGTTGCTCCGCAGTGGACATCGTTTCCGTATCACATACGACTTTGCATACGTCGCCTTGGATCTTTTATGGACCTACCCGGAAGACAATGGCGAGTACTATTGCAAGGCCATCAATTTGGTCGGAGAAGATTTCACAAATAAAATTACCATCGACTGCAAAGCAAAGAAGTCTATTATCACAGAGACACAGTTACCAGAGTCTGTTCATAAGATTAGTGAGATGGAGCTGCGTTGGGCCCAGGTTGAGCCACAGCCAGAGGTCAAGGAGCCGACACGACCCGAAGAGGCACCGACAATTGAAATGAAACCAGAACCGATTGAAGTCGATGAGGGTGAGGCCGTCAAGTTTATTGTGAAGGTTGGAGGTCATCCTCGTCCCCGGGTGACTTGGTGGCATAATGGCAGCATCATTGCTTCAGTAAGTATAATGCTGAAACTTCTACAGGGGGCTTTTATAGTGAATTTCAGATTGGGGGAGTTATGAAATTGTTTCCTTTGAAAAAAATTACCAAGTATGATTTTGTTTTCTCTGAATTCATCATCAGACATGCAGATGGGTTAACGTTCTTCTCACTTTGCAGGGAAACAGATTCCATGTGTCCTATGATGGCATGATCCACTACCTCGAGGTGCCCAAACCTCGCGACTACGACACCGGAAACATCCGTGTCATCGCCAAGAACCCACTTGGCGAGGCATATGCGAGTACCAACCTCACCGTCCGTCCTAAGGAGGATTGGCGAGCAAGGTTGAAGAAAGTCCCGAAGAAGGAGTTCCTGCCAGAGTTGCACCTGATTCAGAAGATGGAACTACGTACACCAGAGCTACAGGAGGCCTTAAGTCGACAGAAAACTTCCATGGTTGAGTTAATGAAAGTCGAAAGGGGTAAGTCACGTCCTTAATGATTTTATTCCTAATGGCCCCCAACCATAGAGGCTCGCAAAGAGTTGTGTGTCATTCCTTCGGTCAAGAGAAAATGTCAAAGGATGAGTCAAGGTAGCCCAAGGGAAGCCCTAATACTAGCGTTAGCATTAGCTGTGGGATAAGTTTGCTGATTTTCTCCATTCGCGTTCATTTGCAGGTATCCGACTTGAGCCTGAAGAAGTCAAGAAAGCCGAACAGACAATTCACCTGACGCACTCGACACTCATGCACACTGAGCCTACGTTTGAGATGCGTGCCCACAGCCCGACAGTGGAAACAACAACAGAAGTCCACGTCGAACGTGCCAAGGCCCAGCTTCAGATGGAGGCAGTTGAATTGGCCGAGGCAGAGACCAAGAGAGTACAGAAGCTCATCCAACTGGAGCATAAAGAACCCCCAATGTTCGCTACTCGAATCCAGCCCCGCCATGTCAAGGAGGGCGAGTCTGTGAACTTTGAGGTCAGGTTCTCTGCACACCCGGCGCCAAGCGTGGCCTGGTTCCGCGAAGGATTCGAGATTAAGCCGTCTAGAGACTTCCAGATTACGACGACCGAGGATAGCAGTGTGCTGCACATTCCTGAGGCATTCCCAGAGGATGCTGGCCAGTACATGATTGTGTTGCAGAACCCACATGGCAAGGCCCACAGCAAGGCTAGGCTGACCGTAATTGGTGAGTAGATGGCTTGATAATATGACTTTTTAGACCATCTGCTCATGTCCCAAAATGTTGATGTCCCGTATTATTGGAAAACTGCTCACATCCTAAACTGTTGATGTCACCGATCATTAGAAAACTGTTCATATCCTGAACTGTTGATGTCCCCAGTCATTGGAAAACTGCTCACATCCTAAACTGTTGATGTCACCGATCATTAGAAAACTGTTCATATCTTAACTGTTGATGTTCCCGATCATTGGAAAACTGCTCATATCCTAAACTGTTGATGTCATAGATCATAAGAAAACTGCTCATATCTTAACTGTTGATGTTCCCAATCATTGGAAAACTACTCACATCATAAACTGTTGATGTTCCCAATCATTGGAATGTATTTCTTTAAAGGTACATTCCAATGTTTTGATTTCTTCTAAATGTACCATTCAATAAGTCATCTTTTTCCTCCCATCATGCATCACACCAGGTGAGCCGAACGCCCCATCCAACCCCTCTTCATGTACTGGCTCAGAATCAGAGTCATGGTCTGTCAGCGAGTCAGAGTCTACTTCTAGTTCTGCATCGGAGTCTCTCACAGGGGCCGAGTCGAGCTCTGACACAGAGATTGAGTCTGCCGAGTCTGAGCCTGTCTCTGTTATGGAGGCAGTGACAATCTCTCATGAAGGGATGCAGTCTGCTCCGTCCGACTCTGCCTCTGTCACAGAGGCGGACAAAATCTCTAACACAGAAATCGAGTCTGCTCAGCCTGAGTCTGTTGCAGATGTAGCCACAATCTCTTTGTTGGACTTTGCCCTGTCCGACTCCAACTCTGTTACAGAGGCTGAGACGGTCTCTGACGTCGAGTCCGATCCTGTCTCTGTTTTGGAGGCAGTGGCAATCACTGCTACAGCAATTATGCCAACTGAGTTGGACTCGGTCCCTGCCATAGATAGAGTCTCGGTCTCTAACACTGAGTCTGACTTTGCCTCTGTTACGGAATCTGAGAAAAACTCCAGCAGAGAGGTAGAGCCTGCTTCTGACTCCGACTCTGACTTCCATAATGGTAGGAATGAATTGCATTATTTTCTCTGAGAGAAATATTAGCTCAACAATACCTTTCCCTGCATAACACTTTGAATACCCATATGTAGAAGGTCTTATTGACAAGAAGGCCTAATATGTCCACCAATCTAAAAGTTAAGAATTCATCTTAATGTCTTAACATTCAAGTTAAGTGACGTCTGTCCTCAATGTTATAAACATCCTAAACCTTACTTCTGTGGTTAATGGGCTCATTCCTCTAAAATCTCAATGGCAATGCTGGCAAAAGAATTGATATACTGGAAATTGAGATGTTCAATATTCATGTAGCGTTAAAAGAAGCAAATGCTGTGGGCTCAACCTCAAACCTTAAAAAGGGCAGTGCCGCTAGTACTTCTTTGATGTCTTGTACTTTAATTCTCTGAGCTAATATTTATCAAAACCTCAATATTTTTTTCTCAATTTGAAAAAATTACTTTGTGTGAAAAAATGTAGACAATGTTTTTGGTTGCGTTGTAGGAGATTTTGATATTGTTTTTTAATTTGTGTCGTTTTCTCATGATGACCTTCCTCCCCTTCCCCATTTTCCTCCATGTGATATACTCTCCATAACTTGTTGCTGTAATGAACTTCACAAGCCTAATTCTTTTATTTTTCGCCAGACGAATCGAAATATATTAAACAGCAAAGGTACTCTTGTTATGAGTAAAAACCACCTTTAGATGGCGCTTGTATCGATGGATTTATGCTGACAGCAGCAAACAGTGAATCTCAAAGTGAGATTTGTGAACAGTTTCAGTGAATTTGTAAATTTTTGTAATTATCTTATCTGTACAACATTTAAAATGATTCCTCTCTGAATCTTTGCAACAGATTAACCTATCCACGCCACCTAATCAGCACTTTTCCTCCCAACCTTGCATAACTTGTTCAACCTGATATTAATTGGCTTACCTGTTGCCTCTTGCAGAAGACATCCCTGAGAAGGAGACACCGCCAGAGTTCCGTGCCCTACTGCGTGACACCAGGGTGATGGCTGGTGAACCAGCAACATTCGACTGCCAGATAGTTAGCAAGCCACAGCCAGAGGTTTACTGGCAGAAGGTAGGTTTTACATTTTACCTCTCATTTTGTGGTTGCAAAAACTTGAAAAAGAGATCATATCAATCATCTGAACTAGTCGATGACACTGGCGATTATTTTCCTCTATGAAACAAATATTTAACGTACCACACACACAGTATGGCGGTCTTTAAGACCTTTTCCAACAAATATTTTCGGATATGTTTTTTTGGTTCAATTCCTACAGATGCCTCCATCATTGACTATTTCTTTGTTGCAGAATGGCAAGCCCCTGTCTGAAAACCCACGCTGGAAGTTCATCTCAGAGCCAGAGGATGAACACTACACACTACTGATCTATGAAGCTGTACCCGAAGATGCAGGGTGCTACGAGTGTTGTGCAGTCACTCCAGTCGGCAAGACCTGTTGTACTGCTAAGCTGATTGTTGATGGTAAGTTTAAGGTCTCGCTTCAAGGGGAGGGCATAGTTGTGCTACTTGCTCCTGAACTTTTATAAACCCGAGCCCAGAAATGATACACTACTGCATGCTGAATTTGGAGTTCTAAGAGAGTTGTACAACGACTTCTGCCAACAAGGCTTGCTGTACTGCTTTGCTGATTGTCAGTAGTAAGTTTAAGGTCTTGTCTGCACGTCATTTTGCTACTAGTTGTATAGTATCACTGCTAAGCTGATGGTCATATCTAAGGGTGCAAACAGAACGCGGCCACTTGGAATACAGTTCAACACTCGTTTCCTCTTTTCAGCTGCACCCAAGGTTGCTGAACCTCCAAAGAAACCAGAGGTGAAGGAAGTCAAGGAGCTCCCAGTGGAGACCCCTATGCTTCTTGAACCCCTGAAGAACCTTGTTGTAGATGAGGGCACACCTGCAGTATTCGAAAGCAAGACTACAGGAAAGCCAAGTAAGTTTCCTCATTGCTCATGAGGCCTGTAGACTTTGCAATTGTTGCTGCAGAAATATCGCAACGAATGTCATCAGACCAAAGTTGAACGCTATTACACATTTCGATGCATTTCTTTGCAGCGCCAGTGGTAACCTGGTACCTAGGCAACCAGGTGATCAAGCCGTCCAAGTACTTCAAGATGACGTCGTCGGCTGGCATCCACCGTTTGACCATCACTGAGGCATTCCCAGAGGACGAGGGAACCTACAAGTTTACCGCCGTCAACAAGGCTGGAGAAGTTACAAGCACTGCCACACTCAAAGTTAACAGTAAGTTTTCAGTTAAAGCAACCCCTGACAGTTATTTCCGTTTTTGGTAGTATCATGTTTTTTGCCAATTATCATACCCAGTACAGATTTAATTTTAGACCATACATTGTAGAATGTCTATCTCTCCCTTTCTCTATTTCCAGCAATTGAAAGTGACATGGAACCGTCGGGAGAACCACCACGATTCCTGAAAGCTGTTGCCGGCCTGGACCTGAAGGAGGGCCGTCCCGCCCAGTTTGAGGTTGTTGTTACGGGGAAACCTGAACCAACGATCCAATGGCTGAGGGAGGGAGAACCACTCAAACCGTCCCCAGACTTCCAGGTAAGAAAATCCTCACATGTTTGCCGTCCCAGTAATAAAGAGATGATGGTGAGGATGACCATGATGCTAAAATGATATTCCTCTCCTTTTTAGATGGGTAAGGAAGGCAACAAACACATCCTATACATCCAGGAGGCATTCCCGGAAGATTCCGGTATCTTTACATGCCGTGCCATCAACGAGACAGGAAAGGCCGAGTGCGCTGCTGAGCTCTTCGTCGAAGGTACGTTTCATCTTACCATGCCCTCTATTGGGGATTATGACATCGTTTATGATGACGTTGGCGGGTGCTCAATTGTCATTTAGGCAGGTTCTTCTATTGATGAAATTTTCTTGCAGCTCCACAAATTTTGTGAAACGTCCTGCTCAGAAAATTACATACTTCTTGCATCCAAATACTATTTCTTCATTTCACATATTAATTATAACTCATTCACATACTAAACATTTTGTGGAACCTGGGTTATTTCTCTTGTACTGATGGGACATTTTTATCCCCCCTCCCCCAAAAAAAGAGTCCAGTCTGGTTATTTTTACGTCTCAAGATAAGGATAAACTTGTAAGATTTTGGGAAAGCAGCAGTTTCCTATATTTTTTTCGAAATATCTTTAGATATTAGTGAATGGTGCTCTGACACACTAAATTCATAATCAACCATGAAGGGGTCTATTCAGAGATTCTTTTAGAAAAATAGGTCCCTTTTTTTCCTAGTGTAAATTTCATGGCATATTGTGTGTTGACAGAGTTTTTTCTACTCGATCATCTTCATACAGTTATGTCATATGATCAGTATGTCTGTGTCTGCACTGACTGCATGAAATGTCGTCTGCTTGTCTGAATGCCTGTCCGTGATTGGTGGATGCGTGTATAGTTTCCATAGCAACATGACTAATTAACATATTGTTTGGCAGCAGGCCAATTTTTACTAATACGATCATTTTCAGTTTCAGATGTATAGTGCATGTTGATAATGTAATACAATCTTCTTATTTTTGTAGTAATTATTGTATTTTTTCATCGCAAACTTATATTTTTGTTCTACTAATCTTAGTCAGACTAGTTTACTTTTTACGCTAACTAACAAAGTTGACGAAGTCAGGTTTAGCTGCATGAAAGAGAAAATAACCGCACCAGGAGACCGGCGTCGACTACGAATGCATGAACACTAAGTACATTGCCTGTGGTAAGATCCGAAACAAAAGGTAATTATATTTTCAAGATGGAACCTGCGTCAAATTTCATATGCCTTTATGGTATGATTCAGTCACAGTGGTTTGGAGGTTGCGGTTTTACAGAGGCTTCCCACTGTCAAGTCTATAACTTACATCGAATCTAATCCAGTGCCTGTAAAAGCTGTGTGGTTACCCGCTCTCGTTGCTAAAGTGGAAACTAAGCCTAAGACAGTGTTGTGTATACATCCTATGTGGTCTTTTCTTCTCACTGCAACCAGAAGGCAAATGATATATAATCAAGTTGATAACATGACTGCTCTCCCTTCAATTCAACCCGAGGTGAAGGAAAACAACTTTCTGAACTCTTAAAATTCTAACTGTTTCTGTTGACATGCTATATCCTGCTGTCTTGTGGACTTAGCAGTTTCTTGAGGGAAGACATCATTGGGAAAAAATAACCTTGTGAAATCAATGAAAATGAGGTGAAAATGATTTCAGATAGGAGATCATGTGTTCAATTCTTAGTTGCACGGTCAAACACATTGGTCTTTCAAGCCAATGATTGGAGCGCCCCAGAAGTGCGGCAGAAGTGAAAAAGTGATAGGCGTATTATCAGTGTTATGGTACTTTCAAAGTGGCATCAAAAGATCAATGCGATAGGCATTGGAAGCATGTGGTATGCTGTAATACTAATTACATCAATGATAGCTAGCTCTACTAGGGTTCCTTAGATCTAGAAAGAGCATGAAAGATAGAGAGGGAATTTTCTCTTTAGTTCAATGTTATTACTAAACAGGTGCATAACGCATTTACTAAACAGTGTCAAAAATTCATGTCAAAAACAGCATGCAGTCATGTCCGATTCACAGTTAACCAAAAATGGCTGATTTGTTGACCTACTGTACATAATCAGCCAAACCGTTGTATAAGTGATTTTCAGTTTCTCATTTTCAAACAAGTTCTGATAAGGTATCCTGCCCGTTTCTGATGTGTTTCTGCTTCCGATTCCAGAGGCGCGCATCTCACCCGATCGCGTCCAGTTCGAGGAGAGACATATCTCAATGTCTGAGCTGATGCAGGCGCAGGAACGAGAACAGGAGATGAGACAGGCGCCCATGTTTATCAAGGCCATGACCCCAGAGAAGTTACTCAAGGCTGGTCAAGTTGCCAAGTGAGTTTTGTGGTTGGCTAGTTGTTTTTTGTAGTTTTCAAGAAGGTTTTAGGGTTACTAAGTCAGTTTTTTGGGTACCAGTGTGGTGCGAAGTAAGTTTATTAGTCACCTAGTAAGTTTTGTTGTTGCCGAGTAGGTTGAGTATGGTTGCTGAGTAAGTTTTGTGGTTGCCAAGCATATTTAATGGTTGCCAAGTTAGTTTTGTGGTTGCCAAGTATATTTAATGGTTGCCAAGTAAGTTTTGTGGTTGTCAAGCATATGTAATGGTTGCCAAGTTAGTTTTGTGGTTGCCAAGTATATTTAATGGTTGCCAAGTTAGTTTTGTGGTTGCCAAGCATATTTAATGGTTGCCAAGTTAGTTTTGTGGTTGCCAAGTATATTTAATGGTTGCCAAGTAAGTTTTGTGGTTCCCTAGTAAGTTGTGTGGTTGGCAAGTGAGTTTTGTGGTTACTAAGTAAGTTCTGTGGTACCATTTAAGTATTGTGGTTGCAAAGATTAGCTTTCTTAACTTCGTTTACCTCATTTCTAAACAAAGAGGATCTTATCTGGTTTGTTGTACAAATTTTGAACTCCTGTTGTTCCTTCTCTTTCAGGCTTGAGTGTGTCATCAGTGCAATGCCTTTGCCCGCGTACACTTGGTACGTGAACGGGATGGCGGTCGTTCCATCACAGAAGTACCGCATGCTGGAGGAGGGAAACACACTTATCCTGCTCATCAGCCCAGTCACACCTGACGACACTGGAGAGTACATCCTGATGTTGGCCAACCCTCATGGAGAGGCCTCTTGCAGGACCAGCATGACTGTTCAAGGTGAGTCAATGTTTGGTTTCTCTTAGCTTTGGCACTTGAGTTTGGGTAGGTTCCTTGCATCTAAGGACTATGGTGTTGGGCCTTTGTTAGCGTCCCTTATAGCTCAGAACAGCAATGGGAGGATTGAGTAGGTGTTTCTCACAACCAGTGCCAATTATTTATGCATATTTTTCTCCCTCCAGTTGAACCACCACAGAAGAGACGCTCAGTTGATGTAACAACGACATCCAAGGGACAGGAGCCTGCCAAACCACAGCCAACTAAACCAGTGTTTGTCAAGATGTTGCCCAAGAAGATCAAGGCGAGGGAACATGGCATTGCAAAGTGAGCAACTTTAAGTTATGAATAAATTACTTTGCCCGGTCGTTCAAAACAAGTTTCGTGCATGTTATTACAGAATTTGGTTCTAATCATCATTATTACTTCATCTTTGCAGACTGGAAGTTGCAGTCAACGCTTACCCACCTCCATTCATAGAGTGGTTCGTGAATGGTATCCTAATTAAGCCATCTCCTCATTACGAGATGTTACACGAGGCAGGAAAAGAGGTCCTCCTCATCATTGACGTCGGCCCCGAGGATACCGGAGAGTACACGTGTAAGGTGACGTCAGATTTAGGCAAGTGTGTGAGCACCGCAACCCTCTACGTCACAGATAAAGACAAACCAAAGTCCAAATCGTCGTCACCAACGTTGGAGGAATCGCCGATCGTTACTGAGAAGATGATTCCGCCCAAGTTCACCGTGGAACTCATTGATCAGAATCCCACAGATGGGGACGAGATTACAATGACATGTACCGTCACTGGTACCCCGATGCCGACGATCTCGTGGTTCCATGACGAAAGGAACATAACAGACTCTGAAGATTTTACCATTACGTTTGATATTGACTCTGGTGTTTGCAAGCTTGTTATTGTCGAGTGCTTCCCCGAGGACAGGGGAACGTACAGCTGTATTGCCGTCAACCCTGTTGGTGAAGCCATGACAAGTTGCACCATTGAAATCAAGGAAACAACACTGGAACCTTCGTCTGCAGATGAAGAAATTACGGTCGAGATCGTTCAAAAAGAACATACTATCCCGAAACCGCAACGAGAGAAAGTAGCAGTTGAAGTCGCATTTGAGTCGGTGAAGTTGTTACTCGAACCGACGGTGGAGACTCCAAAGAAGGTAGAAAAGGAAGTCCCTGTTCTGGATGAAGAAGCGATTGTTCCATCCAAACAGCCAGTTGAAGAGTCTGGACTTGTCATTGACTTGTCGAAGCTTGAGGAAGAACCAAAGGATGAGCAGGAACCACAACCTGAGCATAGCGTCACATTGTCGCTTGAACAGACGCAGCCGAAGACCACTGATGTTGATCAGCAAGAGGTCACATTCATCCTGCAGCCGGTTGGTGAATCGAAAACTATTGAACAGGCTGAAGTTGTTTTCGGTGAACCACAGACAACTACAGAAACTGTTGTCCATAGGATTACTAAACAAGACACAACAGACTTGGACGTTACTGTCCATAAGAAGACGATCATTATTGAATCGACAGATATCCCGCCAACATTCATTGTACCACTGCAGCCACGTCTCGCGCATGACGGCGAGGAGGTCAAGATGACATGTCAGGTGACTGGTACGCCGACACCAACCATTCAGTGGCTGAAGGACGATGAGGAACTTGATTCGACCGATGACATGAAGTTGATCCGTGTGCCGGAGACTGGCGAATGTACTCTTCTCATCCCTGATGCGTTCCCTGAGGATTCTGGTGTGTTCACAATCATCGCTACAAACCCTGCGGGATCGGCCAAGTGTACTGCTAACCTCATTGTACAACGTAAGTAGAATTTTACGTGTTCAGGACTTTTTTGCAAGGTTTTTATTTTCATGGTCTTCGTGTAAAATGCAAAATCAATCATTTGTAAAAAGATTTTTTTTCAAGAAATCTATCCATTTGTGAAAATAGATTGATGTGATATCTGAAAATTACATTCTTGTGAAAACTTGGAAAGTCTCACTGTTGACAGTATTCTCATACCATTGTAGTACCCTTATCTTTTTACTTGACCCCAAAAATTTAGAATATTCAAAATTTTCTTTTCAGCACCACCACCAGAGGGAACCACTGTGACAACTACCGTCATTACAAAGAAGGAGTCGAAGGTAGTTCGCGATGACAGGGTTGTGAGTGAATCAACAACAGTCGAGAAATCACCGACATTTGAGAAATCTCTCGTGCCAGTGATTGAGGTCAATGAAGGGGACACCGTCACGTGAGTAGAGAGATTCCTTTTCCAGAGTGTCGCTATTAAGCATTTGTCAAAACTTGCTTTGAGTAACAGGACTCCTGTGCAATTCCTGCTGGAAATATTTTCATTGCCTTTGAATAATCTGACAAATTGATATGTTAAAGGCGAGAGAGATGACCTCTGTGTTAGAAATATTTCTTCACTGTCAAACTGTTGGAGCAATAAAAAAGTATCACAGGTATAGCAGTAACAAAAATAACTCGTTTGCAGGGTGCATTAGCCCAAGTGGATTGCAGTGATCTCATATACTTAGCGGGCACTTTAATTGTTCATTTCAGCTTGGAATGCCAAGTTGATGCCAATCCCAAACCAGACGTCTCCTGGTATGTTAACGGCCTGGAAATCTACCCGTCTTCTCATATCGAGATCTCAATGGATGATGATGTATGCACGTTGCGGGTCAATGAGACACGTCTCGAAGATGCCGGGGAATACTTGTGCAAGGTTGAGAATAAACTCGGCGAAGCGACCTGTAGGACAGTGCTTAACGTCAAGCCGTTGGAGAAGCGAACGCTCGTGATTGAACCCAGAAAAGAGACTACACAGGAGACGCAATTCAAGGAGGTAACAATGGAGATTCAAGTTGATCAATTGAAACAGCAGATTGCCCCTGAGCCAGAGCAGCAGGTCACGTTTGAGATCCCGGTGACGGAAGAGAAAAAAGTGCCGGACATGCCGCCAGAAATTATCCGACATCTTGAGCCGATCAACGCACATGATGGTGATGAGGTTACGTTCATCGTCCAAGCGATCGGATCCCCGAAACCAACGTTTGAGTGGTACCATGAAGGTCACCGGATCCATCCCAGTATGGATTTCCAGATTACCGTGGAGATTGAGCAGGGCTTCAGTACGATGGTGATTGTGGAGGTCTTCCCGGAGGATAGTGGTGAATACACTTGCCGAGCTGTCAACCCCGTTGGCGAAGCTTTCACGACGTGTACGCTGAACGTCATAAGTAAGTACAGATATTTTGGGAAGAGGTTCTGCCATCAAAGTGTATTCGGTCAACTCAAAAATATTCCAAAAAATAGTATTGTCTGAAACTATTGACATGACCACTCTTGGAAAAGCTCTTGAAGATCCCAAGCTAATTTTGCAATGTTGTATTATTTTCAGGCTGTCTCGGTGACTAAAAGTATCACTCCACTTATTAAATTTTTCTATGCAAGTTCTTATAATCATTTAACTATATTGTTGATAATCGTTTCAGGCTCTGAGGTTGAAGAGCCCCAGCCCCAGGTGACTTCCACAAAGGAGCTCTTCACCGAGAGCATCACCATCGGACAGGAGCAACAACTCCCGAGAGAAGTCGAAATGGATCTGACCTTCAAGAAACCAAAACCGGAGCGACAAACTTCAACTGTTTCAATGAAGACGCAACCAGGATTAGAATCTGTAAAAATGGAGGTTGAAATCAAAGAACCCGAGAAGCATGTCTCGGAACAGACGCTAATGCAGACAGTGCAGTTGGTCCCTGAGGAGCAACATCGACAGGAGGTGTCCTTCGAGCTGCTGCCTGAGGAGAAGCCAGAGGAGCCAATGGTTGCACCTGAGTTTACCAAGCCGCTGGAGAACATCAAGGTAGGTTTTAGGCATCCTGGTGTTTCATTAGCATCAACATAGAGAGGTGCTTGCAGAATGCATGCACATTGTGTGTCATTAAGCTTTGTAAAAATGTAGTGTTTTTGATGTAGAGTATAGCAAATCTTTTCAGTTTTGAATTTGGGGTTAAGTTTATGATGTTATTTTATGAAAAATATTGGTACTCACCGCTATTGGTTAATTCTTCACCTCGCTTGAAGTGGATGTTTGACATAATGTCTCCTTGTCTCCCTTCTCTCCAGGTCATGGACGGTGAAGAAGTCAACTTCCGTACGACCGTCACCGGCTACCCGATGCCCGAGATTGTCTGGTACCACAACGGTCGTGTCATCAAACCGAGTCCCGACTTTGAGATCACATATACGATGGAGACTGGCGATATCAACATGTACGTTGCTGAGGTTTTCCCGGAGGATAAGGGTGACTACGTGTGCGAAGCGACCAACCCTGTTGGGCGTGCTGTTACTAGTTGTTATCTGGAAGTCAGAGGTAAGGAACATCAGAATATGAATTTACTTCAAAATAAAAACCAACAATAAATCAATGAAAAAGACCTTAAACATGAATGCTTTAAAAATCACAAAATGGTATGGGCATAGACCTTTTTTTTGTATAAAAGTCAACATGATCAGCAGTAGATATTTAGAGTTTACATTGTAGTTGTATTAACTGATATTCCCTCATGAGCTTGTGATTTGCACAATGGAAAATCCTGGTTTGGCTGATTTTCTTATTCTTCTGCTTGTCTACGGAAATTGAATCTGTACAGTCCCTCGTAGTATATTCGTCTAGAATAGAATTAGTCTCCCAATATCTCTAGTCTGTTTTTCTTTTGTTTCAGCTTTTGACTACGCCCATGACAGCCAAGAAGAAGCCTCTGGAACCTCACTCTCTACCGCCAAGGAAGACGATGATGAAGAAACAACATCTACGACCAGGCTTTTCTTCCAAAAGCCAGAAGAGGAAGATGAGATTGAGAAGATTAAGAGCCAGATCCAGATGGAGATGGTGCCAGAAACTCCACTCATGATTGTTGCTGAGACTCAATCTGAAGTCAAGACGCAGCAGATTACAGAGATGGTAATCGATGGCAAGACCGAGCAGGTCGAGAAGAAAGAGATTGTCCTCGAGTTTGAACTACCGAAAGAAGCCGGTGTTGAGACTCGGGTCAAGCCTCAGACGACTGAGCACACAGTCCAGTTCACTCAGGAGATGTCGGTCGAGATGACCCCTGAGCAACTTCAGCAGAAGGAGATCACACTGACGATGCAGAAGCCGATGACCAAAGATGTGGAAACTCGTGTCTTGACACAGGATTTGGAGGCTCCCAAACAGTACACTGAAGAGATGACTATCCAGACCACTACTGAGACAGTGCCACACAAGGAGGTATCCTTTGTTGTGGAGCTGCCTGAAAAAACTGATATTCAGTCGCGAGTCTTGACTCAGGAGGAGCGTAGAGAGGAGCAGGTGACTGAAGACTTCACTGATGGACCCAGGCCCTCTGCTGCTGCACCGACTGAGATAAGTGTCGAGTTGGGCAAACCCACAGCCAAAGGCAAACCAGCACAGCGTGTTGAGACGACAGTTGAGACCAAGGAAGTTGAAGAGGCCATCTCTGTAGAAGGTGTGAAGGGAGAAGAGATGAGCCACAAGAAGATATCTGTTGAACTCAAAAAATCTGCTGTCAAAGGCAAACAAGCCACCTTAGTTCAGACCCAGTTGGAAGTAAAAGAGGGTGAGGAAGTGGCCCAAGTCCAGTTGGTGCCAACTGAAGAAACCAAACCTGAACAAGTCAAGGTTGAACTTGGCAAGCCTACTGCCAAAGGAAAGCCTGCTCAACGTGTCAAGGCAACCACCGAAACCAAAGATATAGAAGAAGTGATTTCGGTTGAGGGAGTCACTAGTGAAGAAATGAAACACCAGGAGATCGCAGTGGAACTTCTGAAATCTGGTATTGAAGGAAAACCTTCAATGTTAGTACAGACTCAGTTAGAAGTGAAGGAAGGTGAAGAAGTGATCGATGTCCAGGAGGTTACCTCTGAAGAAACAAAACCAGAAGAAATCACTTTTGTGTTGGGTAAACCCACAGCAAAGGGTAAACCAGCTCAACAGGTTCAATCTCAAATGGAAGTCAAAGAGGGCTATGAAGTCACCATGGTTGAGGCTGTGCCTCTTGAGGAGACAAAACATGAAGAGATTAATGTTGAGTTGGGTAAGCCTACTTCAAAGGGTAAGCCTGCTCAACGCGTTGAGACTTCAGTGGAGACCAAGCCTGAAGAAGAAGCAATCTCTGTTGAAGGTGTTACAGGAGAGGAGATGCATCACAAGGAAATCTCTGTTGAGCTTCAGAAGTCTGCCACCAAGGGCAAACCAGAGATGCTCGTCCAGTTCCAGCTTGATGTCAAGGAAGGGGAGGAGGTTTTCCAGGTTCATGAGCTGACCTCTGAGGAATCCAAGCATGAGGAAATCAGTGTCAAACTTGGTCAACCTACTGCTAAGGGAAAACCAGCCCTACTTGTCCAAACCCAGTTGGAGGTCAAAGAAGGCGAAGAGGTAGCCTCTGTTGATGCTGTTCCTTCTGAAGAAACAAAACATGAGGAAATTAGTGTTGAGTTGGGTAAGCCTACGTCTAAGGGCAAGCCTACTCAACGTGTCCAGATAGCTGTTGAGACAAAGGAAGTGGAAGAAATTAGCCAAGTCGAAGCTATTTCAACTGAACAGACCCAACATGAACAAATCACCCTTGAGTTAGGTAAGCCCCAAGCTAAGGGGAAACCTGCTCAGCGAGTCAAGCATGTACAAGAGGTAATGGAAACTGAGGAAGTTGTGACTGTGGAACATGTCAAGGGTGAAGAGATGAAACCAGGCAAAGTCAAGGTTGATTTGACTAAGTCTAAACAAGACCAGAAACCAGTTACCAGAGTAGAAACACAGATGGAGACAATGCGAGAGGAAGAGGTTGGCAGTTCTGAAAGTCCTGTGACTGAAGAAACACAGTCTGAAGAAGTCAAGCTGCAGCTGGCAAAGTCCACCCTGAAGGGAAAACCTATGACCAGAGCTGAGGTCCAGCAAGAGATCCGCAGTGTAGAAGAGGTCATACCTGTTGAAGGAGTCAAAGGTGACGAGATGAGCCATGATGAAGTAAAACTTGAACTTCGAAGATCTTCCATTGCTGGCAAGATGCCAACGCGTGTCCATACTGTTGAAGAGGTCAGGGAGACTGAAGAGATCACTGACGTCCAGAAGATGCCTACGGAGGAATCGCAACCAACAGAAGTAACTTTTCAGTTGGAGATTTCTCAGAAAAAGCAAACGTCTGTCCGCATTGAACCTCAGACTGAAGTCAAAGAAGGTGAGGAGGTCAGTGGTGTTCAAGAAATTCAGACTACAGAAATGAGCCCTGAAGAAATCACTGTTGATTTGGGTAAAGTTGCAGTTGGAGGAAAACCTCAGGCTCGTGCTGAAACCCAGATGGAGGTAAAGGAATTAGAAGAGGTCATTCCTGTGGAAGGTGTCACAACTGATGAAACCAAACACGAGGACAGGAAGCTTGAACTCTCCAAGTCTGAAACCCAAAAGAAGCCCGAGACTCGTGTTCAGTTTTCCACTGAGGTCAAGGAAGGTGAAGAAATCATGACTGTTGAAAGTATTTCGACTGAGGAAACTAAACCAGAGGAAATCACTCTTGAGTTACAGAAACAACATGATGTCAAAGGCAAACCTGAGTTGCGTGCTCAGTTTGTACTTGAGGGTCAAGAGAGTGAAGAGATTCAGCCTAAATTTGAGATCGTGACAGAACAAACGAAACCTGAGGAGGTAAAAGTTCAGTTGGGTAAACCCCTAGCTAAGGGAAAACCTGCTCAGCGCATCAAGCATGTTGAGGAGGTCATGGGAACTGAGGAAGTCATGACTGTGGAACAGGTGACAGGCGAAGAGATGAAACCAGGAGAGGTCAAAGTTGATTTGACCAAGTCTAGACAAGACCAGAAACCTGTTACCAGAGTTGAAACGCAGTCAGAAACAATGCCAGAGGAAGAACTTGGCAGCTCTGAAAGTCCTGTTACAGAAGAAACACAATCTGAAGAAGTCAAGCTGCAGCTGGCAAAGTCCACCCTGAAGGGAAAACCCATGACTAGAGCTGAGGTCCAGCAAGAGATACGCAGTGTGGAAGAGGTCATCCCTGTTGAGGGTGTGAAAGGTGACGAAATGAGCCACGACGAAGTAAAACTTGAGCTCTGTAGATCTTCAATTGCTGGCAAGATGCCAAGCCGTATCCATACTATTGAAGAAGTCAGAGAGACAGAAGAGATAACAGATGTTCAAAAGATGCCAACCGAGGAAATGCAACCAACGGAAGTCACACTCCTGTTGGAGGTTTCTAAGAAGAGCAAGGTGACCGCCCGTATAGAGCCGCAGACTGCAGTCGAGGCAAGTGAGGAGGTCAGCGGTGTCCAAGATATTCAGACTACAGAAATGAGCCCTGAAGAAATCACAGTTGATTTGGGTAAAGTTGCAGTTGGAGGGAAACCTCAGGCTCGTGCTGAAACCCAGATGGAGGTAAAGGAATTAGAAGAGGTCATTCCAGTTGAGGGAGTTACCACGGATGAAACCAAACATGAGGACAGGAAGGTTGAACTCTCCAAGTCGGCAACCCAGAAGAAGCCTGAGACTCGAGTTCAGTTTTCCACTGAGGTCAAGGCAGGTGAAGAAATCATGACTGTTGAAAGCATTTCTACTGAGGAAACTAAACCAGTTGAAATCACCTTAGAGTTACAGAAACAACATGATGTCAAAGGCAAACCTGAGTTACGTGCACAGTTTGTACTTGAGGGTCAAGAGAGTGAAGAGATTCAGCCTAAATTTGAGATCGTGACAGAACAAACAAAACCTGAGGAGATAAAAGTTCAGTTGGGTAAACCCCTAGCAAAGGGAAAACCTGCTCAGCGCATCAAGCATGTTGAGGAGGTCATGGGAACTGAGGAAGTTATGACTGTTGAACAAGTGACAGGTGAGGAGATCAAACCAGGAGAGGTCAAATTTGATGTGAGCAAGTCTAAACAAGACCAGAAACCTGTCACCAGAGTTGAAACGCAGTCAGAAACAATGCCAGAGGAAGAAGTTGGCAGCTCTGAAAGTCCTGTGACAGAAGAAACACAATCTGAAGAAGTCAAGCTGCAGCTGGCAAAGTCCACCCTGAAGGGAAAACCCATGACCAGAGCTGAGGTCCAGCAAGAGATCCGCAGTGTAGAAGAGGTCATCCCTGTTGAGGGTGTGAAAGGTGACGAAATGAGCCACGACGAAGTAAAACTTGAGCTCCGCAGATCTTCTATTGCTGGCAAGATGCCAAGCCGTATCCATACTGTTGAAGAAGTCAGAGAGACGGAAGAGATAACAGATGTGCAAAAGATGCCAACCGAGGAAATGCAACCAACGGAAGTAACACTCCTGTTGGAGGTTTCTAAGAAGAGCAAGGTGACCGCCCGTATAGAGCCACAGACTGCAGTCGAGGCAAGTGAGGAGGTCAGCGGTGTCCAAGATATTCAGACTACAGAAATGAGCCCTGAAGAAATCACAGTTGATTTGGGTAAAGTCGCAGTTGGAGGGAAACCTCAGGCTCGTGCTGAAACCCAGATGGAGGTAAAGGAATTAGAAGAGGTCATTCCAGTTGAGGGAGTTACCACGGATGAAACCAAACATGAGGACAGGAAGGTTGAACTCTCCAAGTCGGCAACCCAGAAGAAGCCTGAGACTCGAGTTCAGTTTTCCACTGAGGTCAAGGAAGGTGAAGAAATCATGACTGTTGAAAGCATTTCGACTGAGGAAACTAAACCAGAGGAAATCACTCTGGAGTTACAGAAACAACATGATGTCAAAGGCAAACCTGAGTTGCGTGCTCAGTTTGTACTTGAGGGTCAAGAGAGTGAAGAGATTCAGCCTAAATTTGAGATCGTGACAGAACAAACAAAACCTGAGGAGATAAAAGTTCAGTTGGGTAAACCCCTAGCTAAGGGAAAACCTGCTCAGCGCATCAAGCATGTTGAGGAGGTCATGGGAACTGAGGAAGTTATGACTGTGGAACAAGTGACAGGTGAGGAGATCAAACCAGGAGAGGTCAAATTTGATGTGAGCAAGTCTAAACAAGATCAGAAACCTGTCACCAGAGTTGAAACGCAGTCAGAAACAATGCCAGAGGAAGAAGTTGGCAGCTCTGAAAGTCCTGTGACAGAAGAAACACAATCTGAAGAAGTCAAGCTGCAGCTGGCAAAGTCAACCCTGAAGGGAAAACCCATGACCAGAGCCGAAGTTCAGCAAGAAACCCGCAGTGTAGAAGAGGTTATCCCCGTTGAAGGTGTCAAAGGTGATGAAATGAGCCACGATGAAGTGAAACTTGAGCTCCGACGATCTTCCATTGCCGGGAAGACTGTTACTCGTGTCCATACCATTGAAGAGGTCAGGGAGACTGAAGAGATCAGTGATGTCCAAAAGATGCCAACTGAGGAAACGCAGCCAACGGAAGTTACACTCCTGTTGGAGGTTTCTAAGAAGAGCAAGGTGACTGCCCGTATAGAGCCACAGACTGCAGTCGAGGCAAGTGAGGAGGTCAGCGGTGTCCAAGATATCCAGTCTACAGAAATGAGCCCTGAAGAAATCACAGTTGATTTGGGTAAAGTCGCAGTTGGAGGGAAACCTCAGGCTCGTGCTGAAACCCAGATGGAGGTGAAAGAATTAGAAGAGGTCATTCCAGTTGAGGGAGTTACCACCGATGAAACCAAACATGAGGACAGAAAGGTTGAGCTTTCGAAGTCAGAGATCCAAAAGAAGCCTGAGACTCGTGTTCAATTTTCCACAGAGGTCAAGGCAGGTGAAGAAATCATGACTGTTGAAGGGATTTCGACTGAGGAAACTAAACCAGAGGAAATCACTCTGGAGTTACAGAAACAACATGATGTCAAAGGCAAACCTGAGTTACGTGTTCAGTTTGTACTGGAGGGTCAAGAGACAGAAGAGATTCAGCCTAAACCAGAGATGGCAACTGAGGAAACAAAGCATGAGGAGGTCACAGTTGAACTTGGTGCACATGGTGTACAGAGTAAACCAACCACCCTAGTCCAAGCTGTTTTGGAAGTTGCTGAGGTACAGGAAATTTCTCAAGTTGCTGAACTTGAACATGATGCAACAAAACATGAGGAGATTACAGTTGAGTTGGGTGCTCCTGATGTCAAGGGTAGGCCCCAGTTGATGGTTGGTCCTGTCGAGGAGGCTATAGAAGGCCAACAGACTGCTGGAGTTGAGGCACTCAAACCTGATGAAACAAAACATGAGGAAATAACTGTTCAGCTAGGTGCCCCAGGTGTTAAGGGCAAACCACAAACGATGGTTGGTGCCACCACCGAAGGTGTTGAAAGTCAACAAACAATTGGTGTTGAGGCTCTTAAGCCTGATGCAACAAAACACGAAGAGGTAACGGTTGAATTCAGTGCCTCCGGAGTGAAAGCCAAACCAACACAGATGGTTGAAGCTGTTCTTGAAGTTGCTGAAGGAGAAGCAACTTTCCAGGTTGAGCAACTTAAACCTGACAAGACCACACAAGAAGAAATCAGCGTGGAATTCAGTGCCTCTGCTGTCAAACCCAAACCAACGACTAGGGTAAAGGTTGAGCAGACCACACTTGGGCCAGAAGAAACCAAACCGACAGAGCCAGGAGTTGAGGAAGATATTATCCAACCTGCTGAAATCGTCAGTCAGTTCACACGAGCCAGGATTCAGGGTGCCAAAGAGGTGATGGTCACTCTCCAAGACTCCAAAGTCTCGCCTGAAGATGTCATAGACACATTTGCTGTTCAGTTGCAGGAGGCTGCTGCTGCACCAGTTGATGTCAAACTCACCACAGCTGAAGTTAAGCCCAAGAAGCCCGCCACAGCCAAACCGCAAACAAAGGAAGCTAAAGAAGAATTGTGCGAAGAGTTCGTTGTACCAAAGGATGAAACGGAACCTGTTTTCTCTGAGATGGCCACAGATCTGTTGGAAGTTTCAGTTAAACCTAAGGTTGAGACTAGACAGATGGATGAGGTGTCTGTTGATCTTACCCTGAAGCCTACTGAGACTGTCGAGGCGGATTTCCAGATTACCCCACAACAAGCTCAGAGTGTTGAAGCAGAGTTCCAGATTGCTCCACAGCAGTCCCAGACTGTTGAGAGTGGTGTGACAATCGTCCTACAGGCCCCCCAGTTTACGAGCGAACTCCAGGACATCACTGTCACTGATGGATCAGAAGTCACCTTCGAGGTCGCGACGTCCGGTGAGCCAAAGCCAACAGTCAGCTGGTACCAGAATGGTGTCGAGATCCAGCCGTCCAAGACGTTTGAGCTGACGCACACGCAGCACACAAGCCAGCTCATCGTCCATGATGTCATGGTTGAGGATGAGGGCACGTACAGTGTCAAACTGACCAACGAGGCGGGATCGTGCGAGACAGCTTGTTTCATGAAGGTTGTGGGTGAGTACCACATAAATCTGTTTCATCTGCGGTGCACACAGGCACCTGAATGGGAGTGATAGAAAATTGTTGTTTTGTCACTTGACACTTTTTAACCAGTCTGTAATACCAATTTTCTGTTGTTATTACATTAGTTGCCAGTGAGAGCACTACCAATAAAAGTTGGAGAAGAAAACCATTGTCAGGCATTATCAAATTAGAGCAATATTCGTACAATTTAGTGTTGCTGGATTTGTTCAATTTAATTTCGCTGGCTTGTGTGGTGTTTTGGGCAGTTTTTAAAGCTTTCATTGCCAGACACTCCGACTTAATTCACACGGAAAGGATTTTTACAATGTCAGGTCACAAAAATGAATGCTTTATCTAGAAAAGCAAACTCATTCCTTTTTAGAACGACCAATCCAAACGACGACCATTGAACTGACTCAGAAAGATGAGCGGGAGTCTTTCAAACAAGTGGAGGTTGATATCGAGGTTGAGTCGACCAAGAAGAAGAAGAAGCCTGAAGGTGCGTAAAATTAAATAGATTCAACTACCTGAAGACCTGAATATTGGGGATGATAACACTATGCGGTTCGAACTAAGGAATGTCTGGGGCCAACTGCAGCCAAATAGGCTTGCTTTGAAACAGAGAATGTTGCTGCACATCTGTGAATTATTCCAGAATCTTTAACATCAGAGAGGAAAGCTGTTGGCATGAGATTTTCCGTCCCAGGCGCAACATCAGAGCTGCATATGGTTGTGGAATGGTCATGCTTGTCTTTAAGTTATTTCACCATGTACTTAACCATGTTGTTCTACTTTTGATGTCAACCCTTTCATCGTTTTCACTGCTTTTCAGAAGTGCCCAAACCAGAGGACCTTCCTGGCACAGGACCTGTAGCTCCCCTCTTTATCAGCCAACTTACACAACAGACAGTCTATGAGACTCAACCTGTCACGTTTGAATGCAGGGTGACTGGTCGACCGAAGCCGGAGATTACATGGTACAAGGTACGTGTTGTGAACAAAAATATGAAAAGCTTGAGCTCATCGAACCTGTTGTTGCTGGGAAGACTGTTACCCATGTCCATACTGTTTACCTATCGTTTATCTGTTTTAATGAACGTTTTTAGTTCAAAATGTGAAAAAGATTGCTGAAGTTCTTTCTCTTTCTGTAGGACAATAAGAAGGTGAAGAGCACCAAGGATGTCGTCCTGAAATACGAGAAAGGTATCTGCCAATTATTCATTCCACATGCCAGCCGCCCCGACGAGGCTGAATACAAATGTGAGGCCAAGAACAAGGCAGGAAAAGTCTCGACGTGGGCACAACTATTCGTAGAAAGTGAGTTCTTGTTTTTGTTGAGTTTTGATTTCGTTTTGGTGTTGATGTGGTGGATGGATGTATATGATGCAGTGCTGCTGATGCAGGAAGATCTTCGCATCTTTCTTGTTGTAGACCACCTGTATGGATGTTTCAGGTATTGTCATGGTGAATGCCTAAAAAATCTCACTTAATTACCAAATCATTTCAGTTCCATCTTTCAGGGAAACTGCCAACCTTATCAAATAAATGTTTAGTTGTTTTCACAGCACTCCTATCTAGGTGGTGGTGCTTCTACTTTCCGTGTCTAGATTTCAGCAACACGCTTTCTGTTTGTTCCATTTGATAACCATCTTTCTCACCATATATATATACCTGTCAAGCATTTCCTAATCTTGATTCTGTATAACAGCATTGTTTCCTGAAATTTTACCAAATCTTCATACAATCATCAATGTAAGGTGTAAATCTTTGCAGTGACTTGAGCACCAAATTTTGTCTTCAGAAAAATGATGTTATTTAGAATCAAAAGTTGGACATGTTTCAATTGACATTTAGTAGTTGCATAATAGTTTTTAACATCATGGCTTTTCTTACCACAGAACTATTGGACTCTGTCACTCGCGTTATACGAGAGGAGTCGTACGAGTATGAAGTCTCCATTGATATCAATTGGATCAAAAAAATTACGCCAGAAGTTAAAGCGAAAGTCATTAAACAAAAGAAGCGAGTTCGTTTTGCGGATGTACCGATCTACTTGGGTCCGCAGGAATACGAGTCTAATGTTTGAATGTTGTGTTTAGTCTTGGGGGTATTTTCAATGATTTTGAAATGGAGATGTAATTCCATTTTTGAATTGAAGGGCATTCTTTGCAGGAAATTTGTAGTCTAGCAATTTAGCAGTATTTCATAACTGAACAAGTTCAGTTGCTAAAGGCACATGCTTAGCATTGTAAGACAAATTTGAGGTTACAACATAATATTGGTTTCTAGATTTTAGGTTAAACCAAGCTATTTGTTTAGGTTTCTGCAAGGGTTGAGCTTGAGAATCAGATGGAAATGATTGAGTATTTGAAAATACAACCTTGACTTGAAATCTTGAAATAAGTTCAGGAGAAAAGAAAGGTCAGTCGGGGCCTGTTTGTTGGCAGAATAAAAAGGGAGGCCAATTATAAAAGGGCCTGTGGGCGAAATGTGATACCATAGATATCAATGCAATTTAATCTCATTGTGCCATATTGAACAGAAATGTTCAAGATTACCGGTTTTGATGCGGTAAATCTCAATAATACGAGATAGATAGTATGAACTGCCATTTTAGTGTTAAAGTTGTGAGTCTTGGACCATTTGACTGCAACACTATTTTGGCTAGTTCAAAGATTAGACAATTATCAAACAGATAAAGACAGTGCAGCCACAACTATTAGGTAGTGTTGAGCACTCACCCAGTGATTGTGGGGCATAAATCGTCCAAAGTAATAATCGCAAAATATGAAATAAAAACAGAAATAAGCAAAACATAAAAAGATAACAATGTACCCTGCTTCTACTCATACCAGCAAGAGTTAATAAAGACTGGTCTTTATTAATTCTTGATGCTAGCTCATTTATGAAAACTAAGTATTTTTTACAATACAATCTCGCAATATATAAATTTTGATTGCTGTGGTTTTTTTACTCGTCAGAAAATTTAATCTGTCCTGTGTGACGAAGTCAGCAAATCTGACGATATAAAAAAGGTACTTGTACCCAATTAATATGGAATTAAGTATCTGTGTGTGCTATTTGTCTTCATTCCAAGTAAATGTGACAAGTGGATTGGATCTGCTTTTCAAGCCATGGATAATACTGGTTGCTTAATTTGCCACCTTCCAAAGTGCCTGTTGTGGTGGAATGGCCAAATTTTGCCATGTTGTGGGGTCAGCCCCTGTTGATTTCGATGTTACATGCGATGTGATTTCGGAGACATCGATGGCAGAGTCCATAAGTCGGCCATTTTGTTTCCCCCCTACGGAGCCGTATCACCAGAGGCACTGGACAGGAAATCAATATCAAAACACAGCAATCGGTATTCCCTCGGCTTCTTATATGGGGACTTCACAAATAAAAAATTTGAAAAGTTCCTAAGACCATTTTCTAGTCAGATTTTCGATTGTTTCTCTGTGCTGTCATTTGTCCTTGCACAATCAGATGGCTTTACTGATTAGAAGTATCAACAAATTAAGAACGCTTTCCGTGAGATAAAATCATAAAACACTTCTTTGAAAACATCAAATTTTCTTGACCCTCTTTAGGGGTGATTGTGATTTTATTTATTGTGCAAAAGCAGTTGAAATGCTGAATGTACTTGATGTGTCCTTAAAAACCTCAAATGAAGATTTGCCGGAATATCTCCCTCACTGTCTTATATAATTTAGGAAGAAATTGTCTTTGAGTGTCCGATTGAATCTTTCACCAAAGTTGCTCACTGCATCATTTTCGAGGGTGGTGACACCAAACTTGGTTTGGGGAGCGAGAGACAATTAGTTTATAGTTTTGCACTTTTTTTCTTGACACACACTGTTGTCATTGCTGGATTTCTTTTTCGCTGAAACTAGAAAAAGGGTCAATAGGTTATTCGTGGTTTACCGTATTAAGTAAGGGGAATAAAGAAATCAAAAATGAAGGACTTCTGTTAAGGATTGTCTTTGTTGAGAGTTATCGACACTTCAAAAATTCACGAAAGAAGATCTTCGAAAACAAAATGCTCCATATTCACTTTTGATTTTTTCCTGTCTTAATGGGTGAACTTGCTTCCAACTCTTTCTGTTGCACTGTGCCTTTAAGTGTTCAATGTTTAATGTTAGACAATCTCTACAATCTGTAGATGTAACACAAGTATCCGTAACAATGTAAAATAAGAAATCTTTGTTAATTGGAAAGGTTCACTTAAAGCAACTTGTATCTGTACCAAAAGTAACAATAATACCTAACAACATTATTGATTGATCTGAGGCTACCAGTTGATTCAAATGTTTTCTAGCAAACCTTGCATTCCAATAAAAAAAGCCTGGCCCCATTTTTGATAGAAGCTTTTTGATTTTGGTGAATGTATCACCAGTATCTCTTGAAATCGTTGATCACACTTGTGAAAAGTTTTCGATACATCTCCGAGCTGCTTTTGTCTTTTGCTTTGAACAAATCCAGCTAAATCGTTTTTGTAGCTGAGGTTTTGATAACATTTGGATCAACTAGAGTCTCAATACATCATAACTGATAAAACATCAACAAATTGTTAACGAAATCTTGTGAAATTTCTTATTCTAGTCCCAAAGAAAAGTGAACCGGCCCAAGAAAAGGAAAAAAGTGAAGTTGAAGTCACACAGCAGGGGGAGGCATTTACCATGGCGGCGTCAACATCAGCAATAGGTGGGCACCCGTCAAAATGTCCTATATGGGGATGTCCGCATTTGGGTTTCGTGACGCTATCTTTTTTGAGGCAAACATGTCGAACTGTGGTAATGTAGAGTGTGTCGCCCCCTAGGGGCCAGATTGCGAACTATGGCAGATCGGTAAGGGAGTATTATATTCATCTGCTTTTATACAGGTTTCGGTAAATTTTTCTTATTTTGATGACTTTTGCTCCGTTCTTATTCACACTGAAACATCCATGTCACATGACTAGGAATGGCTAATCACATGACTTAGAATGGCCAGTCACATGTCTACTTCCAGTCATGTGGTTATCCAACCAAATCATGTGACATTTCAGTCTATGACTTGGCTTAGCCAATCAGATGACCCAAAATTGGACTTCTCACTCAAGCACCTGAAACACTTCTTTTGACGCATTCTGCGATCACCTCCTTTAGATCACTATATTTGCATCTCTGCTCCCATTGGTTGGTTTGCCGGGTTTTAGCTGCGCTGCATGCTTCTAAGACCAATGATTGCTGCGCTTCACCTCTCGCCTCTTACTCTCCTACATGTCTATGTAAAGCCATCACCATCCCGCTTAGGCCGCTTCATGTCGAGAGATCTTGCTGGTGCATCAAAGAGCTTATTTCTAATCATATTTTTTAACTTGCAGGCTAGCCTGACCTTGCAGAACTTTTGCTTGGTCAAGGTTAAACACCTGGCCATTAAGTCTTCACTTAAATTGAGGATGGCCTTTTACAAAAAGTTTGCTTTTGCCCATGAGAGGCCAAGCTTTCTCATTTTGGAAAACTTATAAAGTATAAAACTTTGCAAACTTTGGTTTGTCGTTTTTGCTTGTGTTCTGCATTGCGAAGGAAAAAAGTGCAGAAAACCCCAATGAAATGTGTTTAAAACATTTTGTAAACTATGACATTACAAGATTTGAAGTAAATCATGCAAAAAGACTCTGACATTTTGCTTGTTTGGCCTAAATTTATGAACATCTAGCATAAATTGTATCCTTTTGGACTTCGATCACCAGTTCTCCAAACTGGCCTGGGGTATGGTTATGGCTAAAATGTTACGGTGAGATCACAAATTTTGTGAGATTATGCTAATTAGTCAGGTGACCTTGTAACTGTATCAAAACTGGTCCATTCCGCCTCATTAGCGTAGCCCTGTTCATCCCCGTCTTGTTGTCCCGAGTCCCAACCCTCTGAGAAAAAAACTTCAGGGGGTGTGACATATCATGCTACAATGTAAACATAAACGATAAACTCACCAAAAAATATTTCATTTTGGCCTTGAACATGGTAGCAGGGGATTCGGATGAAGGACTTTAATTCTGTGTGACTTCAATTTCCCTATACATGTATATAGGGTTAAATGATAAATAAAGTAGTTTATGTGTACAGAAATCAAATCGTTTTCAGTTTGTGCCCAATTTTTTTCCTCTCATTACCATTTTTGTCATTTTTTCACATTAACTTTTTCAGATTTCATCACCCCATCATTTTTCAACTTTCCCGCCATTCCACGAGGAAATTACAGCCTCACTTGTATATCTCCCCTTACGTAACTACGCAATTTCGGGCATGTTTTTCAACGAGTGTAAATAGTACAAAAAACTTGTGAATTTTTGTCACTTGATGCACAAATACACCAGTTAGATACAATACAAGGCTCACCTGACCGATGTCATAATTTTACTGTAACCATGAAAATGTTCACTGGTTCTCAAATTTTGCATTTCTGCATTTTCTTCCTCAAATCAAAAACCTGGCCAGCGTTAGTGACAACATTTGTTATGAATAACCAGGCCCTGCTATCAATTATGCAAAACTTCGGTGGAAAGTTTTCTGGAATCTGTGAAAATTTCATCGTTACAGTATGGTGACATTAATCCATAAACATGTAGGAGTGTTCTACAGCTGCACTTTGCTTTATCATGCGGCATCCGGCATCTGCAGCTCTCGAACAAGCAAGTACCCTCATCCCCCCATGAGAGGGTTTCGTACTGGTCAGAAGGACGATAACTTGCAAAGCAACCAGAGTGAATTTCAGGGTTGCAAATAATCGTGCAAATGGCATATCACACTCTAACAGTAGCCCGAGGAATTAGACATAGCTATTCCACAATAAGTTTTCAGTCTGACTGTCAGGTTTAGCAGATAGTAAAAAGTCAGTGCTCATTAGACTCGATATTCTGTCTGTTGTGGAATAGCTGTGGCTTATTCCTAAGGTTGCAAGATGAGTGGCATGATTCCTTCAAATGACTGACAATATGTTCACTTGGAAGTATTGGATCTCTCTTATACTGATCTGCCTTAGGAGCTAGGAGAAAGGAAGTCTGACCAGCTGGGTGTGAGAGGACAACGTCAAAGATGGGAGATGTTCCACTGATCTCAAACCATCTATAAACTTGCTTGATGCCTGCTTCCCTCAGCACTTTAATTTAGATAGTTTAGTTCTTTCCTTTGTGTATTTTGTTTCTGTTCCCATTTTGCTAGCTTTGTTTTTCGTATTTGATTTGAAATCAGTAAAAGAAAAGTGTTTTGTAGTTTTATCTCTTTTACAGTTGCATGCATTTCATCAAGCCTCATTTAAGAAGTGTCACATGCATATGGTTTGACTGTAATAAGAGTTCTTTGGTTTCTGTTAGTTTCTTTTATCCTTCTTTAATTTTCGTTTAAAGTTTTCGTTTCGTTTCGTTTTATTTAATTTTTGTTTTGATTCTTTTTCAGTTGTTGTTGTTTTGCTTGCTGTTTGTGTTTGTTGGCTTTCATCCCGAAACTAACACCACCTATTGATGCCAAAATAAGGTGAGATATTTAACTATCTGAAAGGTAATGCCATCAACGTGAAATAATGTTATAGACATTTGGATGATTTTTGATAGGCTGAATATAGATGATCTAACAGTGGACTTAAACTGTCAGAGTTGCATTAAAACTGCTGAGAGAGTTTAACATAAAACAGGTTTTGCTGAGTAGATAAAAGTTGCCTATTCGTATATTTTAAGTGTTGCAATAAAAAAAAAAAGTTACTGTTTTCATAGTGCAGATGAGTGGACATGTTTTTTAAAAACTGTATGGTCATGTTATCTTTGTAATAGATTTTGAATTCAGCAAGTAATCAACAGCCGTTTGCGCTCGGTATAAGTTGAAAGGTTGAATAGAAATTGAGAGAAAAAATTTGATATGAACTTCATTTGTTATCAACTTTGAACAGCTTTAAGAATCATTCTAACACTATGTGATATTCATTTGTTTCCTTGCATGTTCAACTTCATAAATTTGTATTTTCCCTAAAATCTTTATTTCTTTTCTTTCAAATTACCAGCATGTTATTTTGAGTTCATTTCCAGTCCCTTTGCCCTCTTTCTGCATCAATGTCATTGTATCCCCAGCGCTGCTATTAAAAGGAATATCCGTGTGAATCACAAGCAGTAGGAGTCGGGACATCTTTGCCTCAAGAAACGGTAGTGCCTCCTGTATATAGTTATCCACCCATTAACTCTCAAAGGACTGAGGTGTAACCAATAAGGGAAATGACTGCTAAGTGCAGAAGATATTGAAATTTGACAAATTTATAACTTTTTTATTTGACGACATGTATCTCAGTGTGGGGTTATGAAATATTTTTGTAAGGTCAAACAGAAAACTGGCAACTTTCATGACAAGCTTTCCAAAGACTCATCAATTTGTTCATCAATGCTGCAGAAAATGAAAAACTTAGGAGTTTGGCCTAGTTTGAAACCCCCTCAGTCCTTTGAAGAATAATATCAATGTCTCCTTCTGTTACAGGTAGTGTCAATGTGACGTCAGATGACCCTGCCGTTAGGCAGTATTATTGTGGATTATCACTTAATGTTGTTTATATTTTCAGTATTTTCTTTTATCATGTTGCAATAGTTATGTTGTTAAGAGGTTGTGAATAGTGAACGGCTGTGTGTTTTGTATGTATGTTAGCATGTGCGTATATATGAGTGCATGAATGAAAATTTGATAGTAAATGCTTGACATTTGTCTTATTCTTGGAATTTCAAGATAAGCAAAAAGTATTTCTCTGAATTCTCTTTGATGTTTTAGACCACAGCTGGGGCTGTTTAGAATTCGGGAACAAATTGTTATGTTATCAAGAGAGCTTGAATATCGTGCTGCTTGAGTTTTGCTGTTAAAACTCTATTATACATTCAAATGTAGTGAAAATATGTGTTTAAAAGGCGTACTTGTTTCAGTGTTTCCTATTTACTGGTGTTTCTCTGTGTGAATCAAATCTAAATGTTTGTTGTGTTGTGTAAAATGGGTGTTTATTTATGTGTGTGATGTTAGTGTATTTATATTCAAAGTGGTCTCTGCAGTATTTTACACTTTTATCTTTTATTTGAAATTTATTTTTGTATGGATATTTAAATTCATCCATCCATTCCAAATTTCATTTCATTTTTAAATTCCATTCATACAAATTCACAAAACAATTGATTATACAAAGCTCAATTTATCATCCGATTTATCTACTTTGATCATGAAATTAATGCAAGGTTATTCTTAAGCGAAGCCATTCAATTGAAATCATCTGAAACATTTTCAACATATTTTTTTTACAACCTTCAAAACCAACTAAGGAGGTCTTTTAGCTAAATACAAATAATTTCATTCTAATCTCACTGTGTCTTTCTTCTATGTTCATCAATACACCCTGTTCCATCTTCATTTTCTTTAAGTCAGTCCTCTATACTCTGTTTTATTGTTCCCCTCCAAATTCAATGATCATTTGTTGTCTCTTTGATCCAAAACTCTCAATGCTCTTAGACTGCTAAATTTTCACAACTTTTTTGTTTTTGCAATTTGCAAAAAAATTCTCAAAAATGAAAATTTTGAAATTTTTATTTTAGGGAATAAAGAAATTATTCAATTTCGTTACTTCAAAAAAACCTTACTTTTGAAATATTTCTCTTGTCAAAATTGAAGTTATTTGCAAATTCCGCAAAATAAAACACTAGTGAAAATTTGTCTGTGTACTCTACTGAAGTCTGTTCTGTTACTTCAGTGTCCGTCCCATTCTTTATACTCTGTTTCAGTGTTCTTCTTCCATGGCATGTTGCCCTCACTCTCTGTTTTAAAATTCTCTATATCTGTCAATACTCTTTTTCAGATACTTGTTATCTATCTGATGTCTGTCTTCAGCTCTTTCCAATCACTTTCGAGGCTAGCTTTTTTCTCTCCACGGGAATACCATATCACTGTTGATATCATCTTGGTGGCCTTCAGTTTATAAATGCTTTAAATCTCCCCAATCTTTGGAATGCTATGGCCAGCATGTTGGTTGATTTGATTACCCCAAACCCCTTTTACATGATCTGTGTGTAAATACATATATGTGTCATTTGTATCATACATTTCATGTGTTGAATTGCTTTTCCACCAATCTGGAAATTGTTCTGCCCAAGTGATAACTCCTGCATTTTGAAGCACAAGCGCTGCACCCAGTTCAATAAATCATACGTCTCCTTTCATGAATTTGAGCTTTTTCTGAGTCTTGAGTTCCCAATCTATAATCTTAACCCCTTCTTAAAAAACCTCTTGTATCTGATGGAAATCATGCAAGGGTCCCTTTGCAAGTCCTGCACCAAACAAAACGAACTTTCATCCCTTTAGCTAGGCTTCCCTGAACCCAGATGATTAAATTAGTAGTGATGTGGGCCATTTCACCTTGTTATTGACCTTGAACCCTATCCATGGCCCCTCATGTAATCTTGAGAGTTTCTTTGGCTCTTGAAAACTCATTTTCTTCTTCTTTTCTTCTTCCAAACTTCTGCATTATTCCACACATCAACACATCAACAAAGAACACTAACCAACAACATAAATGATTTCCAACCAATAAGGAACCATCCCAAAACAACCACCTTGCATCATCAACAATCCCCAAGTCATTCATTCCTGCCCATACAAAACAATGTGAAATAATTTGTTTGCTTTTTTCATCCCCAGAATGTTGTTTGTGCGACCATGACCTTGGCTATCATCGTGTGACCTTGACCTTGAATTTCTGAGCAGGCGTTTGTTGTTTTTGAATGTATTTTTTTCAAATTTGAAGACGAGTTGCTCACTTCTACGAAGTGTAGTACTTTTCTCCAAATAATCTTTGAATGTTATCAACATCAGTTGCAAAATTAATTTGTTTCGTAAAAGGGTGACCAGATTTTGAAATACCTTGGAACTAAAATGTACCACATCTTTTGAATCAATTTATTTCACCTAGAATATTTGGTGTTTTTTAAACAGGCACTGGTTGGTCAACCGAAGCCTCTCTTATCACCCTTGTGCATATTAACACACCAATTACGGAAATCTTGCTCTTGCAACTAATGCTTTTTGTGCCCTCTTTCTGACGTTGCTTTTAAGTTAATGCTTTTATTGAGAATTAGGACGGCCTATCAGCTCATAAAACTCTTGATGCTTACTAATTATCAAGATCAGAATTTGTCTTCAACTTGCCGTTAACATGCATATTGCTTTACCCTGTTGGTTAGAAGGAAGAGGCACCTGGATAGACACACCAGCCTCAACATTCACTTGAAATGCAATAGCTTGCACTGTAGCACGGTGGACAGGTGTACAAACCGATATTGTGGAATGGGATCATAAGGGTTAGAATCCTTTGTGCAAAGGGGATGAGCCAAGCCACTTGTTGGACATAACAAGTTTCCTTTGAATGAAAAATGCTCCAGACAGATGAATCTGGAGTTGAATGGAACTAATTGTTCCACAATTTAGTTTTTCACACTCTTCCACTGACATTGCTTGCAATTAGGTCATCACATTGGTGTCTCTGTTCTTTCTGAGGAAGGAGCAATGCATCACCTGTAAAAGACCTTTCGAGGGATAGTTGGACCTGGTTTAGCTTTCCTGTGCCTCTTCCAACTAACTAACCATTCCTAAGATGTAGAAAATCTCTGCTTATGTTGAGTGCAAATTGTCTTTGTTTTGTGTAGTTGAAACGGATGAAGCACCCTGGGATGTTACAGATTCGGCAAGAATACCGGAGGAATTTAGGGCGGAGGTAGCAGTCCTCTCCCCTGAGGAAGAATCATTGAACCCAGAAGAAGATGTACCAGTTGAAACACCCACTGCTCCTGAGGAACAGAGACCTAGCATAGATGAGGAATTCATCGCTCCAGATTCACACAAAATCATTGAGTCTCCACTAGATTTCTCTAGCCTTGATGAAGGTGATGAGCTTGACCATGCAGAGGAGATACCTAAACCTGAAGGTTACATTGAGGAGAAGCCACAACCAAAGGAATACTCACTGCCAGATCTAAGCAAGTTCTTGGAAACCCCTGACGTACCTAGGGAAGACATTCCTGATGAGGCGTCTGAGGAATTGGTTTTGCCGACTGTTCACACAATTGTTGAAGCAACAATCATCTTTCCAGAAGAAGACAGGGTCACTGAAGATGTTGTGGAAGAATTCGTCAAACCTTCTGAACACAAAACTGTCAAATCTCCAGTAGATTTCTCTGCTTTAGAAGACCAGGAGACCGAATTTGCTGAAGAGATTCCTAAGCCTGACAATTACGTTGAGGTGGTTGTTAAACCCAATGAATATGAAATCCCTGACTTGAGTGAGTTTGCACTGACTCCTGATGTACAGAAACCGGACATTGTTGATGAAGTCCATGAAGACATTTTGGAGCAGACAGAGCACAAAATAATCGAAGCGGAAATAACATTCCCAGAAGATGACGAAGTTCCTGAAGCAAGAGAGGAATTAGTTGAACTATCTGAACATAAGATTGTTGAGGCTCCAATTGATTTTTCTGCTCTTGAAGAGGAAGAAGCCGAGCTCGCCACTGAGGAAGAAGAAATTCCCAAACCTGATGGATACGTGGAAGAAGCTCCCCAACCAAAGGAGTATGAAATCCCAGACTTGAGCGAGTTTGCTATAACTCCTGATGTGCCAATTAAAGACACAATTGATGAGGTCAATGAAGACTTACTTGAGCCAACTTCTCATACAATCATTGAGGCTCCGATTGTATTCCCTGAAGTTGACGAAGCACTTGTAGATGACAAAGCACCTTCTGAACATAAGCTTGTAGAATCTCCCTTAGATTTGTCTACATTGGATGAAGAAGGAAAGGATGAATTTGAAGAGGAGATTCCAAAGCCAGAAGGTTACTTGGAAGAAACACCTAAACCAAAGGAATATGAAATACCTGCAAATATCGGGGAGTTCGTTGTTACGCCTGACGTACCTGTTACAGACACTGCTGATATAGCTGGGGAAGATTTATTAGCCCCAACGACACATGTTGTCATTGAGGCCCCAATTATTTTCCCTGAAGACAAACCACTGCCCGAAATTGACCAGTCAGCTCTCGCCCCCACGGAACAGAGGGCCATTGAATCCCCTTTTGATTACTCTGACTCAGATTCAGAGGGTGAAGCGCCAAAGTTTACTATCCCACTGCAAGACCAAGAAGTAGAAGAAGGTGATATGACGTACTTTGACTGCAGAGTCGTGGGTCGACCACTTCCGGAAGTCTCTTGGTTTGTTGACAACCAAGAGGTTAAGGACGATGCTGTCTACTCAGTGCAGACAGACCAGGATGGTAATTGTACACTCGAAATCAAGGACACTGTCATTGAGGATGAGGGGCATTATGTGTGCCAGGCGGTCAACCCGTATGGCAGTGCTACCACCAGGGCGGAATTGTTCGTGAGAGGTATGTGCATAGTTTAGAACCTTACTGTCACCTAAAGCACATTCAGGGAGGTCAAATGGTGCTCTGAGTGTCCCATGTGCCTATTGAAAGCCCTGAAGCCTACTGGCCAACCAGGCATTGCTTTTGAGATTGCTGCCAACTGTTGCTTTGAAGTAACATGTTATGCATCCCATTTGAAATTGCTTGATCCCTCCCTTCTGCCACAAATGACCTTCTTGGCTGCTTTTGGGTATATTAAAACCATTCCTGAAAGATATTGGTTCGCCTTTCAAACTGCACTTGCAATCCTCTACCTAGTTCGCGCTGACTTGCTCCCGCATTTAAAGCAGCGTGTTTCACTTCTGCTTGAGTGCCACCTATGTACAACCTGTGCGATTCCTGTTTCGGCATTTCGTAATCATTACAGAGCTATCATGATATCTGCTTTAACTACATTATGATCATGACTGCTTAGTCCCAAATCTGTCCTCGCATTGCAACTAAACAAATTGTCACAAGCAGTTTGACTTTCATCGCTTGATTGTCTGATGTGTTGTACAGTGTGTCTCTGAAGGCAATGTCCCTTCGTGCAGTATGTCTTATAAATAACTGTCCTACTGTTTGAAAATACAACATTGCATGTGGTTTATTTCTACATCTCATACATGCTCTGGAATTGTCTGAAATGTAAATGTTTCCCACTTAAACCTGTTATGATGTCTTCAACTTAACTTTACATTTTCCCTTGTGATTCCTATGTTCAACTGTCAAAATCTTAACTTCTTCCTTAAACTCACTAGTTTTCTTCAGATCAACTTCAGAACATCTCCTCTCAATTGTCTACCTTTAAAATGATTGTCCTCTTGATCTTCTCTCCTTTACTCCATTGCTCCTCTTTATCATCTCCACTTTCCTATACCATTGGCTCCTGACTTGTGACCCGACCCCTCTTACCCTATATACAATCGGCTTAATCTATCCTTTGCTCACCTTTCTCTGGAATGTCTCCCAATGTCCACATTATCATCCCATTATCCAAATCCCCCCACCCACCCCAAGATAACCACATCCTTGTCTTGTTTTGTGCAGTTGTGACTGAGTCGGAAGGAGAGCAATCACCAAGACCAGAGACTCTAGAGACTACGTTGGATACCCCCAAGGTCCCAGAGGTATTCCATGTAGAGGTCGCCATCCCCAGTGCCCCAGAGGTAGAGGAAGACCTACTAGAACCTACAAAGCATAAAATTGAGGAGACACCGATCACGTGGCCAAAAGAGGAGGGTGAAGCGCCAAAGTTTGTCATAGAGCTCGAGGAGTTGGAGGTCGATGAAGGCAAACCTGTAGTCTTTGAATGCAAGGTCACTGGCAACCCGACGCCTGAGGTCACGTGGTATGTCGATGATGAAGAGTTGAAGGATACATCAGTCTACATCACCAAGATGGACATCGATGGACTCTGCACGTTGGAGATTCGAGACGTATTCCAAGATGATGAGGGAGAGTACATGTGCAAGGCCATCAACCCGCTCGGTACTGCCACAACCGTGGCTGAACTGTTCATCAGAGGTATGTGACCAGTCTAGTCTAGTCTGTCTACGTTTCATGTCTCTCTCAACTATCTGGAGTTGTTGTCACTATAAAGATGATTCGGAAGATGGAAATGGATCTCCCCTTTCTGCTTTGGAACCAAATACCAATCGTTTACCTTTTTTAAAACTTTACCCAAATCATCCCTTTCCCTTGGCCAACCAGTGTGATCCTGAAGCAATTCATACCCGCTCCAATATTACCTTCCAGTCTCTATTATGTCATGACGTTCTCCTCCTCCCTTCCTGTGATTGAACAAAATATAGCACGAGTTGGACTAACTTGTTGAGAAGACCAAGGCATGCTCTGAATTTTTACCGCCTTGATCCTTCCTTGCAGTAACATAATATAAACTGTAGGCCATCCACGATCAATTGTAAATGTCTCTCAATCTTCAACAGTTCTCGATCTATTTCAGCCCTTTTCTTTTTGTGTAAGTTGATATTGATGAAAAGAGATTAAAACCATTGCTCTGGTGGTCTCTGCTAGCCCCTTTTGTAGCAGTAAAGAAATGTTCAATGTGACTTTAAAGGCTCAATACAGTGCACTCAACATAAGAAAAAACAAAAACCTCCTCCGTAAGACCTCGTACCCTTGTAATTCATTTGTACACTGTAGATAGGGTAGATGTTCTTCAGCCATATTGTTAAATGGCCCCATGCCTGCATATTTTTTTTCAGCACATTTAAGGTCTCCTACTCAAGGCTACTGCATCAGACAATTATCTCCTCAGGAACCATCAAATGTATTGCTGGACAGACTGAAGCGATATGTTGGTGCCTCCTTCGTGTAGCTGCCTTGAACCTGGGTCCTTCCCCTTGTTACATCATCATCATCCAACCTGTTTGACCCCATACCCCTTCCTTTTTCCCACAGCATATTCTGAATATAGTGCGGGGTCTGAAACTAGCGAGGATATGCAGCCTGCAGAGATCCCGTTAACCTCAGAGCCTGTGGAACCACAGGAGTCTTTGACCATTGAAAGCGCTGTTGCAGTTTCCTCCGAGCCACAGTCTGTCTCCCTTGTAATCGACAGTACAAAACTGCAAGAAACGCAGCCGCAAGAAATAACCTTCGATATTATCTCAATCGAAAAGAAACCCACTGAAACAACCTCATTAGAAATCACCCCAAAGAAAACTGAGACCTCAACTGTTGAGCTCATTAAAGAGGTTATACAGCCCATGGAATCGACAACTTTAGAAATAGGCCCTAAAGAACCCACGTCTAAAGTTGCCACACTTGAGTTCAGCACAAAAGACATGCCTGCTCCTTCTGTCCTTGATGTTGAAATCAAGGAACAGCCATATGAGACAACCACTTTAGAGCTTGCCCCACATGATCAGCTACATACTGAGACAATTACCCTTGATTTGGAAGGGAAGCCCCAAGAGATGCAGACAGTCACCTTTTCAGTTGACACCACTAAACCTCAGAAAGCGAAGCCGGTTGAAGTCCAGTTTGCTGTATCTTCTGAGGAAGTAAAACCGACAAAAAGCATATCTGTTGAGTTTACCCCTGAACAGACTGAGCCGACCACCCTAACATCAACCTCGACCGTGACCTTTGATTTAGAAAGGAAACCTCAAGAGCCTCAGGAAGTGACTCTTGTTGTTGATACCATTCAACCACAAGAAACTCAACCAACTGAGGTTCAATTTGATATAACTTCAGCTGAGAAGAGACCAGTGGAGACCACTAGTGTTGAAATGACAACAACTTTGCAAGAAATGCAGCCACAAGAAATGACCTTTGATATAACCGCCACAAAAAAGACGCCTATCGAGACAACAAGTATGGAGGTTACCCCTAAACGGAAGGAGACATCGACCCTTGAATTGACTAAAGAAGTAATCCAGCCAATGGAATCAACAACTCTTGAGATTGGCCCCAAGGAACCAACATCTGAGGTTGCCTCTATCGAATTTATAACGGAGCAGATCCCAAGCACTACGACTCTTGATGTCATGGTTGAAAAAATGCCCCATGAAACTGCTTCTTTGGAAATTGCCCCTCAGCAGCAATTTGAAACTTTAACTATGGATATCCCGGAACAGGTTACCACCAAAAAGACAGTGAGAAAAACAGTTACCAAGAAGGAGGTCAAAAAGGAGGTCACTGATGATAAACCCACAGAGGTGACAACAGAGGTCACTACTTTTGAGATACAACCAGAGGAACGTGGCTTTGAGGAGGCTAGTCTTACATTTGATGTGTCTACCATGAAAACCAAACCATCAACTGAAACTGTAGTTTCCATGACCATAGCGAAACCAGAAAAAGCTGACACTGTTTCTGAAGAGGTGACCTTTGTAACTACGGACATCCTAGAGGAAACTGATCAACCACAATTTACTGTTTCTGAGCAAGCGGAATTTTTCATTGAAATGCCAAAAAAAGATGATAAAAAGAAGACAAAGGTTGTATCAACTGAAGAAACTGTAGAATTTTTCATCTCTGGTGAAGTAAAACCAACAGAAGAAGAAACTGCACCATCAGAAAAGGTCAAAACGAAACTTGGTGTATCTGACAAAAAGAAAAAACCAGAGTCAAAAGTTCAACCAACTGAAGAAACTGTTGAGGAGCTAAAACCTGGAGAGGTTAAACCAAAGGAAAAGAGAACTGCTCCATCAGAAGAAGTGACTGTCGACCTGGACATGCCTAAGAAGAAGAAGCAGGAGTTGCGAGTCAGGTTTGCAGAGGAGACTGTAATGGCTGGTGAACCTGAGGAGCTGGGC
The DNA here is from genome assembly GCF_910592395.1 of Lineus longissimus. Classification (NCBI taxonomy): domain Eukaryota; kingdom Metazoa; phylum Nemertea; class Pilidiophora; order Heteronemertea; family Lineidae; genus Lineus; species Lineus longissimus. The sequence continues at coordinate 10,221,739 of NC_088322.1, forward strand.
CCAGAGGAATTGGAGGAAGCCCCATCTGAGGAGGTCACTCTGGAACTGGTTATATCTGATAAGAAAAAGAAACCTGAATCAAAAGTGAAGCCTACTGAGGAGACTGTCGAGCTGGTTTTGTCTGGGGAAGTGAAACCAAAGGAATCAGAAGTTGCTCCATCGCAGGAGGTCACACTTGAATTTGGTGTTTCTGACAAGAAAAAGAAACCTCTGACAAAAGTCAAACCAACTGAGGAAACAGTGGAACACCTCAAACCAGGCGAAGTGAAACCACAGGAGGAAGAAGTTGCTCCATCAGAGGAAGTCACACTTGAACTTGTTGTTTCTGACAAGAAAAAGAAACCTCTGACAAAGGTTAAACCAACTGAGGAAACAGTGGTACACCTCAAACCAGGCGAAGTGAAACCACAGGAGGAAGAAGTTGCTCCATCAGAGGAAGTCACACTTGAACTTGTTGTTTCTGACAAGAAAAAGAAACCTCTGACAAAGGTTAAACCAACTGAGGAAACAGTGGAACACCTCAAACCAGGCGAAGTGAAACCACAGGAGGAAGAAGTTGCTCCATCAGAGGAAGTCACACTTGAACTTGTTGTTTCTGACAAGAAAAAGAAACCTCTGACAAAGGTTAAAACAACTGAGGAAACAGTGGAACACCTCAAACCAGGCGAAGTGAAACCACAGGAGGAAGAAGTTGCTCCATCAGAGGAGGTCACACTTGAACTTGTTGTTTCTGACAAGAAAAAGAAACCTCTTACAAAGGTTAAACCAACTGAGGAAACAGTGGAACACCTCAAACCAGGCGAGGTGAAACCACAGGAGGAAGAAGTTGCTCCATCAGAGGAAGTCACACTTGAACTTGGTGTTTCTGACAAGAAAAAGAAACCTCTAACAAAGGTAAAACCAACTGAGGAAACAGTGGAACACCTCAAACCAGGCGAAGTGAAACCACAGGAGGAAGAAGTTGCTCCATCAGAGGAAGTCACACTTGAACTTGTTGTTTCTGACAAGAAAAAGAAACCTCTGACAAAGGTTAAACCATCTGAGGAAACAGTGGAACACCTCAAACCAGGCGAAGTGAAACCACAGGAGGAAGAAGTTGCTCCATCAGAGGAAGTCACACTTGAACTTGTTGTTTCTGACAAGAAAAAGAAACCTCTGACAAAGGTTAAACCAACAGAGGAAACAGTGGAACACCTCAAACCAGGCGAAGTGAAACCACAGAAGGAAGAAGTTGCTCCATCAGAGGAAGTCACACTTGAACTTGTTGTTTCTGACAAGAAAAAGAAACCTCTGACAAAGGTTAAACAAACCGAGGAAACAGTGGAACACCTCAAACCAGGCGAAGTGAAACCACAGGAGGAAGAAGTTGCTCCTTCACAGGAGGTCACACTTGAACTTGTTGTTTCTGACAAGAAAAAGAAACCTCTGACAAAGGTTAAACCATCTGAGGAAACAGTGGAACACCTCAAACCAGGCGAAGTGAAACCACAGGAGGAAGAAGTTGCTCCATCAGAGGAAGTCACACTTGAACTTGTTGTTTCTGACAAGAAGAAGAAACCTCTGACAAAGGTTAAACCAACTGAGGAAACAGTGGAACACCTCAAACCAGGCGAAGTGAAACCACATGAGGAAGAAGTTGCTCCTTCACAGGAAGTCACACTTGAACTTGGTGTTTCTGACAAGAAAAAGAAACCTCTGACAAAGGTTAAACCAACTGAGGAAACAGTGGAACACCTCAAACCAGGCGAAGTGAAACCACAGGAGGAAGAAGTTGCTCCATCAGAGGAAGTCACACTTGAACTTGTTGTTTCTGACAAGAAAAAGAAACCTCTAACAAAGGTAAAACCAACCGAGGAAACAGTGGAACACCTCAAACCAGGCGAAGTGAAACCACAGGAGGAAGAAGTTGCTCCTTCACAGGAAGTCACACTTGAACTTGTTGTTTCTGACAAGAAGAAGAAACCTCTGACAAAGGTAAAACCAACTGAGGAAACAGTGGAACACCTCAAACCAGGCGAAGTGAAACCACAGGAGGAAGAAGTTGCTCCATCACAGGAGGTCACACTTGAACTTGGTGTTTCTGACAAGAAAAAGAAACCTCTGACAAAAGTCAAACCAACTGAGGAAACAGTGGAACACCTCAAACCAGGCGAGGTGAAACCACAGGAGGAGGAAGTTGCTCCATCAGAGGAAGTCACACTTGAACTTGTTGTTTCTGACAAGAAAAAGAAACCTCTGACAAAGGTTAAACCATCTGAGGAAACAGTGGAACACCTCAAACCAGGCGAAGTGAAACCACAGGAGGAAGAAGTTGCTCCATCAGAGGAAGTCACACTTGAACTTATTGTTTCTGACAAGAAAAAGAAACCTCTGACAAAGGTAAAACCATCTGAGGAAACAGTGGAACACCTCAAACCAGGCGAAGTGAAACCACAGGAGGAAGAAGTTGCTCCATCAGAGGAAGTCACACTTGAACTTGTTGTTTCTGACAAGAAAAAGAAACCTCTGACAAAGGTTAAACCAACTGAGGAAACAGTGGAACACCTCAAACCAGGCGAAGTGAAACCACAGAAGGAAGAAGTTGCTCCATCAGAGGAAGTCACACTTGAACTTGTTGTTTCTGACAAGAAAAAGAAACCTCTGACAAAGGTTAAACCGACCGAGGAATTAGTGGAACACCTCAAACCAGGCGAAGTGAAACCACAGGAGGAGGAAGTTGCTCCATCAGAGGAAGTCACACTTGAACTTGTTGTTTCTGATAAGAAAAAGAAACCTCTGACAAAGGTTAAACCAACTGAGGAAACAGTGGAACACCTCAAACCAGGCGAAGTGAAACCACAGGAGGAAGAAGTTGCTCCTTCACAGGAAGTCACACTTGAACTTGTTGTTTCTGACAAGAAAAAGAAACCTCTGACAAAGGTTAAACCAACTGAGGAAACAGTGGAACACCTCAAACCAGGCGAAGTGAAACCACATGAGGAAGAAGTTGCTCCATCAGAGGAAGTCACACTTGAACTTGTTGTTTCTGACAAGAAAAAGAAACCTCTTACAAAGGTTAAACCAACTGAGGAAACAGTGGAACACCTCAAACCAGGCGAAGTGAAACCACAGGAGGAAGAAGTTGCTCCATCACAGGAAGTCACACTTGAACTTGGTGTTTCTGACAAGAAAAAGAAACCTCTTACAAAGGTTAAACCAACCGAGGAAACAGTGGAACACCTCAAACCAGGCGAAGTGAAACCACAGGAGGAAGAAGTTGCTCCATCAGAGGAAGTCACACTTGAACTTGTTGTTTCTGATAAGAAGAAAAAACCTTTGAGCAAGGTTAAACCAACTGAAGAAACCGTTGACGAATTGGCTCCTGGGGATGTCATGCCACAAGAGGCCACAGTTGTTTCTTCTGAAGATGTCACTCTTGAATTGGCAGTTTCTGGGAAGAAAAAGAAACCTTCGACTCACATTAAACCAACTGAGGAAACAGTACAGGAACTAAAACCAGATCAACTTAAACCACAAGAGGAGAAAGTAGCCCCTTCAGAAGACGTAAAAGTGGAACTAGGAATTTCTGAAAAGAAGAAGAAACCTTCCACTCATATTAAACCAACGGAGGAAACTGTTGATGCAGCTATTTCTGGCAGAGTTGAAAGCAGAAAGAAGATCGATACAGCACCATCTGAGGAGGTCACTGTCACTTTAGACATTTCTACTCAGAAGGAAAAGGCTGTATCTGTAGACGTAACTGCCAAGCAACCAGAGGAGGTATCTGCTGAATTTGCAATTGCTCAGGAGACAGCTTCTGAAGAGGTCTCTATAGATATTGAACTCACTCCAAAGAAAAAGCCAGGTGCCAAAACCAAAGCAGAACTCAAGGGCAAACCTAAAAAAGAGGAAGCAGTTACAATTGATGTCGCGGCCCAGAGTGCTGAGGAAGTTTCAGCAGAATTTGCTGTTGTTCAGGAGACGACTTCTGAGGAGGTTTCTGTTGATATTGAACTCACTCCTAAGAAAAAGCCGGCTGCCAAAACCAAAGCAGAACTCAAGGGCAAACCTAAAAAGGAGGAATCAGTCACAATTGATGTCACGGCCCAGAGTGCTGAGGAAGTTTCAGCAGAAATTGCTGTTGGTCAGGAGACAACATCTGAAGAGGTTTCTGTTGATATTGAACTCACTCCAAAGAAAAAGCCAGTTGCCAAGACCAAAGCAGAACTCAAGGGCAAACCTAAAAAGGAGGAAGCAGTTACAATTGATGTCACAGCCCAGAGTGCTGAGGAAGTTTCTGCAGAATTTGCTGTTGTTCAGGAGACAACATCTGATGATGTTTCTGTTGATATTGAACTCACTCCAAAGAAAAAGCCGGCTGCCAAAACCAAAGCAGAACTCAAGGGCAAACCTAAAAAGGAGGAAGCAGTTACAATTGATGTCACAGCCCAGAGTGCTGAGGAAGTTTCTGCAGAATTTGCTGTTGTTCAGGAGACAACATCTGAGGATGTTTCTGTTGATATTGAACTCACTCCAGAGAAAAAGCCGGCTGCCAAAACCAAAGCAGAACTCAAGGGCAAACCTAAAAAGGAGGAATCAGTCACAATTGATGTCACGGCCCAGAGTGCTGAGGAAGTTTCAGCAGAAATTGCTGTTGTTCAGGAGACAACATCTGAGGATGTTTCTGTTGATATTGAACTCACTCCAAAGAAAAAGCCGGCTGCCAAAACCAAAGCAGAACTCAAGGGCAAACCTAAAAAGGAGGAATCAGTCACAATTGATGTCACGGCCCAGAGTGCTGAGGAAGTTTCAGCAGAAATGGCTGTTGTTCAGGAGACAACATCTGAGGATGTTTCTGTTGATATTGAACTCACTCCAAAGAAAAAGCCGGCTGCCAAAACCAAAGCAGAACTCAAGGGCAAACCTAAAAAGGAGGAAACAGTTACAATTGATGTCACGGCCCAGAGTGCTGAGGAAGTTTCAGCAGAATTTGCTGTTGTTCAGGAGACAACATCTGAGGATGTTTCTGTTGATATTGAACTCACTCCAAAGAAAAAGCCGGCTGCCAAAACCAAAGCAGAACTCAAGGGCAAACCTCAAAAGGAGGAATCAGTCACAATTGATGTCACGGCCCAGAGTGCTGAGGAAGTTTCAGCAGAAATTGATGTTGTTCAGGAGACAACATCTGAGGATGTTTCTGTTGATATTGAACTCACTCCAAAGAAAAAGCCGGCTGCCAAAACCAAAGCAGAACTCAAGGGCAAACCTAAAATGGAGGAAACAGTTACAATTGATGTCACGGCCCAGAGTGCTGAGGAAGTTTCAGCAGAATTTGCTGTTGTTCAGGAGACAACATCTGAGGATGTTTCTGTTGATATTGAACTCACTCCAAAGAAAAAGCCGGCTGCCAAAACCAAAGCAGAACTCAAGGGCAAACCTAAAAAGGAGGAATCAGTCACAATTGATGTCACGGCCCAGAGTGCTGAGGAAGTTTCAGCAGAAATTGCTGTTGTTCAGGAGACAACATCTGAGGATGTTTCTGTTGATATTGAACTCACTCCAAGGAAAAAGCCAGATACCAAAACCAAAGCAGAACTCAAAGGGAAACCACAGAAGGAGGAAGCAGTTACAACTGATGTCACGGCTCTGAGATCAGAGGAAGTTAGTGTCGATTTTGCAATGGTGCATGAGGCTCCCACTGTTGAGGCAGAATTGGAGGTTACCAAGAAGAAAAAGCCAAAGGTCAAGAGTGAAATAGAGGTTGAAGCAGTGGGTGATCGGGTTCCTAAGGTTGAAGATGTCGAGGCTGATTTCACTATCGATATATCCCGCACTGATATGCAGGCTGTGGCTCAGCCCGATAGCGCTGCAAGCGTTACCTTGGATCTCCGCCAAGAGGTTGAACCTATAGACGCCAGCGTGGATACCAGACACAAAGGTATTCTGCATGCTTAGTCAGGAGGCAGAATTAGTTGAGCACGCGCGAAACTTATGGCATGCAGTGTTTCGTATAGCACTATAATCAAATTCTTTTAGCTGATTATTAAACATCATTTGCATTTATTTCAGGTAATTCTCACATGGGCTGTCTGTATGTGATTTGGAATGCTGCCGCACTTATACACTTCAATTTGATGAATGTCTTGTTCAGCAGATATGTTTGTTTAGCTTATTTGTTTCCTGTTCGATGACTTGCTCAGTACGCTTTTTATGCATTACCCAACGTTTGTCATAAGAGTCAATCGTTTGGTGTTGACGACAAACCTTGGGTGATTGTGGATATGATGCTGACAATCATTAACTCCACCATTGTCATGACCCTTTAAGGACTGGTCTTAAATTCCTCTACCACAGGGAAGTCACCAAAATAAAGCTGACCAAAATTTCAATCTCTGGCTAAAACAGGCGATATTTTAGTACAAGCTTTCTTTTCGGACAAGTTTGTTGTCCATATAACATAAATATTCTTCGACCCCCCCCCCCCCCGTCCTGTAAGGGTTCATGGAATCCTCTGGTTCATTTTTTCTCAAGGGTGCCACAGGCTTTTCTGTCGCAAACTTGAGGGAAATGAACTGGTGAATTCGTCTACAACACTTCTGTTCATTTTCTACTTATTTCTGTCCATTTGACCATTGAATGTCATCAAAACCACATCAAGCAAGTGAATCTTGCTCTGATATATTTTTGGTGTCGTTGCTGAATGGTTAATGCAATATTATGTTCTTCAATGCGTATTGAATATGGGCTTCTCAAAAAAAGAAAGATATCAAAATGAAGCATTGGTTGTAAGTCATAGTCTAGTCTGTTGTGTCATGTCACGGGTTGTCACTGATGCTTGATATTTTTTTGCTCTGAGTATCATTTAGACAGAGCCCAACATTTGTTCAGTCTTGTCAGGCTCACTCACAAATGAGCAAGTCTTAAAGGGACACTTATGTTGTCATGGTTGTCTGTGGTTGTGATAGTTGTATGACAACAACAGGTAGCACCAGAAAAAAAAACATGGTACATATTTTTGCCATTAATCTATAACCCTTCGTGTTGGTGTGAATATGAAATGGGTTCAAGTCTGAATGAGTATAGACACTTGGAATGAGTCTGGCTCCCCCAGTGAGGGAAAAGCAAACTAGCTGGTGCCACTTTCATTGAGACCTAAGGACTGTAGAAACCACACCACAAGTTCACAAGGTAATATTCTATGAATAAGGAGCCTGAGAGTCCCTGGGAATACTCCTGAGCTGAGAAGTCCATCACAATCTATTGATAGGTTCACTTCTTCTTTGCTTCAGTACTTGTCTCGCACTCTTTCTCTCTCTATGTTGTGCTCTTCTTTTGTCTCTGAGATGCTGTTATTGGCTATAGTATGATTTGAACAAATTGAATTTGTGAAATAATTCCGAATTAAAACCAGTTCAAATTGTTATAGATATAATGCATTGACGCACTGGATTGCAGATATAAGGTTAGATGTATTGATCTCTTTGTGGTTTCAATTCAATGTAACAAAATAAGAAAATATGCAAAATAAAAACAAGTACTTTATGCATTTTTTCTAGTACAAAAAAAATGTGATAGTTTGGAGTTTAATCAACTGTGGGGCCAGTTAGCATCAGAGTCACTGTCTTTCTACTTCAATGTATGTGATCTCTCTTGTACTCAGTTTATAACTCTTTGTGAAGTCTTTTGTTAGTCTGCTGCTTAATTTCTGTGTCAGTTATGTAATGTAATTCTTACTCTAATATGTCATCCATTTCTTACTTTATTCTGTAATCAATTTTACTTGATTCGACATCATTAGCAGCTTTTTGTATTCACTAAAGTTTACATTATCATTATCACAATTTGCATCTTACTTTGTCTCTTAGCTCTTAGCTCTAAGCACTGTATTCTGTTAGTAACTTTCTATAGAATATGCTGTTAATGTCTGAAGAATGACCAAAATTTGAGAAAATCTTTACTTGGTAAAGTTTAACCATATTAAAAACAATTTACTATTTTGCTCAAATTAGTTGAAGTAATGTGCCTGATATTTGTTGATTCATGTTGGTCTTATTCCATAAGGTCTCATTGCATCTAATGGTACCATTAAATAACCCCACTTATTGTAATAATGCTACCATTATCTCCAATGGAACTTTATGAAATAAGTATCTTCAACTGTAAAACACTTCACAAAATCTAAACTTATAATATACCCTCCAAACAACTTTGCTATCCTGTGCTATTCTCTATTGCAGAGTAATGTTCTCAACTGCATTTTAAAATGTCAAATATTTTTAGTGCAGAAACTGTTTATAACAATTTTCAATATTTACAGAATCTCAATTGCAATTGCGCATTCTTCATTTCAGAAAAACAAACAATTGCAATTGCGCTGTTGAAATCTCATTGCTGGTATTGAATGCTCTTATATTGAATGTCAAAAATAAGTCTGTGCACTTCCAGAAAAACCTGAGGAGAAAAAGTCACTGCTTGAAATCACAACTCGAGTTCAGGAGAAACCTAAAGAGGAGGGCGCTATCACAATCGATGTCACAGCCCAGAGACCAGTAAAAGTGTCTGCAGAATTTGCAGTCCTTCAGGAAACGGATGAGATCACTTTTGACGTCGAATCCAATCTAAAGAAAAAGCCTGATGTCAAAGTGAAGACTGACATGAAAGGCAAACCTAAAAAGGAGGAAGCTGTTACTATTGATGTCACTGCTCAGAGGCCAGAGGACGTTTCAGCAGAAGTAGCAGTCATTCAAGAAACACCATCAGAAGACGTCTCTGTTGAGCTTGAAGCCACTCGGAAGAAGAAGCCTGATGCTAAAGTCAAAGTTGACATGAAAGGCAAACCAAAAATGGAGGAAGCTGTCACTATTGATGTCACTGCTCAGAGGCCAGAGGAAGTTTCTGCAGACATTGTTGTTCTTCAGGAAACCCCAACTGATGGAGTGACCATGGACCTTGAAATTACTCAAAAGAAAAAGCCTGATGTAAAGGTCAAAGCAGACTTGAAAGGCAAACCTAAAAAGGAGGAAGCCACCACTGTTGATGTCACTGCTCAGAGGCCAGAGGAAGATTCTGCGGAGTTGGCAGTTGTTCAGGACACAACTATTGAAGATGTCTCTGTGGATATTGAAGTCACAAAGAAGAAAAAGCCCGATGCTAAACTCAAAGTTGACATGAAAGGCAAACCTAAAAAGGACGAAGCTGTTACTATTGATGTCACCGCTCAGAGGCCAGAGGAGGTTTCAGTAGAGTTGGCAGTTGTTGAGGAGGCTTCATTAGAAGATGTCTCTGTTGCTCTTGAAGTCACAAAGAAGAAAAAGCCTGATGCTAAGGTCAAAGTAGACTTGAAAGGCAAACCTAAAAAGGACGAAGCTGTTACTATTGATATCACTGCTCAGAGGCCAGAGGAAGTTTCTGCGGAGTTGGTAGTTGTTGAGGAAGCTCCATCTGAAGATGTCTCTGTTGCTATTGAAGTCACAAAGAAGAAAAAGCCTGATGCTAAGGTCAAAGTAGACTTGAAAGGCAAACCTAAAAAGGACGAAGCTGTTACTATTGATGTCACTGCTCAGAGGCCAGAGGAAGTTTCTGCAGAGTTGGCAGTTGTTGAGGAAGCTCCATCTGAAGATGTCTCTGTTGCTCTTGAAGTCACAAAGAAGAAAAAGCCTGATGCTAAAGTCAAAACGGACATGAAAGGCAAACCTAAAAAGGACGAAGCTGTTACTATTGATATCACTGCTCAGAGGCCAGAGGAAGTTTCTGCGGAGTTGGTAGTTGTTGAGGAAGCTCCATCTGAAGATGTCTCTGTTGCTGTTGAAGTCACAAAGAAGAAAAAGCCTGATGCTAAGGTCAAAGTAGACTTGAAAGGAAAACCTAAAAAGGAGGAAGCTGTTACTATTGATGTCACTGCTCAGAGGCCAGAGGAAGTTTCTGCGGAGTTGGTAGTTGTTGAGGAAGCTCCATCTGAAGATGTCTCTGTTGCTCTTGAAGTCACAAAGAAGAAAAAGCCTGATGCTAAGGTCAAAGTAGACTTGAAAGGTAAACCTAAAAAGGACGAAGCTGTTACTATTGATGTCACTGCTCAGAGGCCAGAGGAAGTTTCTGCAGAGTTGGCAGTTGTTGAGGAAGCTCCATCTGAAGATGTCTCTGTTGCTCTTGAAGTCACAAAGAAGAAAAAGCCTGATGCTAAGGTCAAAGTAGACTTGAAAGGCAAACCTAAAAAGGACGAAGCTGTTACTATTGATATCACTGCTCAGAGGCCAGAGGAAGTTCCTGCGGAGTTGGTAGTTGTTGAGGAAGCTCCATCTGAAGATGTCTCTGTTGATCTTGAAGTCACAAAGAAGAAAAAGCCTGATGCTAAGGTCAAAGTAGACTTGAAAGGGAAACCTAAAAAGGACGAAGCTGTTACTATTGATGTCACTGCTCAGAGGCCAGAGGAGGTTTCAGTAGAGTTGGCAGTTGTTGAGGAAGCTCCATCTGAAGATGTCTCTGTTGCTCTTGAAGTCACAAAGAAGAAAAAGCCTGATGCTAAGGTCAAAGTAGACTTGAAAGGCAAACCTAAAAAGGACGAAGCTGTTACTATTGATGTCACTGCCCAGAGGCCAGAGGAGGTTTCAGTAGAGTTGGCAGTTGTTGAGGAGGCTTCCTTAGAAGATGTCTCTGTTGATCTTGAAGTCACAAAGAAGAAAAAGCCTGATGCTAAAGTCAAAACGGACATGAAAGGCAAACCTAAAAAGGACGAAGCTGTTACTATTGATGTCACTGCTCAGAGGCCAGAGGAAGTTTCTGCGGAGTTGGTAGTTGTTGAGGAAGCTCCATCTGAAGATGTCTCTGTTGCTGTTGAAGTCACAAAGAAGAAAAAGCCTGATGCTAAGGTCAAAGTAGACTTGAAAGGAAAACCTAAAAAGGAGGAAGCTGTTACTATTGATGTCACTGCTCAGAGGCCAGAGGAAGTTTCTGCGGAGTTGGTAGTTGTTGAGGAAGCTCCATCTGAAGATGTCTCTGTTGCTCTTGAAGTCACAAAGAAGAAAAAGCAAGATGCTAAGGTCAAAGTAGACTTGAAAGGCAAACCTAAAAAGGACGAAGCTGTTACTATTGATGTCACTGCCCAGAGGCCAGAGGAGGTTTCAGTAGAGTTGGCAGTTGTTGAGGAGGCTTCCTTAGAAGATGTCTCTGTTGATCTTGAAGTCACAAAGAAGAAAAAGCCTGATGCTAAAGTCAAAACGGACATGAAAGGCAAACCTAAAAAGGACGAAGCTGTTACTATTGATGTCACTGCCCAGAGGCCAGAGGAGGTTTCTGCGGAGTTGGTAGTTGTTGAGGAAGCTCCATCTGAAGATGTCTCTGTTGCTCTTGAAGTCACAAAGAAGAAAAAGCCTGATGCTAAGGTCAAAGTAGACTTGAAAGGCAAACCTAAAAAGGACGAAGCTGTTACTATTGATGTCACTGCTCAGAGGCCAGAGGAAGTTTCTGCGGAGTTGGTGGTTGTTGAGGAAGCTCCATCTGAAGATGTCTCTGTTGCTCTTGAAGTCACAAAGAAGAAAAAGCCTGATGCTAAGGTCAAAGTAGACTTGAAAGGCAAACCTAAAAAGGACGAAGCTGTTACTATTGATGTCACTGCTCAGAGGCCAGAGGAAGTTTCTGCGGAGTTGGCAGTTGTTGAGGAAGCTCCATCTGAAGATGTCTCTGTTGATCTTGAAGTCACAAAGAAGAAAAAGCCTGATGCTAAGGTCAAAGTAGACTTGAAAGGCAAACCTAAAAAGGACGAAGCTGTTACTATTGATGTCACTGCTCAGAGGCCGGAGGAAGTTTCTGCGGAGTTGGCAGTTGTTGAGGAAGCTCCATCTGAAGATGTCTCTGTTGCTCTTGAAGTCACTCAAAAGAAAAAGCCTGATGCCAAAACCAAGGCAGAACTCAAGGACAAATCAAAGAAGGTTGAAGCAACGGACGCTGCTCTGAAGGTGTCTGCTGATCAGAAAGCGGAGGGGGCTGTTGCAGTGGATGCCAGACGTAAAGGTATTCTGCATGTTCTAATACAGAACTAGTTCGGCAGACACCTGTGTATTGCATGCGATGTCTTGTGGATGGTCACTCAGCTAATGATTGTTATGATATTTTGCAACTTTTCAGGTGTATTTCACACAGCTTAGTTATCTGTACATGTGGTAGTGTCACCCACTCTGTGCTCTCTGATCATTTGTTGAATGTTTTCATTGATCAGCAGATGTTATGTTTAGTTTCTCTTTTTTATCAGATGGCTCAATCTTGTCCCAGCACACATTTTGCTCACTCCAAGTTGCCAGAATGACTTGTATATTTCGTTCAGAAAATATGTATCAATGTACACATCATAGTGGCAGACTTAGGGTGGAGAAACGACGGCAGGCTTTAGGTCTGATTTGCATAAGCAGACGTGGTCTTTTGGCCCGAATTTCTTGTAATTCATTGAATGTTATGAAAACATTCTGAACACAAAATTTGTTGAATTTCATAAGCAACAAACCTCTTCCAAAAAATTGATAACACAATTATCAAAATTAGATTCAATGGTGTTATCACCTGCTTCTGGTACTGAGATTGGGTCGTTCCAAATGGTTACTGCACTGTCTAAGCATTCAACCATTTGCTTGTTTCAATTTCCAAATGGTTAATGCACTATTTCTTTATCTTTTTGTGGATGTTTGCATGGACTTCTCAAATGAAGGAAGATAACTAAAACTAGCATTGGTTGTAGGTCACAACCTTGTCTGGTGTGTCAAGTCGCAGGTTGTAACCAGTGCCTGTTATCTTTCTCAGTTAAGAATACAAACCTCGTGGTTAAAGCACAAAAGTCCTTCTGTCTGAGTCTGTGCTTGACTGCTGGAGGTAGCATGATGTACTCTTGAGCAAATGAAGTCCATCATAATCCTCTAAATGTAAACATCATTTAACCTCTTCTTTCTGTCTTAGTCTTGATCTGCTGCTATTTGTCTCCAAGATGCTACAAGAAGTTAATGTTGAAGTTCTCAAATTTACATTTGAAAACGTTTTGAGGTCTCTGTAGTAAAGACCTGTGGCAGAATTCCCTACTATGGGGCAGTGTGGTTGTAATACTAGTCGTAGAAGATTAGTGGCTTCAGGCAATATGCCCTCTTGTTGTCAAATCATAGTGATATTTAATGGAAGAAATTGCAATAACTGGCACTCTCAGAGAGCTGTTTCTTAAAGCATTTCATCTGTATTTGTTCTGGTACGTAACGGTAGTGTTGTGAACAGCTTTTGGGCAATTCATTTAAGGTCTATGGTGACCACAACGCCAGTTCACTGTTATCATATTGATTTTTCTGGTTGTGGTTATAGATACTGCACAACGCACTTCAAATTGTCTCAGCAGAGCACGGTACCTGAGTACAAGTACTTGTCAGCAAATTGCACTGTATTCGGTCAAAGAAACTATCACACTTATAGCCAATCAGCATCTTAGGAGACAATGTCTGTCCACTTGTGATGTCACATTTTGTTAATGAATGCGATTCACAAAATGTTATTCAAATCTCTACATTTCCAAGCTGGTCTTTTCCGCATCTATATCTAATTTCTCAATCTCTCAAATGTAACTCACTTCAGTTTCGTTCTTTTGTTAAGATATGTTAGAAGCTTTATTAATTTTACTACATTCACTCTGCGCATCTTATTCTAACACTTATTACCTGTATTCCATGTATAAGATCACCTTTACTCATCTTTATATTTCAAAGTACACATTATCAGTCACAGGATTGACACATTGGACCCAATTTTCTAATTGACAACAATTTATGCCGGATTCTTCAAGCTTCATGTCGCTCTTATTCCATAAGGTCTCATTGCATCTAATGGTACCATTAAAGAGCCCTATTTGTAATAATGTTACCATTAACATCAGTGGAACTTTATGAAATAACCACAGACATTTGTAAATATCTTAATGTGAAATCTTAGAAATACTACGCAACTGCAAATGACTTGAAAACACCTAAGCACTATCGTTTCACTGAACCCCTACACTTCTCAATTCTCCTGGAATTTGCTACAAAATCTCAAGGTTGCTGTTGAATTTTGCCTTCCTTATAAGATGTTTTACTATACTGCTGATATAATTGGAGTTTTCATTATTTTCAGAAACTCAATTGCAATTGCGCTTTCTTCCTTCCAGAAAAAAAGAATCAATTGCAATTGCGCTCTTGAAATCTCGTTTGGTTTGTGATGTGGCTGACACTACTTTATGAGGTATAAAACATTTTTCTGTCCACTTTCAGAAAAACCCGAGCAAAAGAAAGCAGTTACGAAGGAGCCAGTGCCGTAAGTTATAGCACCCTGAAAAAACGAAATCCCAAAATCCGAGCATGGCCCGCTTTCAGAGGTGTCCATGAAGGGAGGGTCTATTCATTTGCGTGATAAGGTTTAAGCAATGACTATTGTTTCAATCCATATTCTTGCTCAGTCTTTGCGTCAAATTGTAAGAGAGGTTCATATATCCGGCCAAACCTCCGGATAACCTCAAAATTTATGAATTGATGAATCTTCATAATACGGAACATGACATGTTGACATGCCAAGATTATTCTGTTACGAGTCAAACTTTCCTTTATAGTGCTCAAAAATCTGAGGACGTTGAGGCAGCATTTGCCGCTCTTCTCGAAGACATGCCAGAGGCAGCACCAACAAAACACAAAGAAGCCACAGTTGAAGCGGAGTTTGAGATCAAGCCGGACATTCAGCCAGTCGTTGAGACTGGTCTGCAACTCGATCTCGGCATAGTAGAGGAAGAAGCACCGAAGCCGGAAAAATCCGCTCCAGAGCCAGAGGATGTCGCGGCTTCCCTGACTTTGGAAAAGAAGAAACCAAAGCCTGAGGAACCAAAGAAAACAACCAAATCCATCAAACCGAAGGTTCTCAAGGAATTGCCCACGACTATGGAGGTCCCGGATGCCTCCGAGGCCACCCTATCCTGCGTCATTGAAGGGAAGCCCAAGCCGGAGATATCCTGGTACCATGAACAAGAGGTCATTGAGAAATCAGCCGACTTTGTTCAGACGTATGACGATAGGAATCAGGCGAGTCTGACGATTAAGGAAGTCTTCCCAGACGATGCTGGCGTTTACGTCATGGAGGCGGCAAATGAAGCCGGGAAGGTGACCTCAGCTACAGAACTGATTATAACTGAAGGTGGGTGCTTCTTGATCTGGAATAGAAAGTCGTCTGAAGAACTTTGACTTTCCAAAATCAAACCAAATATAAGCATTTTGGAAGCATATTTTTATCATTTGGGGGATTTTAAGACCAGTATTTTACCTCCACTATCATCATTTTCTATCTTCCGTGATCTTTTGTGATTTCAGAGCAACCAACCACAGGTGACTTTAGAGGTCAACTCAAGACTGAAGTGTAAGTATTACCTTTGCTTCATCGTTGAAAAAACAAACTAATTGCTGTTGTATGCAACTTTGTTGTACTGCTTGCAATGAAGGGCAGAGGTAGTTTTCGTATCTTTAGGAAGAGCAGCAAGAGTTATTATCAGCTGTCACTGATGTATGGTTGAAGTAGTTCAGTGAAAGGACTCAAAACATATTTACATCAAAAACTGTACAGAGAAAGTTGGTTTATTGTTTATGTACATTTTGTGATGTACGTTATCTCGATGCTGCCTTTGATATTGTAACTCTGTAACTATACACGAGTTACTCCTCCTTTTGTTTCAATTCCCTGCATGATCTTCATTTTTGCCCTGCCTTTGCTTGTATGTCCAGGACTACTAAGGTTGGCGTGCAATACGACGTCGTCCAGATGGACTTCAGACACATGCTGAAGCCACCTGATGTGAAATCGAAGTAAGTCCGCTGCCAAAGTGTAAAATCTTTCTTCTGAGCTTGGTCTATAACATGTATAACATAGGTAACATAACATTGTATAGTGATATTGAAAACATTGTAGAAACACTTGGTAATATCGGCGATAACACTTCTTATAGTATTGGTCAGATTTTGATCGAAGAATGTGATCGAGGTGATTTTTTCCCGGTTGATGTCATAAAGTCGATTGTTTGTGCTATTGTTTCTGGGTATACCAGACACCCTGTTTTGACAACAGGCAACACAGTGTCCAACATCGAAATGCCAGCTGATTCTGATTCTTGGATCAAAATCTGAACCTCGGTTTTCAACTATTCTAGAACCTCTGCGATATGTTATTTTCTTGTATCATAACTTGTTCTTTCTATCTTAGAAACATTTCACTCTGCGTGAGATTCTGCCTGAAACATCATAACCATCTTTTTTCTTCTGTGATAATACAAATTAACAGTCCTTCAGTTCTCCTATTGGGGCGACCCATCTTAATCAAAATCACACTTAAGTTTCTGATGAGCATCTCCTGCAAAACTGTTCATTCTCTCATCCCAGCAAAAATGACTTGGCACCTTTTCCCGCCATTACATACATCTTGCCCTGCTCTGTCTTTTTGGAGTGTGATGTCATGCCAATCTATAAGGGATGGCATCACACAGGGTATTAAAAGGGTTTCACCCAATAATAATAATACATGTTGACATTGTGGATCAAATGCGCAACAAAAGTTTAACCTATCAATTGAAGATTTTCATCTATACGGACAGTCACACAGTACAGCTTGTCACACTGGCATCACAGTTTACCACATGTGATATATTAGTTAGTTTTTCAATTTGACTTTTTCAATCCAAATCATAGAAAATTGATT
This sequence comes from Lineus longissimus, assembly GCF_910592395.1. Classification (NCBI taxonomy): domain Eukaryota; kingdom Metazoa; phylum Nemertea; class Pilidiophora; order Heteronemertea; family Lineidae; genus Lineus; species Lineus longissimus. The sequence goes on from NC_088322.1 coordinate 10,238,443, forward strand.
ATTTGTTTGATAAAACATACTTTATTAAAGATAAATCGAGTCAAGTATTAAGTTATTGACTTCAATGTTGCTGTGAAATTGAAACATAATCCATTATTTTTGTGATTATCATAGGTGGCACTTTTCTTCAATGCTTGCATGTTCTCGAGCAGGATGCTTTATTTTCTTTTTCCAATTATGAAAAAGAATTATAGAATAATTTCTTCGTTTATTATTTTCAGGAAATTTGAGGAAGACTTGAAACCTGAAAAGAAAAAGCCAGAGGTAAGTTTTCTCCAAAGTCAAATCGCTTTTCCAGAACTAATTGGGATATTCAGAAGAAATCTTCCACGCTTGAAAGTAAGATAACTACAGAAGAGTTGCTGTAAATTTCCTTGCACAGATTCCAAATACATCACAATTTCTACTGGAAGTCTCTTGTTGTTCTCAGTCTAAACTTTCTATCTCTCCTCCAGGAAACGTCCCACGAGGAAGTTGATGCTGACTTCACCCTCCCCGCGCCAACCAAACCCAAGTCGGAGGAGGTCGATGTGTCCATCACGTTACCCGTGCCGCCAAAGTTCGTCAAGGGAATCAAGACACAGGAACTTCCAGAGGGAGCCACTGCTGAGTTCACCGTCGAGGTGGACGGCAGCCCAATTCCTGATGTTAACTGGTAAGTTCATAGACGGCACGCAAACATGGACCAAGCCGGGATAATATGTCCAGACTTATTGTCTGTCAAAATCATACATGTTGAATGCCATCAAATGACCATGTGCGTAATATCTAGCTTGATTTGAATATTCAGAACCGATCTTTGATCAGTGAAACTAGCGCATGCATTATTCATAGCTGTTATTGGTTACAAAGGTGTCACATTGTCTCTTCACTTCAGGTACCTGAACGGCAAAATCATCAAAGAAAGTCCCCACTACAAAATCACCGTCAGTGATGACCGTCGAACTGTCTCACTCCTCATCGTTGACATCACCATCGACGATGATGCGGAATACACCGTCAAAGCCAAAAACCCATCTGGCGAGGTCTCCATGACTGCGGAACTGATTGTTCTACCCGCTGGCGAGTCACCGGAGTTCAAAAAGAAGTTGACAGATGTGGATGCGACGATTGGTTCCACGATAACGCTGGAATGTCTGGTGACTGGATCGCCACGGCCGCAGATAACGTGGCTCAAGGACGGGAAGGAGATCAAGCAGGATAAGAGAATGAGGTAAGTTGGGGTATTGTTTTTACGCGCTGAACCCAGAATCTGAAATTTGGCGGATCAGTTTAGTTAATTGTAGATCTTTCTTGTCATTTTGTGTGACTTTGATAGGACTCAACGTGTCGGCTTGTTAACACATCACCTAATAACCAGAAATTTAAACCCAATAGACTGCAAGTGAGATGGTCGAGGTATTAAATCAGCTGACGTCCTTAGACATTTTAAACCGAGTGATAGATTGGCCTTAATAGAGAGGTTCTACTCCACATAGAATATCATGTTTCCACCCATTACCTTGCAGGTTCGACTACTTAGAAGATGGTACTATCCGTCTGACCATCACCAACTCGACCGCAGACGATGAGGGCGACTACACCGTGAAGGCCGTCAATGAAATCGGCATCGCGAAGACCTCCTGTGAGGTCCTCATTAATGAACCACCAACATTTACGAAAAAGCTCAAAGACATTGAAACAAAACAGAACACTACCGTACACTTCGAGTGTGAAGTTACCGGTGTACCGGACCCAACTGTGTCATGGTACAAGTCGGAAATCAAACTCGAACCTAGTGAGAAGTACGTGATAACACAAAAGGAAGACACTTGTGTGTTGGACATTCCCAATACTGTTTGTGAGGATGCCGAAACGTATATTTGCAAAGCGACCAATTCGGTTGGGGAAGCCACGACGTCTGCCACGCTCCGTGTTCAAGGTCTGTGATCCTGTTGTATGCATGTGTCTTTTTTTTCCATCGTTTGACCTTTAGTTGCTGTGTTAATCATTGAATTGTGAGTTGGGCATTGCTAGAGAGACGTTTTGGATTCAATACGCAAGTCAAGTCTAATTTGTTGAAATTTTTTAAAAATTATTGACTTTAATACAGACAGTAGTAAAAGCTAATAATAAGTGAAAGCTGATTAAAGTAATAGATCTATAAAAGCTTGCTTTAGCTTAAGCTCTTTCTCCTTCCCAGGTTGTGCACCTTTTAACTGAAGTTATAGTAAATATCAGTCAAATTTTAGACGCTGTGAAAAGCTTTGTGAAAATTAAAAAGGACGCTATTCAGTATGACCTTTATAAAAAGAAACAAAAGTGACAAATCATTTGATGAAAGATAAGAAATGGCTTTTGCTATGAATCCTAGTCTCGAGCAGTGTCCCACCCTGCTTTATATTCCATATCCCGGCACCTGCATTCTGCATGCTTTATTCTGTTTCTCTAGCCCTTCACTGCCAAACTGCTCAAGACTCTAGTAAAGAAAACTGAGACTCGGTCCAACTTTTGTAAACAAATCTCTCTTTTTTTCAACTGTTTTCTTTGTACTAATGGCTACGTTTTATTTAATTTTTGCCTTTTTATGAAATTTTACCTTTTTATCCAACTTCTGCTTCCTCGTACCCTTTCCAAATAAACCTTATTTTCCATTATCAAATCAAAAACTAGTGTTTGGGTATCATGTTTACTGACCACTGATTGGCAGTTTTGGCAGTTAGAGCTCTAGAATGATAAAGTTGTGTAAAAACTTTGTAGTATTATGGCATGTTACAGTAGGAAGTCTTAGAGGTTAGAAGTCTTTAGAATCCTTAAAAAAACTTCAACTCGCCAACATGTACGAATGTTGTGCAGTGAGCTAATAAGTTATTTTTACGAATTATGAATGATTATTAACCCTGGTTGTGTTGAAAATGAAAGCATGGGGCCTTTTTTGTTTCACTCGTATTGCCAATTCCAACTGTGTCATCTTGTAGAGAAACTCTGTCCTGAAGAAAAATATGGTTTAATTGACTGAACTGCCACATCCTGGGGCTGAATAACATCTCAAGGTTCAGTAAAATGGCCCCTAAAACAAGCTATTTACAAACCTTGATACTCTGCAAGATGGCATTGGCATTCAGATTTGAAATTTTCTTGCTTAATGTGTGACTAATGTAAAGTGTGGGATTGGTTTCATGACAAATAACGCAAAAATAGTCCGTAATGAATATTTTACTTTTGTCTGGCTATTATAGTCTTAGTGTCAAAAGATAGAATTTGATGACTGTATGTTCCTCAGATGGTCAGTGATGCCCTCCAAGAATACTGAAAATTGGATCAGAAAGTCAGTACAATTTGCTTTTGCAATTTATGATAATTCTTGCAAATTACTGCTGAGCATCAAATTTAATCTGAAATGTGAAAAATGGAATCTATTGCATTGCCTATGCTTCATTGAGGCACTTTAAGATGCCAAACCATTAACATAAGTCTTTTGAAAGACTTATGTTTTGGGAGAAAAAAGTATGAGACACTTATTGAATGAAATTACATTGTAAGTGTTTGATCGATTGACTTTTTCATGTCTCATACGTTTTGTGGCAGGAAATTATGTATCTTGATTTTGAAAATAACCGATCTAGTCAAATTGAAGTAAGTTTACTTCAGATGTGATCATATATACTTTGCTGGAAAGATACAGGTATACATTATAGACAAGATTGCTTCTTCTAGTTCCATGCTTCACTGCTTATTTTGGCACCAATAAGGACGTCTAAAGAGATATCCAAATTATAATGAATAGTGTTAAATTGATTGACAAAAATAACCATAAGTCAATTTGTATTTTTTGTTTTTTATATTTTTATACGTTCTGGCAGAAAGTGATTGCTTTTAAAGCAGTAAAAGTTTGGGGGGAATTTGTAAATACGGCGGTAGGCTTGAAAAAGTTTGCTGGTTAAACCAGAGGAGTTTTGTATCATACAACAAAAAGGTAGTCATTATAATGAAATGTTTATATATTACTTGCGACGGATTAAATATAGATAACATATCAGTGGCTTAATATTCTAGTGTACATGTATAAATTTGTATCAATCGTTTCATCAATATCACAGTTATTAATCTATATTTTAGAGAGAAATAATGATATTTCAAATACTTAAAAATAAATGTGAATCAAATATTATATCAAAATTATGATATACCCAAGCTGTAGTCAGCCAATCGATGGCGAGCATTTTATGCTAAGTCCTTGATTGGTCAACTTAAAAACCAATCAAAATGTGAGGTGCCAATCCTGCCAGATGATTGGCTGTTGATTAATCATGTTATACTGCTAGCCAATCACTAAATGACTGGCTGATGAACCTTTTGAATCAGCCATTCATATGCCATATGCAAATCATGTCTTGCAGAATGTGCCAATGGTGTGCTAGATAAAAAAGCATTGTGTAATTATGTAGAAAACAGGAAAATAGATATTTGGATGTAGAAAATATACTATGTATCTATAAATAGGTCATATTTTATATAAAAATGGCACTTCATCATTGAACTGTCCTACTTTTTATAAACAAATACTCCATTTGTAAAAAATGAATTGGGACATGCCAAGAATATCTTGTCTTTAAAAGTTATGGATTTCTCTTCAATTTGAAATCTTTTCTCTACGTGCATAGGTCAACATCTGATATTAGAAAAGTACTCTTGAGTTCTAAACAACTTTAGATGTGTCATGTAGGTACTGTAATAGATCTGTTCTTCATCTTCGTGGAGAACCTTTAATTTTTCCCATCGCCCGAAGTGAACGATTTCACCTCGTGTGAGTTGTTTACTTGATCTGTTTCAGCAAATGTGATTGGTGTGACCTTGGTCATTCTTAACTTTACCATATGTGGTCTTTGAGTACCACTTGCCCAAGGTCATTGAGTGAACTAAAGTCATTGAGTGACCTTCAAAAAGTATGTACAAGAAATGCCCTTTATCAAATTGAGTGACCTTGGCCAAAGTCATCTCAGTGACCTTTGCGCATCCGTAGCAATCTCAGTAACCTTGGCTATATTACTCATGGTGACCTTAACCCTTGCCAAGGTGAAGGTCCAAAATGAGGGGAAAACTTTCCACCGATCTTAAAGGTTTTATTGAATCTTTGGCCCTCGTCCTAACCCTGCCTGCTTATGATTTTGTTGCACGCTTGGTGTAACTGTTGCTTCATTTAATAAAGGAAAGATGTTTGACATTGTTTTGTTTTGCTGTTTTTGTTTATAAAACAGCACTGGTTCTGGAAAGTGTTTAAAAATATCTTCAAAAAACATTTTGATTGTAACTTTTTAAAAGAAAGTTTAGTTGATTATAATTTTATTTTGGTGATGTTTAATATTTCTTTACCATACTAAAAAACCTAAAGCCCTTATTTGTTCTAAGGATACAACACATCCTGACCTGTTTTGGATGCATTTACTTTGGTTTGATAAAATCCGTTGAATGTCTTTCCAAATGCTATTGAAATACAACAATATTAGTGTGGTGGAATTTGTAAAAATTGTACAGAAATGCTATATCTATTCCTATAACCCTGCACTGAAAATATAAAAAGCATAGAGTCAGCACTGTTAACCCAATGCTACAAATTTTTGAGAGAAAAATTTGAAATTTTCATTGACGATTGTGTCAGATTGAAAAACGGTTGTTCTAACGATAAGTTTGGAGGAACTGTCATTAGTATGGCAAGTTTCATCCGACTGAACTTTAATTTTCCTCAGCTTTTCACAAAACTAATGCTTTCCAGAGCCTGTGCGTACATTTGCTTGATTTTTGTTTGCATGGAGTGAGATAGAGGGTGTTACATTAACATCACTAACTGGATGGATTCAAAAAAGATGCAAGCTGCTGTATCATTCTCAGACCCCCATATATTGTGGTCGATATTGCAAGAGTGATCGAGGACCCAGATCAGCTGACATTGGATTGAAGGACTGCCGGATCAAAAACGATCGGGTAGCTCAACTGACAGTTAACCATGTTCAACTTTAAAATTTGAAAAGGGCTGGATGTGTCATAGATGCTACACAGTCATTTATATGGTGTCTCATTTGTAAAAGCAATTTGAGCCCCTCGTTGCTTTAAGGTTTGCTTTCAATTGAGCTACCCAACCTTGGTCAAAAGTTCAACCTTTGCAACTGGACGAAGAAGTATACATGGACGTCTTCAGCAACACTGGGCCTGTCGGAAACAAATTTTGTCTCTAATGTTGGCAATAACTTTTATTATAGCATCATCTCCTTCAGTTAAGCCTTTAAACTTAATGCCATGTTAAGTCAAAGCCAGCGTTAGGGACCAAACTTGTCCTGAACAACTGGGCCTTGGTGTGGAATCTGTTCTTAGTGAACATGTGTAAACTGCATGTTACAGAGTTATTCAACTGGAGTTATTCCACTGGAGTTATTCAACTGGAGTTATTCCACTATTATGTGGTCACTATTTGCTTCTTTTTATTAGCTGTCCCAACCTCCACTTTTTATCTGTCCGATCCCAGCACAGCAGCACTCCACTGTTCCTTATTTTCATGACCACCAAGTATAGGACAGCTTCTGATATGATGTTCTGGGTTGTATTGCCTTGAATATGGAGACCATCTTCACCATCATGACTTTGATAGAATCCCTCTAAAACTCCGAATGGACTTTTAAGACTTCCATTCTGAGCAGTTGTAACGACTCTGGCTGTGCAACACTCCAGCATCACTGTGTCCTCACCCTGGAGAATCAACTGACTAAGAATCTCATCTTAATTGAGAACTGCCCATGACCTGATACAAGTTTACTGTGGGAAGATATGACTTAGCCTAAAAATATCCCGAGCCGGGATACAAGTGGTGTCACTTCTAGACCCTTGATCTACATGCCGTCAACTACACAAGGCAAAGGCATACTTAAGTTCATGAATTTGATCAAGACCAACTCGAGAAAGAATGCGATCATATATTTGCTTGACAAAGCCATGTTTGCTGAAGTCTTGAAGGGATTTTTAATTTTCTGCACATTCTCGCTTAACTTGGTGACACTCTAATAGTTAGATGACTTTCATCTTGAACTTATAGATTTACTGTGATTTGGACTGTATGCTGTGCTCAACTTGCCTCTAGAAGGATACATATATATTCATACTACTACCCATCTTGACACAAGGCTCTGAGAGATCGCCCTGTCCCTGGACTTATTTGGAGAAGATTGACAAGACCAAAAGTTATGAAACCACCCTGAGCCTCTTATCAAACTCCTACCCCTGCATCACTTTAAGACAACTATTACCCATTCAGCGAAAGTGTGGAAGTTTCTCCTCTCTGGAGCTCACAGAGTGAGATTGACAAGCCACCTTTTGCTTGGGTTTGGGACTTTTAACCGGCAACAGCAAAGTTAAATACCACGACAAGGAGTTTGAGTCAAACATGTTATATGATGTAACATCAATATTTCAGATGAGATTGAAGGAGGTGGTAGGTAGCTTCTAGCATTGGCACGCTATATGTCTTCTTGTTCAAAACATTGTAGAGTCTTGTTACATTATATTGCTATGAATGTTGATGATGTTACTGTAAAATTGGTCAGGGGCTGTTCGAACTTTCTACGTGGCAGCACTAACTAATTGGTAATAGTTAAGTCAATCCAATTTGCTGCCACCTTCAAAGTGTAGTGTCTGCTCCTGTCTGAGTTTACAGCATACCCTTGTTAAGGAATAGTTTCAGATTTTTGAAGTCAAACAGTGCTAAAGTAAGAATTATATTGGAAAGTGATTTTTAGAAGCTGTTAAAATGTGCACTTTTGTAGCCTTGATGGTTGGTGTTTGTGAAGTGTAATAAATCTTAGTTAAGCACTGATTGGCTTTAAGGGAGTATTCATACGAGATACTGATGGTTGGCATTTGTTCCTGAAAGTGGGGTTTTGAAGATGCACATTAGAAAAAGTACACAAACATTCTAACAACTGCTTGACGATGTGTACATTAGTAGATGCACCCCTGTTTTGGTTTTGCCACAGAAATTGTGTTACTTTACACTACTGGCAGCCATCAGTATTTCCAAAGACTCCTCCTTCATCCGGTTAAATGAAACCCTAGTTTACCTTTATTTTCATTTTCCTTACAATATACATCAACTCCGAAGCTTTTATTACCGCACTCCAGTCTTTGCACTCATTCAACAGCACTCCTTTCCACTGTAGCCAAATCCTGTTGTATGCTTCATGCACTCCCCATACATATCAGTTGGACCACCGGCTTCGCCAGTCACCACTGGCATAGCATATATAGCAAACAAACTCTGCCTCATCTATTTACTCACAATTCATTTATTCACAACATTTCTGACTAAAAATCTCTCAATGTTGTCTGTTCAATTGCTCCTTCAAACTTTCTCTGTGAAGAAATTTGCTGAACTGTTCTCTCTGTTTGTTGTTACCACTCTTTGCCAACGTTGTGACCTTCGTCTTCCTCTGTAAACTCTGTCACTCCCAGACCATGTTTAATCTTAATGTTGGTCAACTTCCTTCAGATAAAGTTCCACAACATCTCATGTTCTTTGTTTCTTCTCCTTGCCTATATTGTGACCTCCGTTCTTCGTCTTCCTCTGTAAACTCTGTGGCTTCCCAAATCAAAGTTTATCTTGTGTTGGTCAACTTTCCTCAGAGAAAGTTCCACAACATCTCATGTTCTTTGTTACCTCTCCTTGCCTATTTTGTGACCTCTGTTCTTCTTCTTCCTCTTTAAACTCTGTGGCTTCCCAAATCATGTTTAATCTTAATGTTGGTCAACATTCCTCAGATAAAGTTCTGGTGGCATTTTGATAAAAGGCTATGAAAACTCCCAAAGGAGCTCTGGTAAGCTTCCAGTCGTTCATCATTGGTGCCAGTTTCTTTGTGCATGTTTGAGAGTAACTCTCACTTTTCGGTTGTCTGGATCATGCCTTTGTGGTGTCTGCATGTTGGTTCAGATCAAGGGTTGATGTTGCTCTTATCTGTTAACATATAACATTCATGGAAGTCAGAAGCACATTCATGAACTACCCTGAATACTGTGACTGACATCTCATTGCCTGCAGCTTCTCTCCTCATAGGTTTTAAGTCCGATAGCGCATCTCATTTGCATGTTTTGAAATCTCGAAATATCTTTCACCAGTTTGTCACCTAGAATTGTATTGGCTGGAGATGCATCTTTATGGTTAATGGATCAGTAGTATGGTGATGAATTCATTGAGTGGCATCATCTTGGAACGCATTGGTGGTGGGCTGTAATGAAAATATCTATGTACTTTGTTGGTGTCCTTCTTCACCTATCTCACTTTACATCACTTCAAAAAACTTTCGAATGAAGACAGCTTGGGTCAGGTATAATCACATTGACTTCCATCTTCATACTTCACTAGTACAGAGCATACCAATGGTGTAGCTGTTTTCAGACGTTAGGGTTCAAAATGAGATGCATCATTTGGCCTGTGGATGACACCTTTGACTGGAATTAATCTTCATTTTACCTTCGTGGCTCCTCCAGGTGGCTTCTTCCACAACCTTCCTCAGAAATCACATACATGTATGCAGATCATGTAGTACCATCCTAAAGTTCCTAGGTGTAGTGAACGTTTCGTGAATTGGTTCCTTACATTTTACCTCCGATAGTTCATGCACCCATTCAGTTTTACCCTGCACAGTAGCAGTTATATGTTCATGTAGATTATTTGGCATTTTGAAGGAGTAAAAAGTTGGTCAAATTTGTGTGAGAAATTTGTTTGCACTTTGCTGAAAGTGTCACCATTTGCTAAAAGTGTCTCCATTTGCTAAAAGCGTCATGATTGGTCACACAGCACAACACAACACTTCTACCTTTTGTTTCATCTCCAACAAACACTATTTCGTTCTCTCCCAGAAATTTTAGATTTTGACCCATATTTTGTCCCTCTGCTGCCACTCTCAAAGCACAGCACTGAACAGTCTCAATTGCACCAGTTATCTTTCAGCTGTGACCAATGTGCAAAATCTTTTCCTCTGCGACGTATTATAACTTTTTTGTATGGGTCTTACTTTCAATGATATTTTGCAGAAGTCATATCAAAATGATTTCATTTCAATAAAAACATCAGTGCCAGGTTGTTAGAAAGCATGTTAGCTTATACAGCATGTTGGCATGCTGTTATATGTACACTGAGGTACAGAAAACGAAAGTTAACAATATGCTTTCTAACAACCAGGCCAAGAACTTGTCATATCTAATCAGGACCAATCCATGCAAAATCAAGTTATTTTACATCCTGTGACGAAATGTGTCAGCTGTACTCCAGTTTTGGTCTGCTATGTCCAGTCTCTGTATCGTGACCTCGACCTTCCTATTCAGAACCCGCAAAGGTCGTTGACGGCCCCAAGAAAGTGTACGCCGAGAAAGGCACAGAGATTACAATCACATGCACCATCAAGGGTACACCGACGCCCTCTATCAACTGGGTGAAGAAGCGCAAACCGTTCCTGAAGCCGAGTAAGAAGTTTGTGATGGAGTCCACAACGACGACTGCGACCATCACTGTCAAGGATTTGAAGAAGGATGACTTCACCAACTTTATCCTGGTTGTGGAAAACCCACTTGGCAAGGACTCCTTTACCGTGGAAGTCATCGAAGGTACGATTCTTTTTTCGATTTGTTTTAAGAGTTATTATGGTAGGAAAAACTGCAGGGCCAGCACTAAGATAATTTAAATTTAGGTATCTGATTATGTATTGTGGGCACTTCTTGGATGCATCAGAAACTGAAAAAACAAAGATTTTAGGTAAGTGTGTACCTTTGGATGTAGGTCAGTGACTTGATCTACAAAGGAATTCGGTAACTGTCATCATATTAGTGGTGATGGAGCTCTCAACTTCAAGGCCTACTTCGTTTTTTCCAAAAATTTGAAAAAATTAAACTCCATTTCGAAAATTTCTACATTTCAACCACTCCCTTGTGCAGACAGATATACAAACTACAGCTACCATGTGTCTGTGAATTTGAATGCAACATAACTACACTCTGGCACTGCATATTTCTATTTTCATGTGCCATGAATAAATACAATTAACACGAATGGCATACCTATTTAAAGTCTAGAACTGTAAAGCAATGTGTTATGTGAAATCATGGTATTTAATACAGGCTCTTCCTCCTTTATTGGTTGGAAACAGGTACTATCAAGTTTATGAAAATTACCATACCCTTCAAAATAATACATTCTTAAACACTTGAGCAATCTTCTCCAACGGCCCTAAGGGTTTTATTCTTTTCTTCCCTGACCTTACTCAGCTGCAACAAGTATTTGGTGATGTTGTTGACATTGGGGTCAAACCAACCATACCAACCTTAAATAAACTAAAGGTACTTTGATGTTTATTGCTTTGGATTTTTAATCGTCGGCTTGGAGCCAGTAAGAACTGTTATATCTCTTGAAATTTGTGATCAGAATTTGTTATTATGAAACTGTCAGTAATGTCAATCGCAGTGAGAAATGTTTTGCCTGAGATGTGACAAAGAAACTTTGAAGCAAAAATATAGAATGCCTCAGCCGCCCGAGAATACTCTTTCATATTAACAGGACATCTGTGGCAACTGGAACCAATAAAGGTTTTGAACATTGATCTAATGACGCTTTGTTTCTAATATATCCCAAGAAAACACCAAAATCAATCACGGTATTGACTTTTCAATATAATTTTAAACTCTATTTGTTATGTGAGTATGCCATGTATATAATTGACTCGCAAACTCATGAAATCGATGAGTCAAGGGCTCCACTGCGTTTTGAGGGCCTAGCAGATGTCTTGAGTGGGCTGAGTACATAACAGAGAGTTGATTGACTTTGATGTACTGCAGACTCAGGAATCGGCTGTTCGTTGCATTTGATAGATGCTTTATTCTTGCCGAAAACATATTTTTGATATATTTCACAATAATGTTTCCTTGCTGTGGTGACTTCTTGTGGCAGGTTTTGTTGGTCAAGTTCCCAGGCCACATCATTGTTGGAGCTTGGTCTGAAAAAGGCGTTTTTCACTGACCAGGGTCTCTATTAAAGTGCTTGTCACTATCAACTGGTTTCTCTTGTCTGTGTACGTCAAGGCAACGTCCTGCAAGTGCATGCTATAACACTTGATCAGATATCAATATCGGCATCAAGAATAAGGATAAATATCAGTAACCTATTTAACTTTCTGACATTTAGTAATCTCTCAACCCACTTCAAAGAGAATGAGCCCACTAAAAAAAGGACTATCAAGTACTATTAAGTTTATGAAAATTACCCCACTCTTCAAAATAGTACATGCAGAAACACTTCAGCCAATCATCTCTGACGGCATCAGTGATGTTTAAAGAATGATATAAATGTCCATAATTTATCCCAACCTCTGTGTGTTCCTGGCATAAGTCCTTATACAGTGCATCTTTTGAGATCTTTTTTGCACTCTCAATCTTACACAAACTACATTAAACTGTAGCTTACTATCAAAAAGATTTGCTATGACTTCATATCAGAAAACTCGATTTGTGTGGGAGGGCCGCAAGGCCTTTACCAGATCTTCTCTGCAGTCTCAATCCAACGCAAACTACCAAAAACTGTAGACTGAGTAACTTATTATCAAAACGTTAAATGTATTACTTGTTGGGTTGGACATTACTTCCTATCAGACAACTCAAATTGTGTGGGACGGTCTCAAAGCTTTTAGCAGATCCCCTCTTCACTCATAATCTTATCTTACATGAACTACATTTAACTAGAGGCTAAGTAATTTACTATCAAAGAGACATAATTATGTATTACTTGATAGGTAAGGTGTGACTTCCTATCAGATCGCTCCAATTGTGTGGGCAGGTCACCAGGAGTCTCTCCACCTGTAACGACATTAGAATTTGTCCTCAAATATTGATCTAACTTTCTCCTTGACAAACAAGGCATAGGATGAAAATTGTCATTGTCCCCATCTGGCCTAGATATCGTTTCAAGGAGGAGGGCTCTTATTGGCATTCATACTTGTGTCTCGATAAGTTTGTTAATATGTTTTGGGGACAAACTCACAAGTTTGTTTACAGGGCGTCCCAAAGGACGTTGGATAGGCATTCATACCTGTCTTGTGTGTCTTGTCCGTTTTAGTCTGACATGTATGATGGAGAGAAACTCATACCTTAGAATTTTTCTAGTGTAAGATTGATATATTGTTCTACAGATCAACTGTGCATTTCAATTTCTAACACAAAACAAGTTATGGGTTTGGCTGGTCCGCCTCTGATGCTGATGTAATATTCTACCTGTTAGCAGAGTGTCCTTAGCATGTAGACCTAGGATCCTGATCTGCATCCTAAGGACACTCAACTAACTTGTGGAGTGTGTCTCTAGTCACTGGCAAAAGCACAATGGACTGCCCTCATGGTATAGAAGTCTTGATTTGTGCCTCTGTAATAGATAACTCCTATCAAAGTATTTCCTGATAACGATATTGATATGTTCCATTCATGATCCCACCACTATAATATCTGAGTAAGGTGGGCATTGATTGCCCCTTCCCCAGAACAAAATTCTTGATACGGGCCTGCTGGGGAGAACCCCCATGAAATGCAGGTATTCTCTGAAAACCTATTGATCAATCGTAGACATTCATGACACAGGTATTGTTAGAGTTCGTCATAGCTTGATACATTCCTTATCTCTGAGATGGCCCTGGCCAGGTATGCCAGAGTTTGTCATGCCTGCTTGTCCTACACCAGAAGTGGTGCAGAAGGCGGTGTCACCACCGTACTTCATATTTCTGGTCGTGTATACGCAACCCGTTCCGGTAAACTTATAGAATGTTCTTTATTCGGAGATAGCGAAGGCTGTAATTGAATAATAACCCTCCTCCTTCTTGGGATATTTCGCTGGAGAAGTTGTTCGAATTTATGATAAGGATTGTGTCTTATCTGATTGGGAATTTGATTTGTGATTTACGTCATTTCATATTTTCTTGTTGACATTGTGGCCAGGAATGTGACAGGACGTCACAGAGACAATGTGGCTAGCAAGGAGTGGTAGACAATTAGACATCTTGAGGGTTTGACTCGATTCGGTGAATGGGATTCCACGATTCTGCCTCATACCACTACTCTTCTTTGCTTGACAAGTGTTTCAACCACTTGTATCATTAACTGTGGGAAAACAGTTGTGGATATCTTGTTGTAGTGAAGTGCTCCGTCTTAGCCAGGTGTCAAACTTGTCCATATCGGATAGGTGTGTTATTCAGCAATGGATAAAAAATGAGGACGTTTAAAAGTTTGACGCTGGTCCAGGTGAAGACCAATGCGACCTTGGATTTCATATGTTTGGGCTTGAGCCCTCGCTCTTGGCTTCTCTTGAATGGTGAGTAAGAGCGTCTTTGCAGAAATAACTAAATCGTAGCCTATTTATCGTCAACTGAGAGGAAACCTTGGCAGAATTGTAACTTAAGGGTTGACCACAGGTACTACCATTTTGGTCCAGGAACTAGTTTCCCTACCTAGGATGGACCCAAAATCACAATATATCTACTAAAACAATTATTTGCAATTAAATGCAAATAATATTGGTGATCGAGTAGGTGTTATCAGTAACATGCTTAACGATTATTAAAAAAATTTCATTTAATGACCGAAGAAAAGGGCCTTGATAACACTGCTGTTTAACTTTGTAAGTAGTGGTATTGGCACTATTTTGGGTGTCCAAATAAGGAAAGGGATCTAAATAACTGTTGCCAGCAGGCTACCTTAAAGAACTTGGCTTTCCCCCATCTGTATCACCCCTGAAAAGCATTCTTGAGATATATACATTTTGTTCCTCTATCTAATACAAATTAGCCTTATTAGTTCCTTGAAAAGGCCCCATAGTATTTCATGGTCAATGGAAGTGAAGCATGTCATGTTATTAATGTGAGAGAATGAACAGTGGGTTGCCAATTAGATGTGTACTGCCAGATAAACAGATAAAGTGATTGGAAGAACTTTGGTGGCATTGAGAATGCAATATTTAAAACAACCCTGAATTATCATCAAGGTATCTGATTAGCAAACACAGGTCGGGCCTATCAGAGCAGAAACAATTATGTGCATTAAACAACCTCAAGCAATACTTTGTGGTCAATATTGTCATACATGATAAAATGTCTGTGACTTAATATATTTTCGTCAATGGGGAACTTTGTTGCTGGCGGACGGACCCACAACTCACACATTCATGGCTGGCATGTCCTGCCTGACCTTGCAAGCAAGCAGTTGGGACTACTGACAGGGATTTGAATCCACTAGCTCTCCATTTAGGGTACATGACTCTAACTACTACACCCTTGTGGTATCACTTGGGATATTTTGGAAACAAATCTAATGTAGAAGTCCAAGGTATACAATAGGAACAGAGCCAAAGCACCCATCCATAATCTCCATTGTACCATCTTATCATCTCAAATTAATTATGACACTACAGTTGTCAAGATTTTCAAGTGTAACACAATACTGCCTCAGTGCCTCTTCATGTAAGCATAAGAGTCTAGCAAGCATATCTTATATTTCAAGATTGACATTTAGCCTGAACGTCATCTGTACAGGACTCCCTGTCTCTTGCCAATGAACCTTAACTTGTTTGACATGATGACATCCCACTATCAGGTTTTCCACTTATACCCTTCCCATTGTAGGGTTACAATTCCCTGGCATGATCACATCTAAGGTTGACGCTTTATAGGTAATCACTCGATGTCAGTGTGTCAATTGTAACTATTTTTTGACAAAAAACCTTAAAATCAGGGCGATAAGCTCAACTGGTACATGTACTTTTGACAATGAACCATAAATCGTCCGACATCATGGCATTCAATTATCATGTTTTTTGACCTGATATCTACATTTAAGGGTTGCAATGCCCACAGGTTGATCACGTTTAAGATACACAGTATGTATTTGCTCACCTGATCTGATTAGGAATGTCAGTGTGTCAGGTCTATAGAGGAATTCGATATCTCCTCAAGTAGGCCTATGGTCGCTGATTGATGGGTGAACAAAACATTTTCGTGTACTCTTACAGGACAACCATCTTTGCACTTAACGCTTTGAACCTACACCCAAATTTAGTTGACATTTTTGGGAGCCGACATACTAATTAGCTAATTTCTGATGTAAAAGTTGATACATTCGTCTTTAGCTTTTCCTGTCAATTGAAACTCACCGCATCACTCGTTTATATTTTCCAGGACTAGAACCAGAGAAGGTCGCAGTCCAGGAAGAGAAGGTCGTGCTCAAAGTGCCCCCTACCGGTAAAGCTCCTGAGTTCGTTCTAAAGATAAAGACGAAGCATGTCGTAGAGGGTGAGACCGCTGACTTCACATGTGAGGTCGTCGGCGAGCCAAAACCCGAGGTCATTTGGGAATACAACGAAAAAGAATTGGATGGTGGACGGTTTATGTTATTTGAAGAAAATAACGTCCACCAGTTAGAAATTTATGATATTGCACCAAAGGATGCTGGGAAATTTAACGGGGAGGCGGAATCGCATGATGATCTTGTTGCGGGACGTAAGTCTCTTATTGGTCATTGTCAGAGCCAATCAGATTTGATCGAAAATGAGGATGAGAGGATACTGAGATTTTGTTGTGGAGACATCCCTTCAATATTCTATGCATGAGTTAGCATTGTGTAATCTTCCCCGGCCCCTTCCCAACAAATTGTCTAAGTTGTGTCGAGTCAGTTATAAAACTCTGTGCTGTCCAAGTCTTCCTGCAACTGTCATAGAATATACCACACCCTTGAGTCTATTAACTAAATGGCCTCTTTTGTCAACACTAAAAACTTTAACAGAAAGTTACATTGCGATGCAGTGTGCACTTCTGAGCTGTAATATTATTGAACCAAGGAGAACTTGGTGATGTATAACCCCCCCCCCCCACCCCCTGTGATATTGTAACATGCTGGCGTCTGTAATGTTATGAAAGTACAGTCTTGTCTATTGTATAAAGCCCTCTGTATTTCCCAACCACCTTTCAGAAAAAGGCGAACCGCCAAAGTTCATCCTAGACATACAGACAACCGAGACGAAACCTGGCGATCAGGCCAAATTCTTCGGTAAACTGACCGGTAAACCGCGACCGGATGTCCTGTGGTACAAAGATGGCAAAGAGATACTGAAGTCTGAGAACCGGTTCATGATTGAGTATGGTTCTGAGGGCGATGTGTCCTTGATCGTGCTCGAGGTCGTACCGGGTGACAAGGGGAAATATGATTGCGAGGGTACAAATGAGGCAGGAAAAGCTGTCAGTTCAGGCGATTTGAAAGTCAAAAGTAAGTCAAGAAATGACGCGAAATACAAAGTTCATGGAAAAACTTTGCTAGTTGGATTAATGTGGTTAAAGTGATGTAATCTGTGGCAATCTGGTTACTGTAGGTTATTACTATTGTTTATTTCTATCATTTCTTACCACAGTTTACATGAACATGTAAAATCCAAAACATCTGAACTTATGAACATCAGTGATGGTGGTGGTGGCCTCCATTGTGCAGCCAATCTTGCAAGATGTACAGAGCAGTGGCAGTAGCCAGAAATCTGGATCATGGTATAATGTAAGACCAATAAGCAACCAGAAATCTGGGTGAATTAAATTCTGCCTACCTTATGTTATGAAAGTAGCCAAAATGGAATGTCCAAAGTACACTTTTGTAAAATGTTATCATATTCTTCAGAACCAAAGAAGGAGGTTGACACCCCACCCAAGATTGTTAAGAAACCCGATGAAGTTGTGGGTGAAGAGGGTGAGAGGTCTACCATCATGTGTAACATCACTGGTAAACCAAGGCCCGAAGGTATGTATTCGCTACCCTCGGGACCCTCCTATTGTTTCGTGTAGGCCCTGAACCTTTTCTAAATCATAAAAAAGGGTGGTCGCTTATGGACAGTACCATTAATGGCACCTGTTCCCTTTTCCTTTCATCAAAGGTGATACTCTTTCATCAGTTGTCTGTAAAAGGAAAAAACCTCCGCTTTGTCAAACAATCCCAATGGGACACACCAAAATGGTGACAAAATGGCTGATATTATTTATGTTGCATTACAGTCAAATGGACCAAAGGCCTAAAAGAGCTAAAGGAAGGTAAACTCTACCACATGGAGGACTACGATGATGCCTATTGCTTCGAAGTCAAGAAGACTACCAAAAATGATGAGGGGAAATACACAGTTACTGCCGTCAATAAAGTCGGCAAGGACACTGCGACGATTCCCATCACTGTCAAGCGTAAGTTTTTTCCAATCAGTTGTGATATCTCTTCATTTCTGACAACCATTTATGTCACTCTTTGGGATATTTCCAACCAATCATCATCTCATGATCGGATTGGTGATACCGAGACACACTACACTCCCTCATCCCTTAACAGCAGGACCTGGTTGTCCAAAAAATGACTTGCCTTGTCTTGAACAGCTTTGCCCTGGTCTATTGATGTCTTATGCTATAACCATTCGTTTTCCCAGCAAACCAGCATATTTGGCTTTGCAAATTTCCCTCACAAACTTCGTCGTCGTCATCGGAGCAAAAGCAAACATTGACCTCCTTAATCTCATCCCTCTTATCCTTGATTAGTCACATAGTGCCGATGCGAGCAAATAATCCAATGGTCAGTCGTCGTTGTCGTCATCGTCCAAGATTGGAAGATGTCATAAGGTAACCTGTAATGTCATCTCTTGTAGAAGTGGAGAAACCTCCACCAAAGTCTCCTCAGATCCTCCGCCACAAGGAACAGACCAAGCCACCCAAGTTTGTGGAGACGCCTGAAGACATGACCATCGAAGAGGAAGACAATTTCACCCTGAAGGCTAAGGTGACAGGTGTACCAAGACCTGATGTCTCCTGGCTGAGGTAAGTAAGAGTTTTACTGGGGGTCTTTGGGGGTGGGGTATAGACCAAACCTCCAAAGTTTGTTGAAACGCCTTTAAGACGTAACTACTGTTCAACTTAAAGGCTAAGGTAACAGATGGCTCTGCCCTTTCTGTGAGGTGGTTAAAATCAGGTCAAAATGAAAAGAGAGTGTTGATCCCTTGAAGAGACCAAACCACTGTAATGCCATGGGAGTGGATTTTAACATCCAGCCTTTCAACGCAACTGCTAATTTTGCTCTCGCATAATACTTTATTGCGATTCAGCTGGGCTGTGAGTAGTCTAGAATAGAGGAAATGTCACCGAAAGTGAGATCAGTTCTCGGCGAATAATCTTGCTTTTGCCTTTGAGATGAGTTTCCTTAAGCTGTATCAGTCAAGTCAAATGTTGCCTGAATTCCTCTTCCAGGGGTGAAGAAGTGATCAAACCGACCAAGCAGATCAAGATGACCTATGAAGAGGAGAACTGCGTCCTGCGAGTGCTCAAGGCCCCCATGGGCTTCGCTGGAGAGTACACCTGTAATGCGTCCAACCCTGTGGGTGAGGACACGTGCAAAGCTAATGTCACTATCAATGGTAAGTGCTATGCTAAAGCCAATACAAAGTGAGTGACTAATTTATTCTCCTATGGATGTGAGGTGTGACTTTTTAGAGGAAATCCAGTCCTTGTGCATGAACATTCCAAAATGACCAAGAAAAATTTGTTTTCCAGAATACACCGAGGCCCCAGAATTCACACGGGAGTTGACCGACACCGAGGTGAGGCAGACTAGACCAGCCAAGATGGAATGCCATGTCACAGGTGTACCCACACCCGAGTGCACTTGGTAAGACGTTTTACGATTATTGTTCTGTCCTGTAGGGTCTGAGGGTATCACGTTGAAAATATAGTAGAGCCTTTTAGCGAGGTTGCCAATTGGCGCACATCCGCCCGTTAGTCAAAATAGGTAGAGAATAAAGTAGGGCCAAGTCTACGATTGGTGCACAGCAGCCATTTTTATTTCGTTCATCGATCGGTGTGCATCCGTAGGGGAAGGGTTCAACTGCGTCTTTCCGCACGGTTTTCAAATTTCGTGCGCAGACAATCGTAGCTCAACAGGCAATGGCTCTGACGGAATCAGTCTTATTCCAATACATTGTAAACGATCTTCTGCAGGTGTTTGCATAGTGATGGGGCTATCGATGGGGGCCCTCGTGGAGACAGTTCTTCTGGGGCTGAAGACATGCACCCCCTTCTGAGAAATTCTGGGAACTTCAGCGTTTTAAGGGTTAAAAGAGAGGATTTGGAAGAGATTTAAAAAATTTTCAATCATTTTTCTCTCTAGGTTCGTGGATGATAAGCCCCTAGAAGTAGACGAACGTGTGAAACTGACTAGCAAATACGACAAGAGAGATGACACGACTGTGTTGACGCTCGTTGTGGAGAATGTCAGTCCTGATGACAATGCCACCTATAAGTGTGTGGCAAAGAATTCGGCCGGAGAAGCTGTCACGGAAGCTCAGATCATTGTTGAAAGTAGGTTGAAATGATGAGTTTTTGGTTACGTTTACGGCCTCAACACGCTCAAAGAGCTTCAGACTGACGTGGTATTTCCTACCATTTGCTATCAGGCCAACCCTTCATTTTATCTTCCTTCTCTTGTTTCCAGTGAAGAAAGAATCGCCGAAGTTCATCAAGAAACCGGAGAATCTTGAGATATACGAGCATGAGGACGCCGTATTCGAATCTGAAATCAGCGCTGTCCCGAAACCGACCGTCACTTGGAACATCGGTGACAAGCAAATCAAACCTGATGAGAGACACCTAATTACCAGTGAGAAACAAGTGTATAGGTTCACAATCAAGGACGCCAAGGTCAATGAGACCAACAGCTATACTGTCAGGGCGAAAAACGATGCGGGTGAACAGTTTGCCCAGGGCAGACTCAAAGTTTTGCGTAAGTTATTTGCTGACTTTGTCAAAGGAGAATCAGTTTTTAAATTTTGTTATAAAAGTTCATAAAAAGATAATCAAAGGCACAAATTTGCAACACCGTGGTTATGATTTTTGCATGCAATTTGCCAATTTCAATTTGAAATGTAAGAGCAACCAATTTTCAGCATCTTAGGGTAGCTCGTGTGTGCCCTGCGAATCCATCCAAAAATGACACAAAATGATATATTGTTATAATTGATATCTAGACATGTCAGAACCAATTAAACACTGCCAATGTAGTTGTTGATGTCGTACAGATGCTGCATGCAAAAATCAGCTCAAAATTCCAACTGCTTCATGGTTTTTCAAACATTTGGTAAATGTTTGCAAAATTCTGCCATCAAACTCAAAAAGGGGCCTTGGATCCAGGGCCCATATGACCATCCATGAGCATGAATGTATAGGACTGAAAATCCTGTAAGTCCTGGGTACAAGGTATTTTTAAAGTGGTCTGCATCCGCAAACTGTGCCTGATATAATGCTGAAAATGCTTTTTGCTTATTTCCATCCTTTCTTTACAGCATCAAAGCCACCCAAGTTCACTCAGCCCATCAAGGACATTATCTCCCCTGAACACAGACAAGCTAAGTTTGTGTGTAAGGTGATTGGCACCCCTGCTCCAAAACTCACTTGGTTCCTGAATAGTGTCCAATTAGAGGAGACAGATAAAATCAAATTTGTTTATGACAAGAAATCCAACACTCATTCGTTAGTCATCGATGACACCCTTCCGGAACTGACAGGACCTGTCAAGTGCGTTGCCAAGAACTGTGCTGGCGAGGCGACTTGCGAGGCCAAGTTGACCGTCTGCGGACGTGCCCCGACTTTCATCGAAAAGCCCATCAAATGTACTGTCATGAAAAACCAGACCGCCATTTTCAAGACCAAGATTGATGGCGACCCAACGCCAAAACTGATCTGGTCCAAAGGAAAGTTCACCACTTTCAAAGATGGCGGCCGCAATAAGGTTTACTATGACGATACAATTGACATGTACGTGATCGAGATAAGTAAGATCGTCGAAAAAGACGCGGGAACGTACACTTGTAAGATTAGTAACGAACATGGCGCGGATGATTGCTCCTGTACGCTAATCGTTACGGATGATGAGAGCCTCGTCACAGACTGGCAGGATCAGCTCAAGAAAATGTAAGTTGATTTACTTAAATTTTCATCATTAAGGCTGTTTGTATTTAATCGTGGTTCAGGAAAATAGAAATGCAGTTATACAATGCCATAGTGCAGTTATCTTACATGCAAGATTTCGTTCTGAAGACGATATTTCATTCATTAAAACAAACAATTTTCTCTTCTAGTGAGATTGAGGAGAAACCTCAAGTTGCTGATGAGGTGGACTTCGGCACTCTCAAACATGTCGAGATGGAAGAAGACATCATTGCGCCTGAAAGATCAGCGCCCGTCTTGTCATCGTTTGAGGTGTCTGACACCCAGAAACCTGAATTTGAACGCCATGAGGCAGAAGACGTGAGTATAGTCATATTTTTCATTTTTTATTTCAAATTTGAATGTACTATATTTGCATTATTGAAAAGGTCAATCTTCTCTCATAAATTGTGTCCTTAAGCGGACTTTCTTGAAAGCAATTTATTTGAGTTGACCTAATTTTTGTTCGAATACCAATTTGGTGGTGGTTTGTTTGGTACCAATTTAAATATTTGATGGTCGAAAAAAGGTCGAGCGGCCTGAGACGGTCAGCTGGACTCACCAATTTGTATGGCATTTCAGCACCTGCTTAAAGTATTATGACCACAGTATGATATGTTTGCTTGATGTATATATGCGGCTGGACCTCAGAGCCGGTCAGCTTTGAATGCTTATGAATAATCCTTTGACACATTGCCTCAGTACATATATCTGCCAATTCTTCCAGCAACTTCTTTTGGTTTTCCAAATTTCCTACTTCTTGTTTCCTCCTTGCAAAAAACAACCAACTCCTTGGAATTTTCTCAATCTATTTGTTTGAGCATCTTCAATGTGAAAGTTGCTAATGTATCCGAATAAAATTGATCTGAATCTATGCTTAGAACAGACCTCAGATTGCCTTCCACACATGCCTCACACGCATTTACTTTCACGCATCACCCACGTTCTTCCACAGCTCGACTTTGATTTCAAACCCATGGACTTTAGCACCCGGGAGCGTTCTCCCCTCCGTCTTGATGATCGCGAACGCGAAGTCAAGCCGGAGGAGGAGATCGTGCCCGAGGTCGAGAAAGAGTCCTACCAGCGCCCCCCGCAGGACGCACCTGAGAAAAAGGAGGAAGATTTTGGCCTTGAGATCCCACAGGTCAAGGTTAGTTGTGCATGAAGGTTGCAGCCCTGGAGTAGATGATGTGTTGTAGCCTCTTGTCTTCGTTGCATGTCCGCTATCTCTAATAATCATGCAGTATTTGTTTTACAGCTTATGTACAATCTGCTGTTTGTGGCCTCCCTGTTTAGCTTGGAGCACACATACGTATTGAAGTGCTTGTGAGGTCATATCCTCTACTAGTCCATCTTGAACCTGCTGACACTTTCCTTTCTATACTCCCAGTTTTAAATTCATACACAATGCTGTAGCTTTTACCATCAATGGTTAATGCTTAGCAGGATGAACTTCATGTGTGCTCCATCTTCTGAAGTCATGCAAGCTTTCCCTAGCTTTCTTGTAACTTAACTCAATGAGACTTTCTCACCTATCTCAACTATACTCATTCACCCTTGCACAACACCTCTTCATTCCACACTGTCACTGCACAGCTCAAGAGTGAAATACATCACTCAGCGCTGATTGTTTCAGCTATCTCAACTATACTCGCCCATCTTAATGTTGAACCTGTCTCAGCTATCTCAACTATACCTATCTTGAAGTTGAATCCTTGCACAACACCTCTGCGTTCCACACTGGCTTGCTTCCACACTCTCACCACACAACTGTAGAGTAAAACCTTGTATGTCCTGTCTTTAGATTCAATGTGTGACACCCAGAATAGAGCGTACACCTAATGCAAGCAGATAGTCTTCATGTATTACAGTCAAGTTACTCTTTCAGAGTTATTGTAGAGGTTCCAACTAACTTCTTATTACCGGTCAGGATTTTAAATCCGCCGTTCAAAGCTTGTTGAAGCTATTGCCCACTGATCGGCCTGCGTCAGTCTCTACTCATCATGTGAGGTGCAGCTTGATCAGCAAGGACCCAAAATTGTCATTTGCGGAATATAAGTTGATAAAAACCTGTTTTGCTCCGAGCCAAAATGTACAGCATTTCACATGATTGAATAAATTCTTCCAAAAAAGTGCAATGTATCACCCTGAATTGGAAATCATTGTTAAATTCAAGGAAATGTATTCAAAGAAAAGTGCAGAAATGACACAAGTTGATCGATAAGTGTGAAGAATCAAATCTAGGATCCCGCCTCTCATCCATCTAGGTTCCCGACCTTGTATTAAGTTGGTCTGAAACCAAAGACTTAAGAGTCTGACTTGACCGTAATATTTGAAATACATGTGGGTTTGCTTTAAATGTGCTTATATTAATACTGGCCATTGCATATTTTCAGATTTTGAAAGTTCAGCCATCAAGTTGTAAAATGGATTTACTTGAATATCTTTCTAGCAAATATTGCCAACTTGTTTAACTAATGAGATTGATACCAATGAGGACTTTAGGCCAAGGGAAAATCTCCATCAGTATATCACGTATCAGAGTGCATATTTTGAATTAGACTAAATGATGATGAGCTCCTCTGGACACTAGCGCAGGGTAGAGAACCTGCCAAATTTTTTATGTCTAAATGCAAACTGACCGTCTCTTTCCAGTGGGAGTTCATTAAGAAACTTGAAGACCAAACCGTCCCAGAAAAAACCTCTGCCGTTTTCGACTGCGAGGTAACAATCAAGGACTTCGACGTCGATTGGTACGTCAACAATGCCAAGGTCGAGCCCGGCCCGAAGTACCAGGTGGACATGGATGGCAAGAAGCACACTCTGATGGTCAACATGTGCCGACCAGAAGATGAATGTGAGGTGAAGTGTGCCTTTGGTGATGCAAAGACTACTGCCAAGCTGTTTGTCATTCGTAAGTGAAATTATGTTCTCTGTGAGCTTCTGATAAGGTTGTTTTGCAAAGTGTTGACTGTACTGGTAGATGAGCCAATATCTTAGTACTCAGATCATGACCACGAAAGAAGAACTATTTGCTTAACCTGTATGTGGTCACTCATATGACTGGGGTGAAACTGTAGGTCAATACTCTTGTTAGTCATGGCCCCTGAGAGGCTTGCAAGGATGCCCGAGGGGCTAGCGATGCCTACCTCATCGAAAATTTCAAGGCCTCTCACCACCATTTTCCAAGTTAAATTCCTTGACCAGTGAGTTAAGTGAGGTTGACAGCCCTTGCTTTCTCACATACAGTTTTAAACAATCCACCGAGTTGACTTGGTAAGTGTCATGAGAAAGTTTAAACTGAGTGTTTGTGAGACAAAGAAATATGGTGTAAATTGATAAAATATCTTTCTCTCCGCCACAGCTAAAGTCTTCGAATTCACCTCGCCTCTTAAAGACATCACAGTCAAAGAAGACGAGACCGCCATCTTTGAATGTGAGGTCAACGATGAGGAAGCTGAGGTCACCTGGACTGTCAATGGAAAACCGATCAAACCGGATGGAGAGAAATACGAAGTTATCGTTGATGGTTTGGTGCGCCGGTTGGTGATCCACGATGCTAAGGAGTCTGACGTTGGAAAGGTCCAAGCGACGCTACCCACTGCTGCAACTGATGCTAAGCTCAATGTGGAAGGTAGGGAGAATTTATTATTTTATCTGTATTTCCATATGTTTGGGGGACATTGATAAGGGGAAAAGTTTGAAAGCATCTTGAAAAAAGGTTAAGCGCACTGGTTTTCATGATATTAAAACTATAGTACCATCGGGTCAAGCTTGACCTATTTAGCTTGGGTCTGCACACAGGTTTTAAATTGATCTGGAAAATTACGGAGGTCAGCTTCACATGATGATAGTATAGCATTAAATCATATGACCTGATGCCATCCCATTTGGTTCTCTTGGGCCTGCAAGGAATCTGTGAAGTATGGTACCCAATATAGCATTTGCTGAAAAATTCTTTCGAGAGGCTTTCAAACATTTCTCCTGCTGTTCAGACTCTCTCTAACTCACTGTATAAGCTATGTATCTGTGAATGTTACATAAAGAAATAATCAAACTATTATTAATCGTCTTGTGTCACATGAATGTTCATTAAGTCCATTGTCTCTTCTGAATTAAAAGGTAGGTTAACCCCAAAGCTATTTGCATCCGCAAAGTAATTTTGAAAATTATGCATCCAAGCTTGAATAACTTCAAAAATAAATAACCACCCTTTACCAAGCAACATTTTTTATTTAAAAAGCTGTCGTGGAAAATGTAAGGTACATTGTTGTGTTTTACTGCACAAAACTGGCACACACATGGAAAAGTTCTTCATTTATTTATGTGTATTGCACAGTTTATTAGTATTTTGTTTCAAAGGAAAGCACATTTTCACTTGTTCATTTGAGAATCACCTTTAAATTGAACATAGTTTTGGTACTGTGTTTGCTTCATATATTTGTATCATCTGATGTTGACTATGCCAGAGTTTTTCCCTAATTCTGCTTTGCTTCAAAATGCTTTCTGGCATATAAATCTCTAGGGTTTGCATTCTCTAACTGTAACGCATAATATATCTCAATGCAACAACCTAACTTTATTCAGTGTATTCCTGACACCACAATTTGTCTGAATTCTATGGTACAGTACCTGTACTTGACATCTCACTGTGTAAAAAACACATTTACCGGGATATATTTCCATCAGTTCCAAGCAAAAAGGTGGTACTTTTGAGTTCTATCAACAAAATGAACTATTCAGTCAACATGTACATCACATCTAACAGAACACAGTTTAACTTACAAATTTTGTGCTCACCACTGAATTCATTGCACCACTGAACCTGTAAAATGTGGGAATAACCATCATTAATCACTCTCTGAAAACACACAGTGACAAATCCCATCCAGAAATTCCTTCTCATCCATTTCTCAGCTTTGACAGCAGATTACACTAGCACCATACAGAACCTCACATCACATGTGGTCTTCCTCAATCTAGTTGCCCTCATCTCACTCATTATACTCATTGTTTTGCTCTGCCGGTGACGTCTGCTTTCTGCTACATACCATTCATAAT
Organism: Lineus longissimus; assembly: GCF_910592395.1. Taxonomy (NCBI): domain Eukaryota; kingdom Metazoa; phylum Nemertea; class Pilidiophora; order Heteronemertea; family Lineidae; genus Lineus; species Lineus longissimus. The sequence goes on from NC_088322.1 coordinate 10,265,532, forward strand.
CATTTCACCAACAATTTGTTGGACATGATCTCTCTCCTTGCTCTTCTGTGACATATCAATTCCTCTTTGCTTTAGTTAAACTTGATGACCATTAAACTTAACCTTGTGTCACTCATGCTTTTAGCTCTCCTCAGTTTGGTGATAACCTTTCGCTGTAGCGTCATTAATCACATGGCTTTGTTGTGCTAATATTGCTAAAGAGGACTTTTGGTGTGGTGTTGTTCAGTCACAACCTCTCGTCGCTTGAATGTCTTCTGTTAGCTCCATGACCTCTGCATCGATGTTCAATATTCACAGATCTAATGGTGTACCTCTTTGGTGTTCCCACTCACATTTATTATGCCCTGGTGTGCTTTGTTGTCTATTGGTAAGCCTCTGGAGTCGGCCATTCAAAGGATTGGCTTCAACTTCGAATTGCCTCACAGCCTTTACATATATCTTGTTACGTTGTACAGAACCTCTGCTTTGGTGTGCGTGGTACGTCACAGATCATCTCACTTCCTTGGTGTGCTCTCTTCTTGGGTAACTTATCTGCCTCGGTGTGCTGTGCTGCCTAACGGTAATCCTCTGGCATAGCCCGCTTTATTGATGCATGTACCCCCTCTAAGCATGGTAATTTCTTCACAGCAGCCTGCGCAGACTCCTCAAGCTCCTCCTCATCTTCCTCGAGTGATGCAGAATGCTTCTATGAGGAACCCATCACACAAGTCACAGTCTGCAAACCTGAGGCAGAACCTGATTTCCAGAGCCCTCTCCTTGAACCCAGAGGTTTCAGACAGCTGAGCAGCTCCGATGATGATTCAAAACTCGACTCGTTCTATTCTGTTGAGTCTGGTCACGACACTGAGCCAGAGGTTGAAGAAATTGTCATTAGAGCTGGGCCAGAAAGGAAAGAACTTCCTAAGATGGACGCTTTCGAAGTCTTTTTGAACTTTCAAAAGATATCTAGTAGTAGTTCATCCAACATGAGCGATTCAGATGCGATAGAAGAAGAAAGAATTGCACCAACGCAAAAAGAAGTTGATATTTCTGGCATTTTAGTTTGGCCTTCTGATGATGATGTAGACAGGGTGACTTTGAGAAGAAAATCATCATCTTCATCATCTTCCTCATCCTCAGATTCCCAAGATGAGTCAAAAGAGAAGGAAAAGCTACACGATTCTGACATTGAGAAGCCACTTTGGGTCAAGGTCATAGCCAAGAAAAGCTCTAGTAGCTCAAGTTCAAGTTCAGACTCTGATGAAAAGTCTAAGCTCAGTGGAAAATTACCTGAGATTTCAGTTCCTGAGGTCATGGTCAAAGATGAGGTCACAGTCAGACGAACTAGCTCAAGTTCTAGTTCAGATGAAAATGTAAAAGATAGTATACATGGGGGTACAGTTGATATCAAAGCTAAAGGTATGTCTTTTGATAGTGCATCTGAATCAGAGAGTGAGGAAAGTGAGGTAAATTCTATCTTAGAAAATGAAAATGTTATTGAATCTAAAGTAGAATCGGTACTGGAAGAGGATGAGTTGGAAATATCTGGCGAGGAGGGGGTGGTATCTTCAGATACTCCAGGTGAAATCCAGCCAGACTCAAAATATGCCCGCAAAGATGACCTGTTTTCACCATTGGAACATGGCGTTCTTGAATTTCCTTTGTCTGCCTATGAGAAAGAGGAGCAGCCTGTCTTCTCTGAAGTATCGGAAAATGAGGAACAGTTCCTGGATCTTTGCAGCTCTACCTCAAGTAACTCATGTTCAGAGTCAGACTACATGAAAGTGGATTTACCACTTATGCGCAGCTCACCAGTACAACGATCGAGCCTCGATCAACTCAGATTGACACCGAGTTGCGATACAAGTTTTGGTGAGGAACCAGAGTTGAGAGACTTGTCATATGAGGATATGGACCTACCGGTATCCTATCCGCAGGCAGAGAGCATTCCTGAAGAATCGTCCACAGAGAAAGAACCTTCGTTGGCTTCATCCATGCTCGTTGGACTGAAAGGAACACCTCCAAGGACGCCTACATTGTCAGTCATCAGGCATCCATACAGCCCATCAAGCGAACCAGAAAAGTTAGGTGCACATTCCCTTGATCCAGCACTCGCCTACCTACAGATTGAGTCATCCAAAACTCCAGACCTTATACAAAAACAACCAGAATCAGAGCAAACCAGTTCGGCAGATGATAAACTTGTCCAAGAACAGGTTCGAGAGGATTCTCCATTTAGAGCAATCAGTCCACATACACCAACTAGTACTAGCATAGATATCCCAAGGAGTCCCAAGGCTGTTCGCCCAACTCTGAAATCCAAGCCATTTGTAATACAAGATGTGAAGTTGGATTTGTCCTCACCAGACTCTCCTGACAGTAAGGGACCAGGGGGTGAGATGGAATGGGATCTCCCAACTCAGGAAGACATACAGCCTGAGGGGGTTGGATTGGTAGACTCTGGGGTGGAACCTGGGAGTCTTCATCCACTGTTTGTGTTGTCTAAGGAGGACATTGAACCATTCTGCAAGCTACCATATCCAATGGTCATTTCTCAGCAACCCACAGAGAGAAGTGAAGGCTTTCTCCAGTTTGAAAGGCCCGATCTTCCTGAAGTTGATGTAGAGCAAGATGAGGCTTTTGATCCAAGAGGAATGCTAAGAACTGAACAGACTTATGAGGTTGACAACACGACTGATTATGCACCAGTTGAATTCCTCGTCCACATGCCTGATGGAAAAATGGGTTTGAAGTCTTCAGACTACGAAATGACAATGTTCCGTCCAAAAGGGGAATTCGAAAATGATGTCAGTGAATCTAGCTCAAGTGATGAGTTCACTGATGATGATGATGACAGAGATAGGAACGTCAGTCTGATATCCAAGTCTTATGTAGATGTGGCTGCAACTGTTGGAGAGATGGGAGAGCTGGAATTCAGAATACCCGTGGAGAGTGGGGAAGGTGTGATTGCAATGCTGGCTGATCAGCCAGGGGTGGGGTTAGGAGAACCAAGATCCAGACACGACCCTTATCAGGCTGCAACTGAAGATCCAATGCTGTATAGGTCTGAGACAATGCTTGATTATGATCCATTTTATGGGCCTGAGTCATTGGAATTCATGATTGGGCTTTCTGAAGGGACAATTGACCTGCGCCCTCATCGAGGAGTCCTGTTGGATGACATACGAGAGGAGAGCGACGAAAACAGTGTGCACTCCAAGGCTGACAATAGGGAGGATAGCAATGCTGATCATTCAGGTGCACTCAACTATTCCTTCAGCTCAGATTCCGAGGATGTGACAGAGTTCAGGGATGAACTGGATGTTAGAATTGAAGATGACACTTTCAGTAGTGATATGGAGTATGCTTCAGATGAAGCTGCTGTGAATGAGCCATCAAATGACATTGTGTTGACATCACCAGAAGGCAGTTCATCTCCCATCACCATCGCTGAACTAGTCCAACATGACCAAATCTTGCCTACGTTTCCCCCTCAAGAGTCACCCCGCATGTCAGAACACTCTACCTCACCCTCATCTTTGCATTTAGAAGAAGAATGCCCATCCTCTGCTCAAGTGAAGGAGCACCTTTCCTTGTCCACTGAGGATCATCTTCCCTCGTCCGCCTCCGACGAGGAAGCCTCATCGGATCACTCCTTATCAGTGCATGTTGATCTTCCTTCTGTCTCTTCACAACTTGCCGCTGAAAAACCTGATTCAAAAGAGAGAGGTAAATGATGATGTGTTATAGTTGACAGTGGTTTGGGCACATGCCAGCAGAATTGCTCTAAATGAGAATTTGAAAGTTACCATTATGAGAGAATATGGTAATTTTATTAAGAAAGAACATAAACCAGACAAACTGCCAATGTGTGCTCAGCTTCAATAGGAATACAACTTCGACTTCAAACTGACTTTAATATTATCTGTGCAAGCTAAGCATCCCATCCAACCAGCTTATATGTGGCATTCGTTGTTCTTTCACAAGCAGCTTATTATAAAGTCAACACAGAGTATTTTTTGTCAGTGTGCTTAGAAGCTTTTTTGGTGGGGTGGACGAGTGTCAGCTTTCAATCAAAGTAAAATCATTGTCCTTTTAATAATGGAAGTAACAGAGTTACTGTTGCCTTAGGTTACCTTAAAAATTCATCAAGGTTTGATATTTTTGTTGAAGAAACGTTACATGTGGTGACATTGACAAGTGGGGTGTAGTTGCCATGTAGTAGAAACTTTACTCCAGTCTCAGAGAGAAATAATGTTCCTGCTAGATGGCAAACTAACTTATATAATGTGAGATTGGAATTTCTATCTCTAAATATTAGCATAAATCACCTTTACCACCCTACCAAAACAAGCATAAGACACTAAATCAATCCTGCCAGCTTTTGCATTTGGTATGTCCACTGCTTTACATGTATTCATTTTGCATGTTCCCCTGCAGCTACTGAGCCAATCCTAGCTGAAGAGGTCATTCAACCAGAGCAGTCAGCCCCAGTTAAACAGGAACCTGGTAAGATGTCATCTTTGTTACATGTCTGATGTATTATTACTGTTTCATTCTTTCAGTTAGTTTTGGAGTGCAGACAAATTTTAAAACAATTTGGTGAATTTTGTTAAAAACTTAAAACCTTAGCGTAGGGGCAAGCAACGTTTGCTTCATAACTTTTATGACACACTCTTCAAGCACCCACAAAAAGACCATTATGTATAATTGTTTTGGAATTTGTCTGTAAACCAATGTCTTGCGTCTGTCCATCCTTTCTTTGATAGGTTGCATGCATAGGAAATACTCAGTGATATATTCGATACGTTATGACTAACTTTGTGCATGTAGAAAGAAACATCTAACATCTTATCATAGAAATTCTAAGTATTTTAGAAATGACTTGCAATTTTGTTCATAGTTGTCTTCAGGAACATCAGGGCAACTGATACAATCTATTACCTGTTGATTTTAATATGTGCTCTCCTAACTTTTGCATGTAGATTACTATTTAACATGTTTAAATATAATTTCTAAGATGTTAGTTTGAACCTTAATATTTTCTCACTTACATTGTTACATAAACATTAAGGGAAAGCCATTTCCTAAAAACCTATCAGAACGAAATCAAATCATTTTTTGTGGTCAGTGTACAGCTTTGACACAGTGAAGAAATAAGGGGAAAGCACAACAAACAAAATCTTCAGAAACTGCCAAAAAACATTGCTGATGCTTAATGCTTTCTGTAACAATGGTATTTTGTGTTGAAGTTCTGATCAGCTATCTAACTTATGTCTGCATGTTTGTTTGCACTAACATTCCAGAATTTGGTATTAAACTGAAGAAGTCTTCATCAAGCTCAAGTTCAAGCAGCTCAAGTAGTTCGAGTTCGAGTGATTCTGACAAAAGCAAGGGGTCAGACAAAAAACTGACTCTTGACTTTGACTTACCTAAACCTGACTTGAAATTTGGACTGCAAAGGGCAAAGGGTAAATCTAGTTCTTCTAGTTCATCCTCTGAAAGTGAGGATGGGGGAGGGTTTAAGGGTACTATTGATTTGATGCCTTGTACAACTGGGGCAACTTCGAGTAAGGATGAGGACGAGGCTCCTCCAGAGCCGAAGAAGGTCAAGAGGTTAAGGCGGAGGTCGAGTCGCTCCTCCAAGTCAAGTACATCAACCAGTTCTACCTCAAGTGATTCTGAAGATGGCGCACCAGGCCGGCGGTCACCTCCAAGACGGAAGAAGGGGAGTGACTCAGCGTCCAGCAGTTCCTCTAAGGGTTCTGATAAAGAGTTTGAAGTAATTGTCCCAGTGTACGAACCAAAGGTCAAATTTAGTAGGGATTTAGATGCCCCTGATTTTGAAGGAATGATCCATGAGCCTACAGTGGTCATCCCGACTGATGCCGATGACAAACCAAAGGATAAAAAGAAGAAAGGATTCAAAATGCCGTCCTTGAAATTCCCAAAACCCCACTGGAAGAAAAGTGGGAAGTACAATCTGCCCAGGGAAGAGCCTGAAAAGCCAGAGATCCAAGAAGAATTCAAACCAGAACTTATTCTACCTGATCCGGAGGTTGAAATAGTTGCATCTGTTGACGTTCCTGCTTTCTCTGCTTTGAAGATTGATGTTGATGATGAACCTCTGGCAGTGAAAACAGAGGTGGAAACACCTATGGGTGACGTACCTGTTGTCGAACTCAAGCTGCAGAAACCAGAACCAGACTTTGATGTTTCATTAAATATTGATCTCAAGAGGAAGAGTTCATCTTCCTCCTCCTCATCTTCATCATCTTCATCATCTTCATCATCGTCTTCATCATCGTCTGAAAGTGAGAAAGGTGCAGGTGTGGCTGTTGCTCCTCCTGGTCTGGATGTCGATGGCAAGGTGAGTCTGAAACCAGCAAAGGCCTACATTCCTGGTACTGACCTAGATTCTGCTTCATCCTCTGATGCTTCATTTGAAGGAGCAAAGACTGGAATGAATGTCAAACTAGCAGAGCCTGAAATCAACTTAGTGATTCAGAAGCCGGAAATGCCCAGCAGGTCGTCTTCTTCTTCCTCCTCAGAGTCTGAGATTGTGGCTGCTGTTGAGATTGAGGTCAAGGCTGCACCAAAGATTGACTCAGATGTGGATCCACTTGCGTTTGACCTTGAATTGGACAAACCGGATGTTGACAGAGATGTTGACCTGGATAAACCAAAAGGCAAAGGCCAGTTCCAACTGCCCTCTTTCTCTGTACCAAAACCACATTGGAAGAAGGGTGTAAAGCCAGATGATGGTGATGCTAGAAGTAAGTCATCCTCAACCTCATCATCGTCCAGCTCCACATCATCATCTTCCAGTGAGTCAGAGGATGACGATAACAAAATCATTGCCATTGAAGTACCAACAGTGGAAGCGCCAAAGGCAGATATTGATTTTAGACCAGAATCTCCAGAAGTTGGTGTTGACATTGACATCAATAGGCCAGATGTTGGAAAGACAAAGGGCAAAGGAAAATTCCAATTGCCTCAATTTTCAATGCCTAAGCCTCACTGGAAGAAGGGTGAGAAACCAGATGTGGATGTGGATGTTAAACCACCTGGATTTGAAGGTGAAATAGTCCTTGCTAGGCGACCAAGCAAATCATCATCATCTAGCTCATCATCATCTTCAAGTGAATCTGAGGATGAGGGAAAGAAGGTCATTGAATTGCCCTCAGTGGAGAAACCAAAGTTGGACATCGAACTCAAAACAGAGAAGCCTCCACCTATTGGGATGACCTTGGAAATCAAACGACCTGATCATGAATCCAGTGAGTCTTCAACAAGTGAAAGTGAAGATGATGAAAAGAAAAAGAAAGACAAGAAGGGATTCAAATTTCCAAAGTTTTCAATGCCAAAGCCTCACTTTAAAAAGAAAGGGCAATATGATATCAGTGATTTTGATGGTGAAGTAAAAGGAGACATTGATCTTCCATCCGATTCTGACAAGGAGCTGGAGATTATAGCAGCAGTTGAGGTTCCAACAGTTGAAGCTTCACCGAAGTTTGACATCGATGTGGAACCGGCAGGTGTTGACCCTGAATTTGACAAGCCGGAGACACCCGAGTTTGACATAGATGTTGACCTGGACAAACCCAAAGGCAAAGGCAAGTTCAAACTGCCCACTTTCTCTGTACCAAAACCACATTGGAAGAAAGGCGAGAAACCAGATGTTGATGCCAAAAGCACGTCATCATCATCATCATCATCATCATCCAGCTTTTCATCATCTTCCAGTGAGTCAGAGGATGATGATCGAAAAGTCATTGCCATTGAAATACCAACAGTGGAAGCGCCAAAGGCAGATATTGAATTTAGACCAGAATCCCCAGAAGTTGGTGTTGACATTGACCTCGATAGGCCAGATGTTGGAAAGCCAAAGGGCAAAGGAAAATTCAAATTGCCTCAATTTTCAATGCCTAAGCCTCACTGGAAGAAGGGTGAGAAACCAGATGTGGATGTGGATGTTAAACCATCTGGATTTGAAGGTGAAATAGTCCTTGCTAGGCGACCAAGCAAATCATCATCATCTAGCTCATCATCATCTTCAAGTGAATCTGAGGATGAGGGAAAGAAGGTCATTGAATTGCCCTCAGTGGAGAAACCAAAGTTGGACATCGAACTCAAAACAGAGAAGCCTCCACCTATTGGGATGACCTTGGAAATCAAACGACCCGATCATGAATCCAGTGAGTCTTCAACAAGTGAAAGTGAAGATGATGAAAAGAAGAAGAAAGACAAGAAGGGATTCAAATTTCCAAAGTTTTCAATGTCAAAGCCTCACTTTAAAAAGAAAGGGCAATATGATATCAATGATTTTGATGCTGAAGTAAAAGGAGACATTGATCTTCCATCCGATTCTGACAAGGAGCTGGAGATTATAGCAGCAGTTGAGGTTCCAACAGTTGAAGCTTCACCGAAGTTTGACATCGATGTGGAACCGGCAGGTGTTGACCTTGAATTTGACAAGCCGGAGACACCCGAGGTTGACATAGATGTTGACCTGGACAAACCCAAAGGCAAAGGCAAGTTCAAACTGCCCACTTTCTCTGTACCAAAACCACATTGGAAGAAAGGCGAGAAACCAGATGTTGATGCCAAAAGCACGTCATCATCATCATCATCATCATCATCCAGCTCTTCATCATCTTCCAGTGAGTCAGAGGATGATGATCAAAAAGTCATTGCCATTGAAATACCTACAGTGGAAGCGCCAAAGGCAGATATTGAATTTAGACCAGAATCCCCAGAAGTTGGTGTTGACATTGACCTCGATAGGCCAGATGTTGGAAAGCCAAAGGGCAAAGGAAAATTCAAATTGCCTCAATTTTCAATGCCTAAGCCTCACTGGAAGAAGGGTGAGAAACCAGATGTGGATGTGGATGTTAAACCACCTGGATTTGAAGGTGAAATAGTCCTTGCTAGGCGACCAAGCAAATCATCATCATCTAGCTCATCATCATCTTCAAGTGAATCTGAGGATGAGGGAAAGAAGGTCATTGAATTGCCCTCAGTGGAGAAACCAAAGTTGGACATCGAACTCAAAACAGAGAAGCCTCCACCTATTGGGATGACCTTGGAAATCAAACGACCAGATCATGAATCCAGTGAGTCTTCAACAAGTGAAAGTGAAGATGATGAAAAGAAGAAGAAAGACAAGAAGGGATTCAAATTTCCAAAGTTTTCAATGCCAAAGCCTCACTTTAAAAAGAAAGGGCAATATGATATCAATGATTTTGATGCTGAAGTAAAAGGAGACATTGATCTTCCATCCGATTCTGACAAGGAACTGGAGATTAAAGCAGCAGTTGAGGTTCCAACAGTTGAAGCTTCACCAAAGTTTGACATCGATGTGGAACCGGCAGGTGTTGACCTTGACTTTGACAAGCCGGAGACACCTGAGGTTAACATAGATGTTGACCTGGACAAACCCAAAGGCAAAGGCAAGTTCAAACTGCCCACTTTCTCTGTACCAAAACCACATTGGAAGAAAGGCGAGAAACCAGATGTTGATGCCAAAAGCACGTCATCATCATCATCATCATCATCCAGCTCTTCATCATCTTCCAGTGAGTCAGAGGATGATGATCAAAAAGTCATTGCCATTGAAATACCTACAGTGGAAGCGCCAAAGGCAGATATTGAATTTAGACCAGAATCCCCAGAAGTTGGTGTTGACATTGACCTCGATAGGCCAGATGTTGGAAAGCCAAAGGGCAAAGGAAAATTCAAATTGCCTCAATTTTCAATGCCTAAGCCTCACTGGAAGAAGGGTGAGAAACCAGATGTGGATGTGGATGTTAAACCACCTGGATTTGAAGGTGAAATAGTCCTTGCTAGGCGACCAAGCAAATCATCATCATCTAGCTCATCATCATCTTCAAGTGAATCTGAGGATGAGGGAAAGAAGGTCATTGAATTGCCCTCAGTGGAGAAACCAAAGTTGGACATCGAACTCAAAACAGAGAAGCCTCCACCTATTGGGATGACCTTGGAAATCAAACGACCCGATCATGAATCCAGTGAGTCTTCAACAAGTGAAAGTGAAGATGATGAAAAGAAGAAGAAAGACAAGAAGGGATTCAAATTTCCAAAGTTTTCAATGCCAAAGCCTCACTTTAAAAAGAAAGGGCAATATGATATCAATGATTTTGATGCTGAAGTAAAAGGAGACATTGATCTTCCATCTGATTCTGACAAGGAGCTGGAGATTATAGCAGCAGTTGAGGTTCCAACAGTTGAAGCTTCACCGAAGTTTGAAATCGATGTGGAACCGGCAGGTGTTGACCTTGTTTTTGACAAGCCGGAGACACCCGAGGTTGACATAGATGTTGACCTGGACAAACCCAAAGGCAAAGGCAAGTTCAAACTGCCCACTTTCTCTGTACCAAAACCACATTGGAAGAAAGGCGAGAAACCAGATGTTGATGCCAAAAGCACGTCATCATCATCATCATCCAGCTCTTCATCATCTTCCAGTGAGTCAGAGGATGATGATCAAAATGTCATTGCCATTGAAATACCTACAGTGGAAGCGCCAAAGGCAGATATTGAATTTAGACCAGAATCCCCAGAAGTTGGTGTTGACATTGACCTCGATAGGCCAGATGTTGGAAAGCCAAAGGGCAAAGGAAAATTCAAATTGCCTCAATTTTCAATGCCTAAGCCTCACTGGAAGAAGGGTGAGAAACCAGATGTGGATGTGGATGTTAAACCACCTGGATTTGAAGGTGAAATAGTCCTTGCTAGGCGACCAAGCAAATCATCATCATCTAGCTCATCATCATCTTCAAGTGAATCTGAGGATGAGGGAAAGAAGGTCATTGAATTGCCCTCAGTGGAGAAACCAAAGTTGGACATCGAACTCAAAACAGAGAAGCCTCCACCTATTGGGATGACCTTGGAAATCAAACGACCTGATCATGAATCCAGTGAGTCTTCAACAAGTGAAAGTGAAGATGATGAAAAGAAAAAGAAAGACAAGAAGGGATTCAAATTTCCAAAGTTTTCAATGCCAAAGCCTCACTTTAAAAAGAAAGGGCAATATGATATCAGTGATTTTGATGGTGAAGTAAAAGGAGACATTGATATTCCATCCGATTCTGACAAGGAGCTGGAGATTATAGCAGCAGTTGAGGTTCCAACAGTTGAAGCTTCACCGAAGTTTGACATCGATGTGGAACCGGCAGGTGTTGACCTTGACTTTGACAAGCCGGAGACACCCGAGGTTGACATAGATGTTGACCTGGACAAACCCAAAGGCAAAGGCAAGTTCAAACTGCCCACTTTCTCTGTACCAAAACCACATTGGAAGAAAGGCGAGAAACCAGATGTTGATGCCAAAAGCACGTCATCATCATCATCATCATCATCCAGCTCTTCATCATCTTCCAGTGAGTCAGAGGATGATGATCAAAAAGTCATTGCCATTGAAATACCTACAGTGGAAGCGCCAAAGGCAGATATTGAATTTAGACCAGAATCCCCAGAAGTTGGTGTTGACATTGACCTCGATAGGCCAGATGTTGGAAAGCCAAAGGGCAAAGGAAAATTCAAATTGCCTCAATTTTCAATGCCTAAGCCTCACTGGAAGAAGGGTGAGAAACCAGATGTGGATGTGGATGTTAAACCACCTGGATTTGAAGGTGAAATAGTCCTTGCTAGGCGACCAAGCAAATCATCATCATCTAGCTCATCATCATCTTCAAGTGAATCTGAGGATGAGGGAAAGAAGGTCATTGAATTGCCCTCAGTGGAGAAACCAAAGTTGGACATCGAACTCAAAACAGAGAAGCCTCCACCTATTGGGATGACCTTGGAAATCAAACGACCTGATCATGAATCCAGTGAGTCTTCAACAAGTGAAAGTGAAGATGATGAAAAGAAAAAAAAAGACAAGAAGGGATTCAAATTTCCAAAGTTTTCAATGCCAAAGCCTCACTTTAAAAAGAAAGGGCAATATGATATCAATGATTTTGATGCTGAAGTAAAAGGAGACATTGATCTTCCATCCGATTCTGACAAGGAGCTGGAGATTATAGCAGCAGTTGAGGTTCCAACAGTTGAAGCTTCACCGAAGTTTGACATCGATGTGGAACCAGCAGGTTTTGACCTTGACTTTGACAAGCCCGAGACACCTGAGGTTGACATAGATGTTGACCTGGACAAACCCAAAGGCAAAGGCAAGTTCAAACTGCCCACTTTCTCTGTACCAAAACCACATTGGAAGAAAGGCGAGAAACCAGATGTTGATGCCAAAAGCACGTCATCATCATCATCATCCAGCTCTTCATCATCTTCCAGTGAGTCAGAGGATGATGATCAAAAAGTCATTGCCATTGAAATACCAACAGTGGAAGCGCCAAAGGCAGATATTGAATTTAGACCAGAATCCCCAGAAGTTGGTGTTGACATTGACCTCGATAGGCCAGATGTTGGAAAGCCAAAGGGCAAAGGAAAATTCAAATTGCCTCAATTTTCAATGCCTAAGCCTCACTGGAAGAAGGGTGAGAAACCAGATGTGGATGTGGATGTTAAACCACCTCGATTTGAAGGTGAAATAGTCCTAGCTAGGCAACCAAGCAAATCATCATCCAGCTCATCATCATCTTCAAGTGAATCTGAGGATGAGGGAAAGAAGGTCATTGAATTGCCCTCAGTGGAGAAACCAAAGTTGGACATCGAACTCAAAACAGAGAAGCCTCCACCTATTGGGATGACCTTGGAAATCAAACGACCCGATCATGAATCCAGTGAGTCTTCAACAAGTGAAAGTGAAGATGATGAAAAGAAGAAGAAAGACAAGAAGGGATTCAAATTTCCAAAGTTTTCAATGCCAAAGCCTCACTTTAAAAAGAAAGGGCAATATGATATCAGTGATTTTGATGGTGAAGTAAAAGGAGACATTGATCTTCCATCCGATTCTGACAAGGAGCTGGAGATTATAGCAGCAGTTGAGGTTCCAACAGTTGAAGCTTCACCGAAGTTTGACATCGATGTGGAACCGGCAGGTGTTGACCTTGACTTTGACAAGCCGGAGACACCCGAGGTTGACATAGATGTTGACCTGGACAAACCCAAAGGCAAAGGCAAGTTCAAACTGCCCACTTTCTCTGTACCAAAACCACATTGGAAGAAAGGCGAGAAACCAGATGTTGATGCCAAAAGCACGTCATCATCATCATCATCATCATCATCATCCAGCTCTTCATCATCTTCCAGTGAGTCAGAGGATGATGATCAAAAAGTCATTGCCATTGAAATACCTACAGTGGAAGCGCCAAAGGCAGATATTGAATTTAGACCAGAATCCCCAGAAGTTGGTGTTGACATTAACCTCGATAGGCCAGATGTTGGAAAGCCAAAGGGCAAAGGAAAATTCAAATTGCCTCAATTTTCAATGCCTAAGCCTCACTGGAAGAAGGGTGAGAAACCAGATGTGGATGTGGATGTTAAACCACCTGGATTTGAAGGTGAAATAGTCCTTGCTAGGCGACCAAGCAAATCATCATCATCTAGCTCATCATCATCTTCAAGTGAATCTGAGGATGAGGGAAAGAAGGTCATTGAATTGCCCTCAGTGGAGAAACCAAAATTGGACATCGAACTCAAAACAGAGAAGCCTCCACCTATTGGGATGACCTTGGAAATCAAACGACCCGATCATGAATCCAGTGAGTCTTCAACAAGTGAAAGTGAAGATGATGAAAAGAAGAAAAAAGACAAGAAGGGATTCAAATTTCCAAAGTTTTCAATGCCAAAGCCTCACTTTAAAAAGAAAGGGCAATATGATATCAATGATTTTGATGCTGAAGTAAAAGGAGACATTGATCTTCCATCCGATTCTGACAAGGAGCTGGAGATTATAGCAGCAGTTGAGGTTCCAACAGTTGAAGCTTCACCGAAGTTTGACATTGATTCGGAACCAGCAGGTGTTGACCTTGACTTTGACAAGCCCGAGACACCTGTGGTTGACATAAATGTTGACCTGGACAAACCCAAAGGCAAAGGCAAGTTCAAACTGCCCGCTTTCTCCATTCCTAAACCGAAATGGAAAAAGGGTGAGAAACCTGAGGTTGACGGCGAAGTGAAGCCACCTGGGTTTGAAGGTGAATTCGTCCTTGAAAGGAGATCTAGCAAACCATCTTCATCTTCATCTTCTCCTTCTTCCTCATCTTCCTCTTCTAGTGAATCGGAGGAAGAACCAAAACAGATTGTAGCCATTGAAGTACCAGTGGTGGAGGCTCCTAAGGCAGGTTTCGAATTCGAACCTGAATCTCCTGAGATTGGGGTAGATATAGATTATGATAAGCCACATGTGGAGACACCAAAGGGCAGAGGCAAATTCAGAATGCCTGGATTTTCCATTCCGAAACTAAAATGGAAGAAGGGTGAGAAGCCTGAGGCTGATGGAGAAGTGAAGCCCCCTGGATTTGAAGGTGAATTCGTCCTTGAGAGGAGACCTAGCAAATCATCATCATCATCATCATCATCGTCATCTTCCTCTTCCTCCTCTTCTAGTGAATCGGAGGAAGAACCAGAAAAAATTGTAGCCATTGAAGTTCCAGTGGTGGAGGCTCCAAAAGTAGGTTTTGAATTTGAACCTGAATCCCCTGAGATTGGATTGAATATTGACGTAGATAAGCCGGATGTGGAGACGCCAAAGGGCAAAGGCAAATTCAAAATGCCTGGATTTTCCATTCCAAAACCAAAATGGAAAAAGGGTGAAAAACCAGAGGTTGATGGAGAAGTGCATCCCCCTGGGTTTGAGGGTGAATTCGTCCTTGAGAGGAGACCTAGCAAATCATCATCATCATCATCATCGTCATCTTCCTCTTCCTCCTCTTCTAGTGAATCGGAGGAAGAACCAGAAAAGATTGTAGCCATTGGAGTGCCAGTGGTGGAGGCCCCAAAAGCAGGTTTTGAGCTGAAGGCAGAGGTTGATGGTGAGGTCGATTTGGATAAGCCAAAAGGGGAAGGGTTGAAACTACCAACATTCTCCTTACCAAAGTGGGGGAAAGGTGAGAAACCAAATGTAGATGGAGAAATAAAGGCTCCAGGAGAAATAGTCTTAGGCAGGCAACCTAGCAAATCGTCATCATCATCCAGCTCATCATCGTCATCTTCAAGTGAATCTGAGGATGAAGAAAAAAAGGTTGTTGAAATACCCTCAGTGGAAAAACCAAAGTTGGACGTAGAAATCAAAACAGAGAAGCCCCAACCAAAAGGTGTGACCTTGGAGATCAAAAGGCCAGATCATGAATCCAGTGAGTCATCAAGTGAAAGCGAAGAGGAGAAGAAGAAGAAGAAACCAAAGAAAGGATTCAAGTTTCCCAAGTTTTCATTGCCGCATTTCAAAAAGAAAGGAAAATATGACCTTCCTAGTATTGATGCTGATGTTGACTTGAAAGCTGGCAAAGACATTAGCCCAAATTTGTCTGACCCAGAACTAGAGATAGTTGCAGCAGTTGAAGTACCAACATTTAAGGCAGCACCTATGCTGGACTTGGATCCAGAACCAGTTGGTCTTGAATGGGAACTTGAAAAACCAAAGATAAAGCCCCCTGAATTCGAGGGTGACCTGGTTATTGCTAAAGAACTAAGCAAGCCATCATCCACCTCATCATCATCATCATCTTCCAGTGAGTCTGAAGAAGAAACGGACAAAATGATAACCGACCTTGAGGCCCCTCGGATAGATATAGAGTTAAAACCTAAAGAAGTAGACGTTGGTATTGACGT